>NC_045714.1:362064-689564 GCF_009834535.1 Camelus ferus | reverse complement strand
TAAAGGAGAATATGAAAACTGCCATTGATTCTACCATCGAATGCATTGTTACTTCCTAGCAAATTCCTGGTGTACAGATGTTGGCAACCAGGACCAGGAGCTCTGTTTCTTAAAGCTTGCTTTGAGGGGCCTCCCGAGGCCATTGGGAAGCTGCAGAGAGAAATCTATATGAGAGCTCCTAGGAGGAGATCAAGGAAATTCTAGTGGATGCTCATCGAAACAGTGTCAGACTCTCCAGTGTGCCGCAGGATTCCTAGGTGATCCTGGGGACCGTGGTCTGAGGTGTGTCACATGATGTGGACTGAGGCTTCTGGTGAAAACTTGCATCAACCAAGCAGCCTGCGGGGACTGAAGGGGATAAGGTAACGAGCTTTATGATCCCCACTTAGAGGTTCAAAGGTGTGATTGAGGCATGGAGGGAGCTGCAAGGGAGAAAAGAAGAGGAGAGGAATGGGAAAATTAACAAGAGTCTCAAATACCGATTGGCCTCAGCATGTTTTAGCAAACCGAGCCAAAGTCTGAATTATAGTATTTTACTGAAGCCGCGGACAAAAGCAATAGCAATGTTTCCTAGCACAGTTGTTGAGTGTTTTTCTTCCCAAGGCAAAATCCAGACTGTGTGTGAAAGTAACTGAATGTTGGTGGATGTTACAGATCTTGCCCCCCACGGCCCACCCCCATCACCTGCCGGAGGTCTGATGTTAAGTGAGAAAGGTGAGGGGTTTCCCCTCATTGGACCACAATTTTAAAGTTTACAAGACACTATAGAAATAATGACTTGCAAACTTGAAGGAAACTTTAAAAAAGCATTATTAATAGTAAACAAATTTCAATCAGCATGCTAGAGGGGATATTGAAGTTTCTAGTCTCTCTGTCAAAAATGATATTGCAAAATTATTGTCATGAAGAGAGCATCAGAGGGAATGCAGCCAGGAAGTTAAGGGGAAATGTTGTCAGGAAGATAATTAATAAAGATATTATTTTTCTGGGTTGCACAATGTTTGTGGTACCTGTAGGCTGTTAGCAGTTTATTATTTGTTGTGATTTCTTTCCTTATTTCAAATAAATAGTCCCCTTTCTAAGTTTGTAGTCTATCCCCTAAATAATGTCCCCTCCCCAAGTTGTTTAAGCTTCAGGCTCCACAGCCCTCAGACCTACTCCTGGATTGGACGGTAATATTATTATCTTCTTACAGATGAGGAAATTGAAACTCTGAAAGGTGGAGTGGCTTGTCTGAGGTCACATGGTTGTGGCCTGGGCTCCAAGAGGCCCGTCACCCGTGCGCTGCGCCATATTCCCCGTGGGGCATGATTGGGATGTGGTTTTGCTTTTCTCTGTGTTGGTGGAGGTGCACTGCTAACGGCCAGCGCCCTAGGCATGGAAGAGCTCTCCACCGCCAGCTGCCCCTCAGGGAAGTGTTCATGCACTTGCTGCTGGTGGTTCACAAGCCGGGTACTCTTCCCCCTGGCACCAGGGTGTCAGCCGTGGGGGAGAATTACACAGTCCTCATGATTTTGTGGCTGCTTTTGGTCCTCTTCTGAAAAACCATTCTGCCACTTCTCACCCCTTTCATTCTGCCTCCCGGCTCTCAGCCTTTCAGTCAGTGGGCTGCCCCGGATGACAGAAGGCTGCAGGTTCTCTGGGGACAGTGGGTTAGAGGGGGAAACAACAGCCTTGAAATGCTGCAGATGCAGGACGGACAAAGCGCACCGAAGTCGAGCATCCTTTCTTTTCCATGATTCTTACCTCCCACAGCCCCTGACATTCCAACTGGCAAACACCACTGGGTTTTCCAGAAGACCATCCACTTCCTCTCAGACTGTGCAATTCTCTCAAGAAAGAGTTGCGTGGTATATAAGTTGCTGGCATTTTGGGTGGGCCCAAAGATGTCTTGCATCCTCTAAGTACATGATTAAAAAAAAAAAAAAACAGCTCTGTAAGCTTCAGCGTTTATGGTTTCTTTGTTACATTTGCTTCCTTTTGTTTATTCCTGTCACATTGAGGTCAGAGGGTTGAGAAATCTACTGTGATGCCACCATCTTTCTCACGAATGTTGGTTTTGATTCTGCTGTTTGCATTCTTTCCCTCCCTGAAATTCTTTATTAACCCACAGATCTGTCCCCCATTCCAATGTCTTTGCATCTTCTGTTAGTCTCTTTGTGGCTTTCTCTTCTTGTTTCACGATGGACTGGGTCTCTGCATCCTGTGAGGATGCTGAATGTTTTAAAAGCATTGCTGTAATTCCTGGAGTAGATTCCTGGAGTAGATAATTTTTAGTGGTCTTCTCTTAAGTTTTCATGGTTTTCCTCTCTATTCCTTTTTTGTGACCATAATAATTTTTATTATTTTTCCCGAAGTTTTTATTTTCTGACTGTAGGTGGGAGATGGTAAGGGAGAGACTCCAGGTGCCTGGAACAAGTCTTCATTAGAGGGCCAGTGACATGGTTTCCTACTTGTTAAAAACTATGTAAAGTGACTATAACTCAATAAAAAATGTTAAAACAAACAAACAAACAAAAAAACTATGTATTTCTGAAAGTGAGAATTGACAGTGTGGAAGGAACACATGTAGCGAATTCCAGGCAAGTGAGGTTTAACTTTTCTTTTTCCAGATTATAACAAGGGTGTCTCAAGAGTGGTCTGCCAGTTGAATGTTTAAATCCATTTCCGTTTCCTCCAGATGCTAGTGATAGTTTTATTGTGAGTCCTTGTTTTCAGTTCTGTTGGAAGCTTTCCCCTTTTCCAGTGTTTTCTTAGGCATGGCAGTGAGGCTCTGAGAGAGACCCGGGGGAGCTTCCTGCCAGATTTCATTTCAAAGGGAATGCTACTCGGCCAAGGTCATGCAGCCAGCTGGTGGCAGAGCCAAGTCTGTAACGTGGGGCTCCTTTCTTCCAGGCAGATCCAAGTCTTCCAGACCACTGGCCGCTCTTGTCCTGTGAGGGCCTGAGCTATGATGTGGTTTAACAAGTGGTGGCTTTGCTGGACGTTCCTTTCTGTTCCAAGGAGTTTTAGCCCAACGTGGAGTCCTGCTGGCAGGGCTGCACTCACAGGATCCTATGCGTTGGGCTTTTTCAGATTTGAGAGAAAAAAAAAAGTGCACAGAGTTGGAAGTGGCTGACTGCTTGTTCCAAAGATGAGAAATGTGTTTATGTGTCCTGGACATGAGGAGGAGATGTGGCAGCTTTGAGGTACTGGGTCTGCTTTTTGTTCTTAGGAATCTTAGTGACAGCCCTGCTGTCTCTTTTTGGAATGTTCATCGAAGGCCAGTTCCTTAATTACTAGGCGAGTGCCTGCTTCCTCTTTGTGGGTGCCTCCGTCTTTGGGAGATTTACCTCTGCAGGGAACCAAAGTGTCAACATTTGGGAAAAAGGATGCAAGCCTAATGATTTAACAGGGTGACATGCTGGCACAGCTCAGATCGCAGTTACCTGAGACACCGTCATCTCTGAGACTGCAGAACACACTTCTATTGTGCTGACCCAGTCGTGGCATCCCAGTAGTATGAGCTTTAGCTTAGCGGAGGCTCCTTTATACTCTGCCCTTAAAAACCTTTCATTCCACATTTAATGCCCATTTAAGAGGCGATGGCGGATGGAGCCCAGCTGTCCACCACAGACAGACTGGCCAAAGCTTCACGTTTTGAGGGGGCTCACACCACCTCCCCTTAGGATGCTACTGAGACCTCAGTAAATATTTTATCTACACAGTCACCAGTTTGGTGATTTATGTAACACTAGATGGCTATTATTGAGTTTAATGGACTGCATGGAACCCGAATTTTTACTTGATGTAATTAAATGTTAATATACATATAAAAACTGAGTTCATAAACCAGTATCTGTCAGCTAGTCCTGAACGTTTCTGGGGCTTTTGTCGGCACAGTGTTATGTAGCAGAGAGTAATGGCCTTTGGGGAAGGGAAATAGAGTAAGAATCCCAAATGTAGGGAAGTTGGACTGGATTCTTTTCTCATTGAAATCTCGGTTTCTTTGTCTTTATAAGGAGAATGAGTAATCTCTGGATCATAAGATGACTGTTATGATTAAGTGGGATTATGTGGGATTATGTGGAATGATTGGCCTGCTGCCTGGCAAGGAATAGCTGCTCAATAAAGATCATTTTCTGTATCCACCTTATGGAGATATATATATATATATATATATACCTGTGTGTGTGTGTGTGTGTGTGTGTGTGTGTGTGTGTGTGTGTGTGTGTATGTATAAATATATACATGGAGGTACTGGGGATTGAACCCAAGACCTTGTGTGTGCTAAGCACATGCTCTACTACTGAGCTATACCCTTTCCTCCGTGGATATATTTATTGAGTGCTTACCACGGTCAAAGTATGAGGGTATGGGACGAGCCAAGGTGGGTACCTTACCTGCTTCATTTATCTCCGTGTTTTCATTGTCAGACTTCCCCACTAAAACATGGGGCAAGTTATTTAGCTGGTTCTCAGTTTCATCGTGTGTAAAGCAATGGGCAGTAACAGTACCAATACCATGGGGCTCTCTGAGGATTAAATGAGGAGATTCGTGGACGTGGCTCAGCACAGTGCACAGCACGTAGCGAACACTCAGTAAATGCCACCTGCTGTTATTATTGTTCCCACTTCACAGATGAGGAGATGGGGGCGTGAGATCTTCTCTGACCCACCCGAGGCCCCAAAGAAAGTGCCAGAGCCAAGCCGGGCGTCATCCTCTGGTGCCACGTTCTGCACTTCCGACGCTGTACCACACTCCCTTCCTTGGTGCGTGAGGCATTTATGGAGTTTCCCTCAGGCTCTCAGGCATCACAGTGCTGGGCTCTTTGACGTGTCCTGAGGAGTCGGTGGCCAAGAACACAGACACATAGTTCCTGCCCTGGCAGACTTAGCCTGGTGATGGGAAGATAGAAAATAAATAAGTGAGTGAGTAAATGAACAATTCCAGGGTTACTCAGGGGGCATGAGCAACAGCCCCAGTGAGTGGAAGCAAGATGGTAACAACAGAGAAGAACAGGGGGAGGAAGGAGGCTGCTTCTCACAAAATGTTCAGAGAGGCTTCTCTGAGAGGCAGCATTTGATTTTTGATGTGGAAGATGCCCAGAGCCAGCCACATGACGCCATGTGAAGCTCTAGGGCGAGAGCATTCCAGGCAGAGGAAACGGCAGTGCAAAGATCCTGAGGCCACCGAGAGCTGGCTTAGGCTTCCAAGGCCTTCAGAAAATAACACAGCTCCTGCCAGAAAGCAGTGACAGCCCTTCCTTCTGTGGAGAAGAAGCCTTTACTCCCCTTTCCCGGCAGATCTGAAGTGTCCCTGACATGGGTTATGACCCCTGGCCATCTCTTTCTTTCATTGCTCCCTCAAAAATGAAAATGAAAAAGACAGCCGTTGTGTGAGAAAAGATGAAAGATGCTATTCTGGCTTCTGAGTGGGCAGAGTTCTGGCTTGGGGCCAGGAGAGCTGGCTTCCATCCCAGCTCTGCACCCCTCTCTTTGCAGCCTTGTCCTTTTTATGCCTGTCTCCCCACCTGTAAAGTGAGGAGTGGGGCCAAATGATCCCTTCCCTCTTGAAATGTGGGAGAGCAGCGGAATCCCTGAATCTGCTTCTGGGGTGTTTGGGAGGGGAAGCAGACTTGCTGGCTTGGGTGGGGCTTCTGTTCAGGCTGGTGGGCTCTCCAGCTGGTCTCCACATTGAGCCATCTTCACTTTAACTGGAGGTGACTGCTCTCCCCACCGCCGCCCCTCATCCTCTTCCTGGAAGGTTGAAGCTGAGCCCTGACCCCTTGGCCCTTCCCTGCTGGTCACAGTGCACGGCAGCATCTGTTGCAGTGTTGCCCAGGGCAGAGCAGCTGGCCGTCCTCCGTGCTCTCTCCTGTCTGTGTGCACGCCAGAGCCTGGGAGGGCTGGCATGCGTGAGAAGACGGAAATCCACCTGCCTCGTCCCACTGTGTCCTCTTCTTGTACGACATACAGATGCGCCAGACTGAGGCCTGCGGCAGACCCCGCAGAGAAGCTGGTCTGAACAGAGGCTTTTATTTCCAGGGGACACCTGGCCCTCCTTGTGTCCCTGCAAGCGTAGCCAGGTGGCAGGATGGAGGACACAGTCACCATCTCCTAGGGTGTCAGAAATCCGAGTGCCCTTCCAGAGAGTTTAATTTACTGCTGTGTTACGTGGGGAGACCCTCAAGGTTAGGTGACGGCCCAGGGTCACACAGCGGTAAGTGGTGAATGAGGTTGGGATGGACAGTGTGTGTCAATAGCTTATCACACTAGGCACTGCTGACTCTTACAAGATGTGGTGGACCAGCTCAGAGAGTTTGCTTAAAATATTTTGTTGGGATTATGCACGATGAGCACATGTAGCATGGCTGTCTTTCCCGTTTCTAATTCGTACCCTGGGATTAAATGTTCATTTAACAAATACTTGGCACCTACTGTGTGCCAGGCACTGTTCCAGATCTTTACAGATATTAAATTTGCCCAGTCCTCATAACAACCCCAGGAGATGGGGACTATGCTTATCCTCATTTTACAGACGGAGTAATTGAGACACGTAGAGGTTAAATAATTTGGTCAAGGTCACACAGTTAAAAAAAAAAAATAGCAGAGCTGAGATGCAGGCTTCAGAGGCCACACCTTTAACCCCTAGGATGTGGAGTCTCCCTGGTCAGAGCCCATCACCCTCTACTCAAGGTGGGCGTGCCCGAGGGCCAGTTATCTCCTTGAATTCTCTGCTTTACAGGGAGAGAAACTGGAGCCTGGAAAGGGCTTGAGGGTGTTCGAATCAGGTTCTAGAAAGTTGCTGTTTCTGTTACTCCTGTCTTTTCCTGCTCCACTGCCTTGGAAGTCAGAACACGTCTCTGGTCTAGAAGACACCCAGCAGCAAGTGCATTTTTCTCCCTTGAAGTCCCTTTGCTAACTTCCACCTTTGTTGTTTTCCTTCCTGGATTTATTATAATGGGCCAAATTAACCTGAGTTGCCTCCCAGAGTCTCTGGGAGAAAGAACCAAATGAACAGATCAGACACTGTTTCCCTGGTCCTTGGGGAATGGCCAAGCCATCAGAGAGACATCATCTTATTTATAATAAATTCACTGTTCAAAGAGCTTTAAAACATTTTTTTTCCTATTAGGAGTATTGTTTCTATCTGTTGAGTCCATGAGTGTTTGACATTGGATGACTTTATAAAACATTCTACTAATTGGATTTGTTAAAGCAAATAAATCAAACACTAATTGGAACGTGCCCTGCCATTATTTTTGCTTACTGAATTAGATATAATGGTGTGAAGGCCTTCTTATCATATTTGTGCACTTATTTAAACACCCCCTTGGCACACACTTCTGCAAATTCAATTAGATATTCCAAAAAGGAATTCAATTTATGGCCAGGCTGGTTTACATTCATTCTGGGGGCAAGACTCGCCTACCCACCATAGCCTGCCCACGATTAATAAGCCACTTAGATATTGCCCTGCCTTCAAAGCATTTGTCGGCACGAGGGTGGAATCTCGATGACTTGGGGGTTGGGGTGCATCATTGTTAGGACGTGGGCATCCACAGAGCAGGGCTAGCTTCACGGGCGTGTGACTTGACTAGTCACACCCGGCCTGGCACTTGGAAGGGCCCTGTACTTAATTTAATCCTCTGCTATGGTCATCTTGAAATTTCTTAACTAGTTTTTAAGCAAAAGGCTTTGCATTTTGGTTTTGCACTGGGCCCCCCCTATGAACTAAGAAGGTGAGATCTGCCCTGGTTGTCAGACTTTCTGGCTAAGGAAGGAGTCCCTGATTTGAATCTTGGCTCTGCCCCCGATTGACTGTGTGGTGTGGACACTGTCACCTGCTCTGGCCTTCGTTTCCTCGACTGTGAAATGGGAGTACTGCTCCTTGCCCATGAGGAACACATGCTATGATGTCAGTGAAGTGCTTATTAAATCCAAGGAGCTTTTGTGCTTCTCTCAAGCCTTTATCCTACAGGCCGGGAGTGTAGCTTCAGAAAGCAGTGGATGACATGTCCCCCCTCCCCACCTCCTGGAGGAAAGGAAGACACAATCTACAACTAGATATAGGAAGGAGGTATCAAAAGCACATGACATCAAACACTCAAATGGTGAAGCACAGTACTCTTCTGTGACTGTGTTAAAATTGGAAATTTTTACAGCATCAAAGCAAAGGTTAGCAAACTATACAGTCTGCGGGCCAATTCTGGACCTTCACCTATTTTTACTCCGCCCACCAAGGAAGGTTGTTTTTTTTACGTTTTTAAATGGTTAGATAAATCAAAAGAAGAATATTATTTTGTGGCATGTGAAAATCAGAGGAAGTTCAAAGTGCAGTGTCAGTAAATCAAGTTTTATTAGAAAACAACTCTGCCCATCTTTCTGGTTTGTTTCTGGCTGCTTCTGTGCTATAGTGGCTTTGCTGAGCTGCAGTGACAGACACTAAGTGGCCTTCTGTGGTTGGCAGGATTCCAAATTGGTCCCCGAGATGACCAGCCCCTGGTATCCATGTCTTGTATAATCCCCATCCTCGGGGCGGGGCTATGAAGAGACTAGATTTTGCTCTCATGATTAGGTTATGTTAGTGATGAAGGTAAAGAGGTTTTGCAGGTGTAATTATGGTCCCAAATAGGTTGACTTTAATCAAAAAGGAGATGATCTTGAGAGGGCCTCACTGAATCACATGAGCCCTTAAAAAGGATGGAGTTTTGTCCAAAGGAAGAGATTTGAGACACGAGAGGGCTTGTGGCAGGAACTGTGGGTGGCTTTTAGGGGCTGAGAGTATCCCCTGGATGAAAGCCAGCCAGAGAGCAGGGACCTTGATCCTATAACGACAAGAAACTGAATTCTGTCAAATGCCACATGACGTTGAAAGATGACCCGGGCTCCAGAGAGGAAAACTGTTTCCCTGATACCTTGACTTCAGCCTTGCGAGGCCCTGAGAAGAGAACCAGCCCGGCCTTGCCTGCAGAAACCATGGGATAATAAGTGTGTGTTGTTTTAAGTCCCTAAGTTTGTGGTGACTTGTTTGGTAGAAACAGAAAGCCAGTACACCTGCAAGGTGAAATGCTTTACTCTCTGGCCCTTTACAGAAAAAGTTGGTTTACCCCTGTCTTAGCAAGTGGCGGCGGTGGTGGTTGGACTTACATTCACCATAGACATGTGTGTATAAATACGTACTTACACGGCTCCAGGACAGTGCCTGGCATATAGCAGAAGCCCAGCAAATCTTTCGTTTCTCTTCTGAACTCAATTCTGCTCAAGAATACACAGGATCATATCTGAGAAATGCAGAGGCAGACACATTTATATTTTTATTGAATTCTATTTCTCTCTCATTTTCAAAAGAGGAGCTCATGTTTAAAAAAAATTCTGATTGGCACCATAAACTTTATTTACGCTTTAATGTGTCCTGAAGTAGGTGTCCTGCACTATTTTCACTTCCCTTACAGATGCTGATATGCTATACATTACCAAACCCAAATGGATTTTCAGAATCCAATTTCCTTGCTGCACTTTTCCATTTCTCTGTTGACTTTTTATGCTTGACTCACATCAGAGCATCTGGGGCCTTGGCTGCATTTTGACCTCAACCTGCCCAGGGAAGCAGCTTCTCTGTCCCGGTGCAGGGAGGTAGTGCCGGGTGCTCGGCCTGTGGCTGCACCGTCCTGTCCTCCCCTAATGAAGTGGGTCTTCTTCAACCCAGGACACGTGCTCTGGAGGCTGAGCCCAATTTGGGGGTTGGGGTGTGGGTAGGGGTAGGTTTATGAGATTTTTGTTTTCTTCCAAAATGATAATGATGGAGATGACAGCAGTTAAATGGGACCACTTACTCTTTAAAATGGGATGAGGTGAGCATCCATCCACCTGAGTGTCTTTTGGGAGTCTCTCCGACCATAAGTGTTCCCCAGGTGGCCTGCCACAGACACCTGCAGAGGTGGTGGTCCAGAGCCTTCTCTGCAGGTGTCAGGGCACCAAGGAATTGCACCAAGAGGGATAAATGTCATTGTTGAAAGAGCAAAAGGAGCCGCAGTGAGACTCAGCATCATAGGCTTGACTGTTTGACATTGTGGGTCCACGGGAAGCTGACTTTTCCTTCCTCCTCTTCCCCTTGGTGGCCCTCAGTAGCCCGTCCTGGGGCTGGAGGCCTGGCTCTGCATCTGTGTGGCTCCTGAGAGTTCCCAGTTCTTCCTGAGTCTTTGGAATCCTTAACCTTTACCCCTGGAAGGGTCCTCAGTGATCCGATCCACCTTGCACACCAGAAAGTGAAGACCCAGAAATGAGGAAGGCAGGAGAGCGAGGGGGCTGTACCCAGGCGGCAGTGTTGTCTGCTGCCAGACTGTACCGTCTGGAGCTTGTTACCACTCCATTTCTCAATCCGTTGATGGAGAGGGGGGAAATTCAGGGAGGATTGCTTAAAAAATACTTATCAAGTATATTTTCTCCCCTGAATTGCTTTTAAAACTTATCTCTGGGTCCAGCCAGACCGACAGAGAGCAGGTCTCTAGATCATATCATATTGGGCTCCACTGAATTGCTTTTCCTGAACTGTATGTTTGGGTGATGCTGTCAGTTTATATGGAGAATGATTATGAGAAATAGTCTCATGAACTCGGCTGTGCACCCCTTGTGTGGATGCTGTTTCAGACGTTGTTCATTATGGGATATAGGATTTCTGTTACCAGTACCCCTGTGAAGTTCTTGTGCGAGCTAAGCACCTGGAATGACTGTAATTTACCTGAGCAATTTGGCTTTTATTGTATGAACACAGAGCATCCAGTATCTGAACAGATTATCCTTTTTCTCTTGGCCTCTGGAAGCTCAGAGCCAAATATGTAACTTCCTTCAGCAGGTGGACGGGTAGGACATTGCAGCGTGGACTTGTATGTAACTCTTTCTGTTCTGCTTTTCTTTTTTCTTCTGTCCTCTATTTGCTTTTTTTTTTTAGTTGAAGTATAGTCAGTTTACAATGTGGTGTCAGTTTCTGATATGCAGCACAATGCTTTAGTCATATGGAAACATACATATATTCATTTTCATATTCTTTTCCACCATAAGTTACTGCAAGATACTGAATATAGTTCCCTGTGCTGTACAGTATAAACTTGTTTTTAGTTTGCTTTTTGTCATCATGCTATAATTCCTGCTTCTGTGTTTTATCAGTTGACTGTGGCTGGACTAGAGTTGACAGGGTGGATGGTGCCAGTGAGAATGTGGTCTATGTTCTTGATCTACACAAAGCACAGGATACTTAAAACAACCCCTTGGCCATGCATCCTGCTTTGCTGGGAGCCCAGGAGCTCCATGGAAAAGTCACGGACCAGGTGGACCTCTGGAGTTCGGACATACTTGTGTGATAAGGTGCAGGACAGAGGCCTGCTCCTAGAAACTTTCTTGTAGAGAGGGACACTGAGGTTCCCATGAGGGACACCGAGGTTTGCATAAGGGATGACAAATTCTGGCAGAGTGGAATAGAACTGACAGCTGGGTCTGCCTGTTCCAAAGAAATAGCAGCTTGAAAGAAGAGTGTGAAGCTGCTTTCAACTCTACTTTAAGCCAGCTCCTCCTCAGGGGAAAGAGGGCTGTGGTCACTGGGGCCACAGGTCTGCTGCTGTGGGACCCCAGTATCAGAGAGTAGACTGTTAGATGGGAAAGGCATTTGCTCACTGGCTGCGAGTTGAAGTGGTCACCAGAGCTCTGCAGGTGGAGGCAGCAAGGTGCCTGGGAGTGGCTGTGAAGAGGAGGTGGGTCCCCACCCTTAGGGGTGGGACCTATCAGCACTCAGCTCAGGTGCAGCTGAGCAGGCCACCTACCACTGGGTGGAGAAGGCAGGTGACGGGTGAGTGACTGATCTGATCTAGGAGACTTAAGGGCAAATTATTGTTGTGAACTTACTTGGGGTTTATTAGCTGGGATGCCCAAATATATAATGTGAGCCCTCCTAAATCTTGTCTAGAAAGCAACAGAGAATTGGCTTAATTAGACCATTAAGTAAAATTTATTAACAATTTCTCCTTTGTGCTTCAACATATCTCCATGAAAGTGGGTTTTTTTGCATTGCACCTTAAATGTATGTTTGTGTGGCTGTCTTTCCCTGTTCTTTGCAAACTCGGTAAGGGTAAGAATCGTATCTGTCAATTCTGTGCCTCTGCACAGACCTGTTTAAAAAAAAAACTGCACTTAATGTTTCTAGAATAATAAGTAGGGGAATGGGTTCAAATGGAAAGACCCAACCACTTTGGAAGCACTATCTGCCTGATGCCGTCTCATCACTTTGTAAGTGAAAGTCTTGGTCTTTGGTTTCTGGGGAATACATCTTCCTCTGGTCTATAAGAATGAGCCTGGGTTCTCTGGTTAGGTCACCATGGATTTAAACTTGCCTCCATCACTTCCCTTCCATATGACCTAAGCAGATCACTTAACCCTTTAATGCATCAATTATCTTATACTTAAAGTAGGGACAAAAATCTATCTCAGTTGTGAGGATTAAGTGAAAGCAAATGCGATAGTATCTGTAATCAGTGCCTAGTATATTGTCTGACATGGAACAAATGCTCAAGAGAGTGTGCTTCTTACATTAGTCAGGATGTGCAGGGCTCTGCTACGGTAACAACTAAACTCTAAGGTGTCAGTGGTATTAAGACTAGAAAAGTTGGCATTTTGCTCCTGGTAGGTTGAATGACAGTATTACTGGTCAGGCGACTGGGTGGTTCTCCATTGAGTGTCTCAGGCATATAAACATCTTTCTTTCTTTGATGCCACTGCCTTCAGATATATCTTTGAAGGTCCTCACAATAAGGTAGTTGAGAAGGATTACTTGTAAGAGATTATTTTTATGGGCTAGTCCTGCACATGGTGGATATCACTTTATTACACATTTCCTGGGTTTACTAAATGGTCTTCCTCTGATGCAAGGTGGACTGGAAATGTGAAGTTCTTACATGCCCAAGAAAGAAGACGTCAACAGTTTGTCATATACCTAACGTTGTCTTGGCTGTACGTTCCCTCTCTAGCCCTGGAGGCTGATCTCAGTTTAGGGTGACCTGCCCACTCTTGGGGTGAACACTCGAGATGCTGCAGACTCCCCTCACTCATCGGTTCCAGCACATCGGGATCTGTTGTCAGTGGCGTTGACCTGGTCCATTTGTCTCCCACAGGCTGGGCTCCAGTGAGGCAGTGGTGGTGCTGAAACTATTTAGAAAGCTTTAAATGGTGTGTTATTATCTCCTACCTGTGGCATTCACTCTGCTGTTCTGGTCAGAGAAGGTCTATAGAAGAAGTGACTTGGGGAAGGCTAGTTTGGAATATGTCAGACAGGCAATGTAGGGAAGGAGCTTTCTAGGTAAAAGTGGCAAGTATGAGACCAGAAAGAGCAAGTTGATCTTGGGGACTGCTGTGGGCTCACTGTTACTGCAGTGTAGCTGGGTCTGTGTCTGGCATCTCGTCCACAGTTACTGGTTTGTTCATTCAGCAATATTCATTAATCCCCTACTCTGTGCCAGAGCCAGTCCCAGCCATTCTGAAGCTTATGTCTAGTGGAAGCTAGTTGTCCTTGCCTTTCAAAAGTCAACCTTCTCCACTCTATCTGGGATGATGTCTCTCCTGCCATCTGCCTAACCTTTCTTCTTGTCTCTTGGGACTTCCCTCCTTGTCTGTTGACCCTTGTCAACCCACACTGGGCCTTGCCCTTCTTCCCTCAGTTCCCCAAAGCCCCAGTGACACATGGCTGTTGTATGTAGCCAGGTCTCACCGAGGAGTTGGGTGTAGCAGAGGGACATGACAGCACAAGACAGGGAACTGTTTCTAGTTCATGGTCAGAATGGCTTCCTGGACCTCTCCAACCTAGGGGTCCTCTCAGCCACCACAGCTGTAGCTGTCATAGCACACCCTGAGATGTGCGCTACTTACTGGTTTACTTGTTTCCTCTTTGTCTCTTGCTGGTGATCAATAGCATGTCTCTTGTAAACCGCTGTATAGATAGCACCTTGTACTCCGCTGGATCTGCAGTACGAGCTCAATTAAATAATTGTGAAGTAAAGAATGGATAAATGAAAGCACACAGGTATTTTTGTTCCTACCAGGGCATCAGGCATTTTCCATCACAGGAAATTTCTCATCAGCTGTCACCTTCTGCAAGTATCTCCTTTACATTGCGTTTCTTGGACCTCTCTCTCCCTCTCCTTTCTGTCTCTCTCTCTAGGTGTCTGTACTGAAAATTCCTGTAACTTTTTAGTGCAAAGCAATTTAATACTCTCAAATCAAGTGCCAACCCTTGCAGTATGAAAATAGGTCCAGCCCTCCTTTGCCCAGCCGAACTCATTGGGGTGCTAAAGACTGGGTTTCCATAGTCAGCAAGAAAGGAAAGTGGAGAAAGTTTTGACCTCAAAGGTTTCCTTTAGCAATGTTGTGACCAGGTTCTGTATCAGATCTGTCGACAGGACTTCCACCACCACTCAGAGGAAATCCCAGGTCTGGGTTCAGAGAAGGGGTTTTGTCCTTTGTAGCTGATGGAGACGATGGTGATATCACGTGAGGCGGTGGACACAGGCAAGGGCTGGCAAGGGATGGTTTCTGTACATGGATCAGAAACACCTTTGGATGTGTGATGGGGAACCAGTGGGGGTTTAAGGGAGGGAGATGGTGATGTGATGAGATCTGAGCAACAAGGGGACAAGCCAAGGGCAGTGGAAAGATGGACTGGGGTGTGAAACTGGGTCCTGGTGCTGCCCCCAGTCCTCTGCGCATCCTGCCAGCTCAGCCTGGAGAGCTCTTCCTCCTGCTTTGTACCCCTGGAGATGCTCCTGAACTTCAAAGCCCTAATGAGTTCTCTTTTTACCCCCACCCCTTCAAGGATATACTCTCCTGCTGTTTCTCTGGACAGACCAGCATTTCCTAGTTGCAGCCCCAGTTCTGTACTCCACGTTTCTCTCAGTGTCACCTGGAGAAGGGGACTTAGAGCCCAAAGCGTATGCTCAGTAAAGTCAACTTGACACAGCTCATTGTAAAGTGGTGGGTGGTGGAGGGCTTGGACTTTAAGGGAGAAGCTTTAAACACTGTCAGCCTTGGCTTTAGTATCTTCCAGGTGCACGACTGTCTAATTCTTCACGAATCTGACTTTTACTCCATGAAAACTGCTTTTATAGGGAAGGAAGTGGGTGTTGAGAATTTATTCTGTACCAGTTACTTTTCATATGTTATTCCATTTAGTCCTCCTGGTATTTCTGTCAAGTGGATCGTTCCCTCCACGTTCCAGGTGAGGAAACTGAGACACAGATGGTGGAGCATCTGGCCCGAGCTGACCCAACTTTGCAAAGCTGAGATTCGTGTCTAGTTTTGCAAGACTCGGAAGCTAGTGCCCTCCCCACTGCCTTGCAAGCATCTCTCAATGTTGCAGGAAGCAATTACAGAGGCATGCCCTGGCATTCATTTTTCCTACTTAGAATGAGACGTTGTTGTTTACTTTCTCAGGAAGGAAGATTGAAATCAATGTAAGTAGCCTTATTAACTTTTTTAAATAGGGGGGCCTGCAGATGCCAATGTCTTTCCTGAGAGCACCAAAGCAAATATAAAAATCCAATTTGCTTGCCTTTTTTTTTTTTTTATCTTCTCCAGAGTTTAAAATTCACTGCTGTAAATGAAGAGCCGATGAGACGGGGGTAATGAACCAAGCCTCAGACTCAAGGATATATTTACCCATATCTCTTTTGTCTGCAGGCGGCTGTTCCTTTGATGGGCATTACAGCAACTGTGGCTATAGCGTGGCCCTGGGCACCAATGGGTTTACCTGGGAGCAGATCAACACATGGGAGAAGCCAATGCTGGACCCTGCGGTGCCCACAGGTATGTGACCAGCTGTGTTTGAGACTGTGACGACAGCTCTGATGGTGACTTGTGGCGGGAAACTTCCTTCTGGATGGAGCTGCCTGAGAGGGCAGTAGATCACTTTGCTGGTAGTAAGTTCCCCATCTCCAGAAGCATGCAAACCAAGGCTGAGTGGATTCTTAGGGATATGGTAGAAATCATATGTCACCCGGATTCAGGAAACTTTTCACTTTGAGATTCTAAGCATTAGCTATAAGTGGGGGCATCACTGGGTTTTGTGTGAGAGCCTGACTGCAGTGGGATTTTAGGGGAAGAAAGAGCTTCTGAAGAATTGAGGTCATTTCTCTCCTATCAGATCACATAGATGCAGCTTGCATTTATGCAGGGAAATTTCTACAGTCCAGATGTTGCTCATAAAGTTGAGGTTCTGACATCCTCAGTGCCAAGTTTATCCTTAGCCAGGGGCTGAAGACCTAATGTACATTCCTGATGGATGCCTGCCTGAGGTAGGCCTGTGAGAGTTACACCTCATGTATTCTAGGGGAGGCACAACTGGAGGAGGTCTAGATGCAGGGTGAACACATTTAGGGTGGGGCATGCCTGTGTGAGCTGAACCTCGAAGAGGCTTACCTGGTGACATCATCCCAGGAAGAGTTGCAACTCTGGGACCTCTAAGACCACCTCTTTGGATAACGTGATCCCTGGTAAGTACGGTTGTAAAGATACTTGGTTGCTGGAGAAATAGGCCATTCTCTATGGTTCCTCCCTTTAACCCACACACCCTCTAGTTTTTTTTACCAGCTCCTCCTGGTGCTCTTTCTTAGTCTCCTCTGTCTGCTTTCTCAGGCCATTAAATGTTGGCGGTCTTCAGACTTGTTCTATACTCTTCCAGCTGTATTAACCCTGAGAGTCTGCTGTGCTCTGCATGGCCATCTTTGATGTTGGTCTACTTAATTCAGATTTTATAGTGTGCACGTGTGTGTGTTGTGTGTGTGTGTGTGTGTGTGCGCGCACATGCTCTTTAGCCCACTGGAAGCCCTGTGGGGTCTTGTAGCCCTCCAGACTCAACCTGCCCCAAATCGAACCATTGACTCATCTCCATCTACTCACACGCGAGTGCTCCCTGTCTCAGAAGGCCACTTCATCACTCAGGTGCTGATCAAGAAACCCAGGGGTCCCACGTCTCTCTTTCCTGCCCTTCCTGACAGTCAGTCACTCCGTCCTGCCCCTCACCTCCTGAGCCCATCTCAAGTCTGCACACCTCTCTCTCTCTGCCACCTCTGCCCTGGTGCCACTGTCACATCTCGCCTGGGTCACCAGAAGTCTCACACAGGCTTCCTGGCTTCCTCTTATGACTTTAACCCACTCTCTGCACAGAAGCCAGAAACTGTTCTAGAAGGTAGACCTGTTCATGTCACCTCTTCCTTTCATTGTCCCCACCCACCTTCTGCCTAGAATCTTTTTGAGGCTTTCCTCTGGCTCCGAGAGAAAAGTCCGACGCCCTGCTATGACCTCCGAGGCCCTGCAGAGCTGGTCCAGCCTCCCCAGGTCCCATTCCCTGCTGTGCTTCCTTTCCCCTGGCTTTTGTCCATTCCCAGAATGTTCCAGACCCTTTCCTGCCTCAGGGACTCACATAGGATTGGCATTGTCCGGAGAACCTGCTCCTCCATTCTCTTGAACTTGCCCTCGGTATCTCAGCTCGTGCCTCACTCCTGAGGATGCTCAGGTCTGGGTCAGCTCTTTCTGCAGATGGCCCCCCTGGCACCCTGCACTTTCCTCAGGGACACGCATCACAGCTGTTTGTTCAGTGTACATTGTATCCCCAGAGGCGAAGTTCCATGTGAACAGGGACCATGACAGTCTTAGTCCCAGCTTCATCCTTAGTGCTTAATTCCGTGCATCATGCACAGTATGTACGAAATACCATCTTGTTGGATGGACACACGGATGAATGGGCAGATAGCTTTTAAGTGTTTCTTTAATGGAGAAATGAATGATAAACATTATTAAATGCCTTTGGGCCCCTTATTAACTGATCACACATTTTAAGTCTTTCGCTGCTACCCTCCCATTTCACAAATCAGAAACCAAGGTTCCCAGCACCCGGGTGATGTTGCTTTTCCCACCATGCCACGCTCTCCCCTGGGGGGAGCAACCCTTGCTTCTCATCTTAATATTTTCAGCCCCTCATTATGGCACAGTGTCATTTCATAAACATTCGAGTGTGCTAATACAGTCTTCTGAGCTTTTCTGAATAGAGGCATTTGATAATGATCACCGAAATTATTCTGTCGTGATGCGCCTGTGGATTTCAGGGGCTCCGTGTGCTTCTTAGGCAGAGAGGCATGAAAATGAATTTGGATTAGGCAAAACTGTTTGCTCTTCCTCATGGGCAAAGGCTGAAGCCTTCCTCTTCCTTCTGTAAAGCCAGCAGTTTCCATCTTTTTGGAAATCTAGTCTGACTCTGTTTACTCAGATGTTCCACAACCTTTTACTGCTCCCTTTCCGTGTGACAAGCTCTGTGCTAAACTATGGGTCAGTCAGTATATGTCATTTGGGCACCTCCCCTGGTGCACAGAGTGAAATCTGAACTCCTTGTCATGGCCTGCAAGGTCCTGCATGATCTAGTGTCTTCTCTGAGCCTCCTTTTCTTCTCTCTCAAAATGCTTCATGTACCCGGATCATGTTTCAGTTTCCTGGACATGTCAGGGTTTTTCCTGGCTCAGGGCCTTTGCACATGCTGTTCCCACTCACTGCAGGCATTTTCTCCACTCTTCACTTGACTGGTTTCTTCAGGTCTCAGCTCATTTACTCCTTCTCAGGGAGAAAGACTTTACTCCTGGTCAGAAGAAAGACTCCTCGGATGATCTCACTCCCAGCGTCCTGCTCTTTGCTTTCAAAGTCCTTATCATAGACTTGTTCCAATCCTCCACCACGGCCGAGTGACTCTGGGCCTTAATCCCTCTGCTTCCATTTCCCCATAATTAACATGGGAACCAGTGTGAGGCTTCAGTGGGATGATGCCTGTGTGCGTAGAATGTGTCTGCACATAGGAGGGCTTCATCAGTGCTGGTTCCCCTCGGTGCTTTTCTGGTTCTTGCAGTCTCTGGGACTGTAAGTCTGAGAGCACCTTGGAACCTTGTCTCCTCCTTCATGCTCACCTGACCCCAGATGCTGCTTTACACAGGTGAACCTTCCAGCGGGAGGTCTACTGTGGGTCCCTGATGGTCCCAGAGAGACTTTTCAATACCGGGGATCCATGCTACCCCTGATGGAGAACACCTCCTCCACCTTAACTCTGTTAATTCAGTGCTGCACACAGCCACCGTCACACTCTTTTCCTCATTCCTCTTTATGGGAAAAGCCCTCAGGCTAGCATTCCAGGCTTCAGACCTGCTTTTGCACCCACTTCATCTTCACTGAGGCTATCACAGAGGAATGGGGGTCACTGTGCCCACAGACTTTCTCTCTAAGCCTCTGTCTTGCCTGTGGAATTAACTACAGCTACCACTGGTTCCCAGCTCTGACTTCCCCAACCTCAGCATGAGTTTCCACATGTCCACCCTGAGATCCAGCCCAGGGCCCTGTAGAAGGGTCTCAGGGGTGCTGAGGGTAAATGTAAGTGCTCTAAATGTCCTTTTAAAGAGGCTGAAGCCAGAGGCAGTGGGGCTGGGAGGTTTCATTCTATTTCCTCCTGATACTGGTAGGACATTGTCAGAATGAAGTAGGGCTGGACCTCAAGCTGCAAACCTGGGTGCATAAGAAAAGCTGTATTTGCATCAACTTGAATCTGACTCTAAGCCTCCAGGGAGCCAGACATTACATTGTAGGTGTGATTGGGTCTCCCCCTTCCCTAGGGGTCAGCAAATATCCTGGGACGTAGGCAGGCCTTTGTGGTTTCCTCTGAGAAGCCTGCTGTCCCATTCCTTGTGATCCCTTTGGGTCTAGTAATTCTGCTGCTTCGTTCCCAGGCTTGGAGTCCTGGTCCTGAGTTGAGCCAGCCCAGGGGCATCACCCAGCATCCCTCCTCAAGTACTGCCAACGAGCAGTCCGTATCCATCACCAGCACATTCATCCCTTTCCTCTCCCCAGTGTAGGAACTTCTCCCCTCTCCTTCCTGGCCCTCAAAAGCACACCCAACTCACCCCAGCCCTTCTTGGATCCACAGCATAATCTCTTCAGTAAGTTTAGACTTCAAAAAAAAATAAAAAAGGAAAGAAGGAGCCCTTGGCTTCAAGCAGCTTCTTCTCTCCATCCTGCACAAACCTCTAGAGCAGAGAAATACAAAGAGCCTAGTTAGTTACCTGATTGGAAAGGACAGGTATTGGGGAAAATCCAGAGACAACATACACAGGCATACAGACTGGAATACTTCAACCAATCAGCCTGCCAGGGGAGCAGGCACAGATCCAGGGTGGTGCTGCCCTTTTCCTTGGTGCCACTGGGCCCTCCGTAGTGTGTTTCTGCTCTGCTCTAACTGCTGATATTTATAGAGAGAAGGTTGGGGTCTGTTATGGATTGAATTGTGTCCCCCAAAGAGATAAGTGGAAGTCCTAACCCCTGGCACCTATGAATGTGATCATATTTGGAAATAGGGTCTTTGCAGATGTAACCAAGCAAAGATGAGGTCTTGCTGGTTATCCTGAGCCCTCATACAGCATTATGGGTGGAGGAGTGGAGACCTATAGACACACAGAGCAGAAGGCCATGTAAAGCCAAAGGCAGAGATTAGAGTGATGCGTTTACAATCCAAAGAAACCCACAGATTCCCAGCAGACACCAGAAGCCAGAAGCAGCAAGGAAGAATCCTTCCTAGAGCCTTTGGGGAAGGGAGGGGTGGTATGTCCCTGCCAACACCTTGGTTTCAGACTCCTGGACTCCAGTACCATGAAAGAACAGGTTTCTGTTGTCTTTTTTTTTTTTTTTTAACATTTTTTATTGATTTATAATCATTTTACAATGTTGTGTCAAATTCCACTGTGGAGCACAATTTTTCAGTTACACATGAACATATATATATTCATTGTGCCTTTTTTTTCTCTGTGAGCTACCATAAGATCTTGTGTATATTTCCCTGTGCTATACAGTATAATCTTGTTTATCTATTCTACAATTCTGAAATCCCAGTCTATCTCTTCCCGCCCCCCACCCCCTTGGCAACCACAAGTCTGTATTCTATGTCTATGAGTCTATTTCTGTTCTGTATTTATGGTTTGTTTGTTTGTTTTTGTTTTTGTTTTTTTTAGATTCCATGTATGAGTGATCTCATATGGTATTTTTCTTTCTCTTTCTGGCTTACTTCACTTAGAATGACATTCTCCAGGAGCATCCATATTGCTGCAAATGGCATTATGTTGTCAGTTTTTATGGCTGAGTAGTATTCCATTGTATAAAAATACCACCTCTTCTTTATCCAGTCATCTGTTATGGACATTTAGGCTGTTTCCATGTCTTGGCTATTGTAAATAGTGCTGCTATGAACATTGGGGTGCAGGTGTCATTTTGAAGTAGGGTTCCTTCTGGATATATGCCCAGGAGCAGGATTCCTGGGTCATATGGTAAGTCTATTCCTAGTCTTTTGAGGAATCTCCATACTATTTTCCACAGTGGCTGCAGCAAACTGCATTCCCCCCAGCAGTGAAGGAGGGTTCCCTTTTCTCCACAGCCTCTCCAGCATTTGTCATTTGTGGATTTTTGAATGATGGCCATTCTGACTGGTGTGAGGTGATACCTCATTGTAGTTTTGATTTGCATTTCTCTGGTAATTAGTGATGTTGAGCATTTTTTCATGTGCCTATTGATCATTTGTATGTCTTCCTTGGAGAATTGCTTGTTTAGGTCTTCTGCCCAGTTTTGGACTGGGTGGTTTGTTTTCTTATTGAGTCGTATGAGCTGCTTATATATTCTGGAGATCAAGCCTTTGTTGGTTTCATTTGCAAAAATTTTTTCCCATTCCATAGGTTGTCTTTTTGTTTTACTTCTGGTTTCCTTTGCTGTGCAGAAGCTTGTAAGTTTCATTAGGTCCCATTTGTTCTTGCTTTTATTTCTATTGCTTGAGTAGACTGTTCTAGGAGAACATTTTTGAGATGTATGTCAGATTTGTCAGATAATGTTTTGCCTATATTTTCTTCTAGGAGGTTTATTGTATCTTGTCTTATGTTTAAGTCTTTGATCCATTTTGAGTTTATTTTTGTGTATGGTGTAAGGGAGTGTTCTAGCTTCACTGATTTACATGCTGCTGCCCAGTTTTCCCAACACCATTTGCTGAAGAGACTGTCCTTTATTCCATTGTATATTCTTGCCTCCTTTGTCAAAGATTAGTTGACCAAAAGTTTGTGGATTCATTTCTGGGCTCTCTATTCTGTTCCATTGGTCTATATGTCTGTTTTTGTACCAATACCATGCTGTCTTGATGACTGTAGCTCTACAGTATTGTCTGAAGTCTGGGAGAGTTATTCCTCCAGCTTCTTTCTTTCTCTTCAGTAATGCTTTGGCAATTCTAGGTCTTTGATGGTTACATATAAATTTTATTATGATTTGTTCTAGTCCTGTGAAATATGTCCTGGGTAATTTGACAGGGATTGCATTATATCTGTAGATTTTCTTGGGCAGTGTGACCATTTTAACAATATTGATTCTTCCAATCCAAGAGCATGGGATATTTTTCCATTTTTTAAAGTCTAATTTCCTTCATCAATGGCTTATAGTTTTCTGTGTATAATTCTTTAACCTCCTTGCTTAGATTTATTCCTAGACATTTTATTACTTTGGGTGCTATTTTAAAGGGGATTGTTTCTTTACTTTCTTTTTCTGTTGATTCATCGTTAGTGTAAAGAAATGCAACTGATTTTTGAATGTTAATCTTGTAACCTGCTACCTTGCTGAATTCTTCCATCAGCTCTAGTAGTTTTTGTGTGGACCTTTTAGGGTTTTCTATATATTAGTAACATGTTGTCAGCATATAGTGACACTTTTACCTCTTCTTTTCCAATTTGGATCCCTTTTATTTCTCTCTCTTGCCTGACTGCTGTGGCTAGGACTTCCAAGACTATGTTGAATAGGAGTGGTGATAGTGGGCATCCTTGTCTTGTCCCAGATTTTAGTGGGAAGCTATTGAGTTTTTCACCATTGAGTACTGTGCTGGCTGTAGATTTGTCATATATAGCTTTTATTATGTTGATATATGTTCCCTCTATACCCACTTTGGTGAGAGTTTTTATCATAAATGGGTGTTGAATTTTATCAAATGCTTTTTCTGCATCTATTGAGAAGATCATGTGGTTTTTGTCCTTTCTCTTGTTGATGTGATGTATTACATTGATTGATTTGTGTATGTTGAACCACCCTTGTGTCTCTAGGATGAACCCCACTTTGTCATGATGTATAATCTTTTTTATGTGTTGTTGGATTCTATTTGCTAATATTTTGGTGAGGATTTTGGCATCTATGTTCATCAGTGATATTGGCCTATGATTCTCTTTTTTTGGTAGTGTCTTTGCCTGATTTTGGTATCAGGGTGATGGTGGCTTCATAGAATGAGTTTGGGAGTATTCCCTCCTTTTCAATCTTCTGGAAGAGTTTGAGAAGGACTGGTATGAGTTCTTCTTTGTATGTTTGGTAGAATTCCCCAGTGAAGCCGTCTGGTCCTGGACTTTTATTTGTAGGGAGGTTTTTTATTGCTATTTTGATTTCATTTCTAGTGATCGGTTTGTTCAAGTGATCAGTTTCTTCTTGATTCAGTCTTGGTGGACTATATGTTTCCAGAAACTTGTCCATCTCTTCTAGGTTATCCAATTTGGTTCCATATAGTTTTTCATAATATTCTCGTATGATATTCTGTATTTCTATTTTATTTGTTGTAATTTCTCCATTTTCCTTTCTTATTTTGCTAATTTGTGCTCTCTCTTTTTTCTTCTTTGTGAGTTTGGCCAGAGGTTTGTCGATTTTATTTACTTTTTCAAAAAACCAGCTTTTGGTTTGATTGACTTTTTTCTGTGGTTTTTTTAAATCTTTATTTTATTTATTTCCTCCCTGATCTTTATAATTTCCTTCCTTCTGCTGCCTTTTGGGGTTTTTTGTTCTTCTTTTACTAGTTCTTTCAGCTGGTGGGTTAAATTGTTTATTTGAGATTGCTCTTCTTTTTTGAGGAAGGCCTTAATCGCTATAAACTTCCCTCTTAGCACTGCCTTTGCAGTGTCCCATAAATTTTGTGTGGTTGTGCTTTCATTTGTCTCAAGGTATTTTTTAATTTCAGCTTTGATTTCCTCATTGACCCATTGGTTTTTTAATAGCATGTTGTTTAATCTCCATGCTTTCCTTTTTTTCTCTTTTGTTTCTCTGTTGTTGATTTCTAGTTTCATGGCATTGTGGTCAGTAAAGATGCTTGAGAAAATTTCTGCCTTCTTAAAATTGTTGAGGTTTCTTTTGTGCCCAAGTACATGCTCAATCCTAGAAAATGTTCCATGTGCACTTGAAAAGAATGTATATCCTATTTTTGGGGGGTGTAATGCTCTGAAAATATCCACCAAATCTAATTTTTCTATTGTATTATTTAATTTCTCTGTTGCTTTATTTATTTTCTGTCTGGAAGATCTGTCTAGTGATGTTAATGCGGTGTTAAAATCTCCAACTATGATTGTATTCCCATCAATATCCCCCTTTATCTCTGTTAGTGATTGTTTTATGTATTTAGGTGCTCCTATATTGGGTGCATATATATTAACAAGTGTAATATCCTCATCTTGTATTACTCCTTTAATCATTATAAAATGTCCTTCTTTATCTTTCTTTATGGCCTTTGTTTTAAAGTCTATTTTGGCTGAAATCAGTACTGCTACACCTGCTTTTTTGGCTTTTCCATTTGCATGGAATATCCTTTTCCATCCTTTCACTCTCAATCTATATGTGTCCTTCTCCCTAAAGTGGGTCTCTTGTATGCAGCATATTGAAGGTTCTTGCTTTATTATCCAGTCTGCCACTCTTTGTCTTTTGACTGGAGCATTTAGCCCACTAATGTTTACAGTAATTAATGATAGATGTGTGTTTATTGCCATTTTGAACTTATCTTTGCAGTTGATTTGGTATTTCCTCTTTGTTCCTTTCTTCTTCCTTTTGTGGTTTGGTAATTTTCCTTTGTATTATCATGGATTTTGTTTAGTTTTTGTGACTTCCTTGTAAGTTTTTGGCTTGTGGTTACCCTTTTTTGTAAGTCTATTAGCCCATTACTATAACTGTTTTTTATTAAATTGATAGTAACATGATCTCAAATGCATCCTATTGAGAACAAAAAATTTTAAAAAGAAAGAAAAAAAATTATATATTTTCCTGCCTCCTTCTCCCACTGTCTAGTGATTTAGATGTCTTCTTTTACAATTTTGTATTTATTTGTAATTTATGAGTTATCAACTTTCCAGTTGTGAGTTTCTCATTTCTGTAGCATCCTGCTGCTTTTCTATTTAGAGTAGACCTTTCAATATTTCTTTTAACATGGGTTTAGTGTTGCTAAACTCTTTTAGTTTTTTCTTGTCTGTGAAAATCTTTGTCTCCTTCTATCCTAAAGGATAGCCTTGCTGGATAAAGTATCCTAGGCTGCATCTTTTTTTCATTCAGGACTTTGAATATATCTTGCCACTCCCTTCTGGCCTGTAGTGTTTGTGTAGAGAAATCAGCTGAGAGCCTTATGGGGGTTCCCTTGTAACTCACTCTTTGCTTTTCTTTTGTTGCCTTTAGGATCTTTTTCTATCCTTGACTCTGGCCATCTTGATTATGACATGTCTTGGTGTGGGTCTATTTGGGTTCTTCCTGTTTGGGACCCTCTGAGCTTCCTGTACTTGGATATCTGATTCCTTCTTTAAGTTTGGGAAGTTTTCAGTCATGATTTCTTCCAGTACCTTTTCAATCCCCTTTGATCTTTCTTTCCCTTCTGGGACCCCTATTATGCGAAGATTGGCATGCTTTATATTATCCCATAGGTCCCTTATGCTATTTTCATTTGTTTTTATTTGTTTATCTTGTAGCTGTTCTGATTGGGTGCTTTCTGTTGTCCTGTCTTCTTGGTCACTTACTCATTCCTCTACATTATCTAGTCGGCTTTGCACAGCCTTTAGATCATTTCTCATCTCAGCCAATGAGTTTACCAATTCTACTTGGCTCTTCATTATAGCTTCCATTTAATTTTTGACATATTTTATATCTCTAAACACTATCTCTTTTAGTTCATTCAGTACTTTGATCACTCCTTTTTTGAAATCTTGATCTAGTAGGCTATCGATGTCTATTTCATTGGTCGTTCTTTCAGGGGATTTCTCTTGTTTTTAAATGGGAATGGTTTCTCTGCTTCTTCATCTTGCTCCTACCTCTCTGGCACTGTGGTTTATCGAGTATCAGTTATCTATTGTGGTTCTTATGAAGTTTATTTATTTATCTATCTAATGCCTATGTAGGAATAACACTTAAAAAAAAGAGAGAGAGAAAGAAAGAGAATTTTAAAAGAAGGGAGAAAAAAAGGTTTGAAAACAGTGTATAATGAATAATAGAAGAGCAAGTTGAAGCAGAATAGCAATCGGGTTGAGACGTCTTTTAAAAACCTTTAAAAAAGGAGAAAAGAGGGAAAAATGTATTTGAAATCTGTGTATAATCGATAACAGGACATCAAAACCAAGAGAAATAGAAATGGAATGATGTGGATTTTTAAAAATAATAATAATAAAAATATTTTTAAAAATTTTAAAAGGAATTAAAACTGGGAGTATATATAATTGTTTAAGAAGTAGAAATTAAAAGGGTAATAGAAAATAGAACAGGTAAAAACAGATTTAAAAAAAAGGGGGGGTGGTGTTCTCCTGGAGACTGTGTGCTCTTAATGCGAAGTCTGTCTGTCTTTGCCCTGTTTTGGAAGCTCAGCTTCCAAAGGCCCTCCGTTGGCGCCTTCATCTGTGCTGCTCCCAGTGCCTGTTGGCAAGCAGATCGCTCCCCCTCCCAACACTGGGTCAGGTGCAGCTCTCCTTTGCTATGGGCGGGCGGGTCACTGCCCCTCCCAATGCTACAGTCAGATGTTGCAGACTGGCCAGGTAGGAGGACAGGTCACGCCCCCTCCCAGCACCAGGGTCAGGGGCTGCATTCCTGCCGGAAAGGCAGGGGGGCCGCCCGCCCTGTCCCAGAGCCTGTTGCTCCGCTGCTCTGTGCCGCTGTGCGCTCCGTAGGTGGGCTCGGGGAAGACCAAGAAACAGCCCCGTCCCTGCTCCGGGCCAAAACCCAGCTCCTTGTTTGTCTTGGCGGAGCAAGTTCCCTGAGGGACCAGGACGGAAGGATCCTATCTGCCTCGGTCTGTAGACAAGTCTCCATCTGGCCTTTGAGCCTGCTAAGTCCTTAGGTGCGAATGCAGGTTTCACTTTCGCCCCAGCCCTGGCCTGGGTGCTCAGTGCTGGAGGATATGGCAGCTGTGCCTGAGCCCCGCCTCTCTTCCCCCAAAAACTTTCTGTGGGTTTTCAGAGATGGGGGTATGCACCCTTCCCCCCAGGGCACATCAGCCGTGTTGTTTTATGGAGGGCCCAGGTTGTTCTGCCCTGTGCACCCACACCAATGGCGCGCAGCTCCCTGCAGTCCCCCGCGGCCGCCTCAGCGCAGCCGTCCCTGTCCTCCGCCCAGCTCGGACAGCCTGGCCCAGCCCCCAGCTGCCGGCCGGAGTCTGGGACTGGGTGTTGCAGCGACCCTCTGTGCCCGTTTAACTTAATTCTGTCGGTCAAGGGCTGCTCTGTACAGATCGGAGCCTCGGAGGCTCCCCCTCCGTTCCACTGGCCACTCAGTTGGAGAGGGGATACCCAGTGAACTAGCACCAGTCCTCCTTTGCCGCTCCCTCACCGCGGGACCCGTCCCGCACTGTTTTGCCTTTTCTTCTTTCTTTTTTCCTTTTCTCCTACCAGATTTTTGGCGTCTCTATCTTTTGAAAAGGACGATGTTTTGTCGGAGTTCCACAGGTGCTCTGGTTGGCTGAGTGGGTCTGTGGATGTGAGTCTTGGTGTATTTGTGGGAGAGGGTGTGCTGCAAGCGTCCTTCTACTCCGCCATCTTGGCCTCCTCCCTAGGTTTCTGTTGTCTTAAGTCACCCAGTTTGTGGTCATTTGTTGTGGCAGCCCAGGAAACTGTTCCTGGGTCAATTACACATCAATACCCTGACCCCATGACCTTTTCTACACTAGAACTCACACCAGAGTGCTATAAGTATTGCAGCTTTTGCTTTTTTTTTTTTTTTTTTTTAAAGAGAACTGGCATTTACTGCGTGATCAGTTTAAGCGAGAATTGGGTTAGGCATTTTCCTGCACATTTCATCTAATATGCCACCATGCCATGAATTCAGAGATATTGTCCCCTCTTTATTTTTGAGAAAACCAAGCCCCAGAGAGATGAAGTGACTGGTCCAAGGTCATGTAAATTACATATGAAAGAGGAGCCAGGTTGCAATCCCAGGCGAGAGAAACATATATGAAATATAGGGCGCCACCATCATCTAAACATCTTTTAGAATTATTTGTTTACAGTTGTGGTTTATGATTGCAAAAATAATGCACATTCATTGTAGAGAATGTGCACAGTAGAGATGGCGATAAAAAATAAGTCGTATGTGCACACACACTTACACAAATATCTATTTTTCTTTTTAATGCTATTTTTGAAAATTTTCCTGTGGCATTTCATATTCCTCAAAAGCATGCTTCCTAAAGCCTCCATAGTTTTCCATGATGATGACTGCTCCATGGTTTATGTTTAACCACCGTATTGTTGCATGCTTCAGTTCCTTCCAGTTACTCCCTCCTAAGTCTCACTGCAGTGAGTGTTCTTGTCCATAGGTCTCTGTGCTCATCTCCAAGAGAAGTTATCAAATCTGCTTTCGTACATCTGTCTGTTTCTGTCCTCCCTTGTGTACCAAACACAGAGTGGCTGTGTGTTATTTTCGAGATTTGAAGGAAGAATATCATCCATGTGTCAAACATGGAATCCTGGAAATTCTCCCATGAGTTGATATTGGAAAAAGAAAAGCTTTGTGAATTCTAAAGCCCTAAGCGCAAGTCAGGAACTGGCGATGGTCCCCTGAGGGCACTGCATTATGGCTCTCAGCTCAGTGGATGGCGACCTTCTGGGGACTAGCAGGAATTATGTTGTAAATAGTCATCAATTACAGAGCAGTCCAAGCACTGGCCAGTCACGGTGGACGTCAGCTGCAAAATGCAGGATGGGCTCACCAGTGCTTACCAGCAAGCCTCTTCATAGTCTGTGTGCCGAACTCCTTCTGTCCTCCTTGTAGGCTGGGGCACCATGTTATTTACATGTAACCCCAGAGCCTGGGATGTTGGAGGTGGTGGTGAATGTTTGTTAAATGAATTGCTCTTGTTAGTAATTGAACATTCTTATGATATACAACCCCAGCATCTGTCTCCAGCCTCGGCCCCCTCTCCTGCCTTCTCCTCTTCCCTTTCCCCTTCTGCGTCATCACACAAGAGAAGCCTTCATGCTTTTGTTTTGGGAGTCCAGCCTCCAGCCCTGCTTCCTTATTTGGGAGTGTTCTCATTGTGTAGGATCTTGGTGGAATGTGGAGCTTGCTGGCAGGTGAAGGTGCCAGAAATTTACCACCTGGGTGTGCTGGACATGTGACCTGGCCCCAGCCAGTTGGACCCTCTTGCCCAAGACTTTCAGTCAGGGAAGTTTGAGCTGGCGGCCAGAGCTTGTGCGTCTGGTGGAGGGGTGGTGCCTGGACCATAAGCGGTTGTAGTAAAGGAGGTTGATGAACTGCCTGCTCCTTGGCCCCCAGGGACTTAGTTTCTGCTTCCTCTTCAAGTATCCTCCAGCTCCCTGTTTATTATGAGCCTCCCAATATTCTTCCAGAACATTCTCAGTTTTGAGACAAATTGTCATAGTTGATTTTTCTTGTTTTCAACCACAAACCATGTAGGTCACACCATCATGCCTTTGTCTTGAAGGCATCTCCTGTTCCCCTTCCTCCTATTGACAGAGGATGTCACCTCCTCCAGGAGGCCCTCCCTTGACTCTTATGTGTTTCTGCGGCTAAGTTCATTACATGTTTTCTCTGATTCCTCACTGAGGCTGTGAGCAACCTGAGGGCATGGGCTGCCTCTCGTAGGCTGAATTCCTTGTGCCCTGCATGGGGCTTAGAATAGGACAGTTGGTCCGTAAGTAGACTGAATTGCCATTAGGATTGTTAGTGTTAGGAAAGCCAAGAGAGGAACGCTGTCAGGAAATTTTGGGAGAACCCGGTGAGGCTGTTTCTTTCTTTGGCATTTTCACAGGACCTGGGGCACCTACAGCTTTCATACCCTGAGTGCTTCCTCTCAGCTTGACCTCAGACCGTGGTCAGCTGATGAGGCTATGGCCTGGCTGGTCTTGGCTCTTCTGAGTGGAGTTGATTCTTGGGGAAAACAAAGGGACACCTGGCACAGTCTCACACAGGTGTAGATCTGCTTGTGACCTATGTAATAGGCTCCCCATTGCAAAAATATGACTCGTCCAAACTTGACCTACTGTTTCTTTAATGCCGTGCTTCCATAAAAATGATCTGGAAGTCTGGGCCTCTGAGTGCCCTTAGTTATGCGTGAGGTTATTGATTGGCTGAACGCTTCTGTTCCCATTTAGTCACTGTGGAGTCAATACATTTTTCTCTTCCCTCTTTAATGATAAAATATTACATATTCTTAAAGAAATGCTGAGTTTATACATAGAAGTTAACTCTCTCCACCTCCATTTCTGTTCTCTCAAATATCACTATCAACAGATTGATGTGTATCCAGAGAAAGAGAGGAAGGGAGGGACGGTGGGAAGGAGAGAAGAGGAGGAAGAGGATGAGGGAAGGAGGGAGTCAGAGAACATATGCGTGTGTGGTAATAGTAACAATAATAGTAGGAAAGCGCTATTGATATAGTACTTATTGAACGGCAGGTACTATCCTAAAGACATTAAATGTATTAATTCGTATGTTTATATATAACAGTCCTCTGATGGAGATACTGTGATCTGCATTTTACAGACTAGGGAACTGGAGGCACAAAAAGCTTAAAGGGCTTGCTGAGGCTCATAGTGAGCTTATGATGGCGCTGCGACTTGCCTGTAGGAAGTGTGGGTTCTGACCCCGTGGTTCCCCCAGGAGGCACCACTCTGGCCCCTCCTTAGGATGCAGGTGGCGAATGGGATCGTGGTTCCCAGGCAGTTGGGTCCTTGGTCCCTTTTCAGACCACTGTACTCAGACCTAGTTTTCCCCTTCCAGGGCTGCATGCTGTTCCACTGTTTGGAGGCACCATGGTTATGACTGACACCCAGGAAGTGGCAGTGGGAGAATAAAAGATAAAAGCCAAAATAGACCTCAAATGTCTGAAGAAAAGGCAAGATCTTTGCCTCCAAATAGCTCTCAAAAAAGTTCTTATGGAGCATCCCATATTATGAGATGGTCTCTTGGGTACTTTGAGACGACAGAATTAATTGGGGGAAACTAAGTATTGTTCTGGAGGACATGACCAAATAATGATGTGTGCTAAGGATGGTTTGGAAAAGCCACGAAGGATCTTTGCAGTGATCAGAGATGCATTTGTCAGATAAATGGGAAAACACATCTGTTTGAATGCCCACCTAGATGCTTGCCTTGATGCTCAGTTTTCTGTGATATCATACCTGGATTCAGACAGTATTGTCTGCAGTATGAGTGTTAATCAAATTCCCATAGTGTAAGGGAGTGGATAATAAACCACTGTTTTTAAACTAACACATGTATTCCACTAACCAGACAGTGTTCTAAGGGCTTTACCTATTTTTAACTCATTTAATACTTCCACAGCACTGTGATCTGGGTGCTGTTATTACCCTTTCTTCACACATGAGGAAACTGAGGCCCTGAATGTTAAGGAACTCACCCCGAAGTTAGTACTGAACCGAGGAGCTGGGATTTGAACCCAGGCAGTCTGGCTTCAGAGTCTGTGCTCTGAACCACAGTCTGTTCTTAAGGTAATATATTATTTTATGAGACATGTGATTTTTAAATATGTAATTGTAATGAAATCACAGCTTAGACCCCATAGTGTTAATTTAGATACCATTTGACTAATTCATCTGTATGTTGAAAATTGTGTATACTGAAACTGCCTAAAAACTTTTTTTGGGGTCTTTTTGCTGGGAAAATGAGGGGCATGCACTGCTTCTAATCCCTGTGGTGTAGACCATCCCCTTGGTACACCGCATTGACTAAGCCCGTCATTGTCCACCTGAACGCAGTCACATTAAGCCTGCGTGTTGTTCTGAATGGTTTGTCAGAAGGAGATGTCATGGATGCTCATGTATCAGGGACATCTCAGGGGACCACAGAGATGACCTCCTCATGCCTCCTCAGTCACCTGCTGCTTCCATGTCAGCCCCTCCCAGGCCAGCCCCAGAGAAAGGGAACCGTGGACGTCATCACAGTGGTAGATGTGATGCCAGCCCGGAGCAGTGGGTCATGTTTTCACCAACTCTTCAACTCATGGAGCTGCTGCTCCGGGGGCTTAGGGCTCCTCCACGTGAACACATCGTTTTTGAACATTTGGATTGCCTTATCTTTAACGAGGAAACAGGTTTTCTTTATGCTTTGGCTACTATAATAATTTGAATTATATGTTATGAGAGATCTGATAAGCAAAGAAAATTCTAGTTTAATAGAAATATAACTTTTTTTTTCATTTAGTGAATATAAGATGTCTTGTGTGATTCCATAAAATAGAATCCAATCACGTGGAAAACCCAGTAATTCACTGTAGTCCCATTTAGGAATGTTTGAGACATGCAATGTCCAATATGTTGGCCACCACCACTCTTGAAATGTGGCTGGTCCTTTACACATAAAATACACACCAGATTTCCAAGACTTGGTATGAAAAAAAAGTAAAATACCTCATTTATAATTTTCCTATTAACTTTATGTTGAAATGATTGTATTTTAGTTATTCTGGGTTAGATAAAACAATTTATTAAAATTAATTTAACCCATTTTTACTTCTTTTTTAACGTGGCTATGTGAAAATTTAAAATTGCATATATGGCTCATGTTATATTTCTATTGTCCAGTGCTATCCTAGATTTTCAGATTTTCATTGTTCCAGTTGTACCCCCACTCAGAGGGATGTGCTCCTTTGATATTAATAACAGCTAACATTTACTGAGCACTTATTATGTGCCAGGCATTTTAGATATGTTTTCTTCTTTAGGGTTCACAACAACCCCATGTAGTGTAGGTACCATTGCATTCCCTGTTTTGCAGATGGGGAAACCGGGACACAAACAAATAGGTTAGGTAACTTGACCTTAGTCACAGAGGTAGTAAGTGGCAAAGAAGGGATTTGAACTAAAGCCACCCAATTCAGTGGCTCATAATAATGTCTCCAAAACTTGCCAACTTGTGTCACACTGACACAGGGGACTTTTGTTCCTTTCTTGCTGGGCTGACTCAACCCTGTAAGGCTGTTTCCCAACTAGAGTGGACTGGAGCATTCCTCAGGGCCCCTGGCGCTGCTCTTCCTGTGGTTTCTCCATGTTTCTGGGGAGGCTACAGGAACATGGTGCGGCTGGGAGTGGATACTTTGGCTTCTACGAGGTCTTTTGGTTAGCCTGGTCCTCTGTCACATGGGTAGGGAGCCGTACCTGAGCACCTGTCTGTCGCTGCTTTGCCACTAACCTGAGACTTTGAGCAGGCCAGCAACTTTTCTCTGTGCCTCATGCATCTTTTTCTATGAAACAGATCTGAAAGGAAGGAATCCTGGGTTTTAGCCCAGCTCTACCATTTACATGCTGTGTGACCTCAGGCCAAGCACCGTCCCTTCCTGGGCCTTATTTACCTTATATGTAAAATCCGGAGTCAATCTCCGCTGACTCTAGCATTCTTTGATTTGTAATTGATGACTCAAGAAGAAAAGGAGACATTTTTTAAATGTAGGAATTCAGTGATACGTTTACAAAATAGAACATCTGTGAAAACCCCCATGGTCCTAGCCCCTCTTCTGCCTATCTGTCAGTCATGGCAGCTGCTTCTGATTCCTGGACAGGGGAATTTGTCCCCGTGAGTGTGTGGAGACGGGAAACAGGGAAGATGAATCTCCCAGGTGAGCTGCCGGTCCTGACTCTGTTCTCAGACCGCCCCACAGAGCTGTAGTCATCTATCCCGTGCCCCCTTAATATCACAGATATATCTTCAGATTTTATTTTCTCCCACTTACTGATTTGTGAGACATTGGGTCATTTACAAAAATGTCCTTTTTTCCCCCCTAAAACAGACCTCCTATTCCTCCCTCACCCCCTTCTTAGTCCATCTTGGTCTTGCCACTGTGCTCTGTGCTAACACACCATACTTCGGCTTGGGAAAGTGACAGTTACTCACCCAAACTGTTTTTAAACTTTCCTCAAACCTTCCAGTTCTTTTAAAATTGCTTTCTTGCCTAAGTGTTGTGCTCATCGTTAAGAAACTCAGGTTGCACTATCTCAGAATTTAAATCATTACTTGTTATCAGTGAAGCAACTCATAAACACCACAGACAAACAAAAGTCTCCTCTGCCCTTGGTTAAGAGTCTCGAGTGTTTCCAAGGTTAGAATGAGATTTATAGGTTGAAGAAGTCTTCTGAATTATAGCTGCTAAAACATGTAAAAAGGATGAGTCTATTAGCTGGGGTTTAAGTGGGAAAATAGGAACCACCTTAGGTATTTCAATCAGGAAGGTGTTTAATATTGGGTACTATAAACCTTCCAAATAGACTCTCATAAAACCTTGTGAAATGCTCATATACATAGTCAAATGATCTTCACCAACAAGGTGCCAAGACTACACAATTGAGAAAGGACAGTCTCTTCAAAAGATTGGGTTGGAAAAACTAGATATCCACATGAGAAAGAATGAAGTTGGACTCTTACTTTACACTGTAAAAATTAACTTGAAATGGATTAAATACCTGGATGTAAAACTGAAACGGTGAAACTTCTAGAAGAAAACATAAGGGGAAAGCGTCATAACATTGGACTTGGCTGTGATTTTTTTTTTTTTTTGGCTGTAACACCAAAAGCAGAGATAACAAAAGCAAAAATAGACAAATGGGACTACATCAAACTTAAAAACTTCCATCAAAGGAAGGAACCAAAGGAATCAAAGGAAACAACCAACAGAGTAAAAAGGTGACCTATGGATGGGAGAAAAATATTTACAAATCCTATGTCTACTAAAAGGTTAATATCCAGAATATATGAAAGAGCCCATACAACCCCACAATTAAAAAAAAACCAAAAAACAAGTAATGATTGAAAAATGGGCAAAGGACTGGAATAGACTCTTCTAAAAAGAAGATAAATGGCCAACAGACATATGAAAAGATGTGGAACATTACTAATCATTAGAGAAAGGCAAGTGAAAACCACAGTAAGATATCGCCTCACATCCATCAGGATGGCCATAACAGTAATAATAGTAGTAACAATCACCATCATCATAATAAACAGAAAGTAAAAGGTGTTGGTGAGGATTTTGAGAATCTAGAACCCTTGTGCACTGTTGGTGGGTCTGTAAAATGATAGAACCACTACGGAAAACAGTATGAAGTTTCCATTAAAAATTAGAGTTATAGTTACTAAATGATTCTGCCATCCCACTTCTGCGTATATATCCAAAAGAACTGAAAGCAAGGTCTTGAAGAGAGATTTTCACATGCATGCTCATTGCATCATTTTTCATAGTAGCCAGTAGGTGGAAGCAACCCAAATGTCCACTGACAGATGAATGGATAAAGAAAACATCCTGTATATGTACAATGGAATATTATTTAGCCTTTAAAAAAAGAAGGAAGTCCTGCCACATGCTACAACACAGGTGAACCCTGAGGACATTCTCCTAAGTGAAAAAAGCCAGGGAGGGGGAAGTGGGGAGTTGCTGTTCCATGGATATAGAGTTTTAGGTTTGCAAGATGAAAGAGTTCTGGAGGTCTGTTGTACCACCGTGTGCATACAGTTAACACTACCAAACTGCACACTTAAAAATGATGAAGATGGTAAACTTGATATGTTTTTACCACAATTACAAGGAAGGTGTATTTTTTAGGCTTCCTGCCCCAGTGATGTGTGAACGTGTTACCTACCCTTTCAAGTCAGGCACCAATAAGGGTCCTCCTGCCCGATGTTGTTTGAGCCAACAGAACGAGCCTGAGTTCTGTTCAGAGGCAGAAGAATGTTTTATTCCCTGATGGAAGAATGGAGAGGGGCAAGGTCGGGCTCTAGAGCACACGCTCCTCCAGACAGTCCGTGCGCTGGGCTCCTTTAAAGTGGGGAGGGGGTGGAATTCTTGCAGGTCGGGCGCAGCTGTGCGGGTCAAGACTCCAGAAAGCGCAGCGCCTCGCCGCCATCTTGAGTTGCAGTTCCGTGCGCAGTGTCTCTGCACGCGGCTCGCTGCCGCCAGGCGGAACTGCGCAGCCTTTGCACGCGGCCCGCTGCCGCCAGGCGGAACTGCGCAGCCTCTGCACACAGCTCCGCGCGCGCCTGCGGAGCTGAGGTGTCGCTGCCCGCCATTTTGTACTAGGAGCGCTGCTCTGAAGTGCCGGGCGCAGGGCTTCTGCGTGCAGTCCCCTGTGAACAAGTGAAACCAGACTAAGCACAAAGGAGAAAAGAAAAAGGTTAGACTTAATTTTATTATCTAGACTGTATTTTTACTTCCTGGGAATTGTAAATGGGCTCAGCTGGCGACGGGAGAGCTTAGAAGGGTGGGAGTGACGCAGACTACCAAGCCGGTTTCCAGTGCGTACGTCCTCAGCGAGTAAGGGCCTTGGTGCTCTTTCTTTGTGGAAGAGGTTGTCAACTGAAATAAATGCACAACTTGAAACAAATGCGCAGCCTAAAAGTTGAGTTATGTTTTATTTGGTGGGAGAACTCGAGCCAGAATGACACCCTCTCAGATTCCTCTGAGGGACTGCTCTGAAGAGGTGGGGGAGGAGCTAGGATATGTAGGAGCTTTACCACAAAGACCAGGTAGTTGGAACAATGAAAGATTACTGGTTAACTGAAGAAAACCAGACATCTTAAGTTAAATAATTTAATGCTTTTCTAGGTATGGGAGGAAGCAAACATTTGGGCTCATTGAATTCATTCCTTTGACAAGCATCCTGCTATTTAGGGCCAGTATCCTGTCCTTTCTTATTCTGAATCCCCTCAGAGTGCACCATTGTTGAGTGGCTGCGGAGGCTGGGCTGCAGGCTTGTCTTCACTGGGGGGGTGGCGGCAGCGGCTGATGACTTGATGGTTTCAGCATTCTTTGTTTACTGATCCGTTCCCAGTATTTCAGTATTTTTCGTTCACAAAATTAATGGAGTGTGAACTTGGAAATCAGGCGGATGCGAGTTGGAATACCTGTTCCACCAGTGACCAGCAGTCACATCTGGGGCTGGCTTGGTAACCTCTGGACTGGGGTCAGGAGTCCGCAGAGAATGAGAAGAGCAGCAGGCAGAGAGCAGAACTGACAATTCCCACTGCTCTAGGGGTTGGGTAGGGGGACTGGGGGCCTGAGGAGGAGATGTGGCCTGTCCAGGCTTGGGGCCCTCGGGCGCCTCTTCTTTGCCCACCTGCTGCTTCCATCTTTACTTGCTTCACTATTCTGTCCTTTGCTCTGTTCCCATATTCTTTCCTTTGCCTGGGGGACCACTCAAGTCTCAGAATTCCCTTTGTGCTTCCAGCCCCTGCTCCAGGCCATGCACCTGGAGAGCTTAATGCAAAGGAGATATGTGTAAAATTGCATTTAAAACTCCTCTTCCTCAATCAAATATAAGCACCATCAGGCTAGGAGTCAACTTTCCTGTTCATAGCTATGTTCTCAGCCCCTAGACTTGGCCTTGATACGCAGTATGCTCTGAATTAATATTGAGTGAGTGAGCTCAGAGAGGATTGAAATGTTCAGCTACTTGGAAACATGATTAAAGGAAACAAAATCTGAGAGGACTGAAACACAGGCTTTTGGTTTAGAGGACTGTGCCCTGTGGGTTTCCTGAGGGATTCCCAACCTGCTGTGTTGCTGATCAGCTGTGTGGCCTGGAGCAAATTGCTTAGCCTCTCTGGGCCCCAGTGGTTTTATGCATACAATGAAGGGCCTTAATTAAGTAACACCCTCATGATTCTATTTGTAACCGCACAGGTTCTGTGAGGCAGTTCTGCTTCTTCACAGTTTGTTCTGTTACTGCAACCAGGGACCTCAGGACACAGGAACAAGGAGAATCTAAAGTGCACGTGGGAATGAGACAGGAGGGGCTTAGGGGAAGCCAGCCGGGGCAGGTGGAACACGGCAAGATTGTGGGTCACCCCTCATGTAGTTCCAACCTTTGAAAACTTAATCTCACTTTTCTTTGCTAGGTACTAGCAACAGTTAGAAAGTGCATTTAAGACCCATGACGAATGAAACAATTACCTAATTTTGACCATTTCAAGCAAAATCTCAGCTTTACAATCCTGATTTTAAGGCTTTGCACTGAGTTTTTAGGCTTTGCAGTGTGGAAAATAATAACAGAAAGGTTATTTGCTTGAATAGAGGCTGCGTTCCTGCATTTGATATAAAACGTCAATAACTTCTGTCCTTGATTCTCTGGGTAGTCAAGTTTTACAAAGGCTACTAGAGCTGTACCCATGCACAGAGTTCATAGGCACTTCAGCCGGAGGGACATGCAGGCAGGACCTTAAACAAAGCTATTTAGTGTTTCTGTGGTTCTGGGTTTTCTTTAACCTATGAAATGAGTGTAGTATGATTGGAGGATGTGGATATTAAATGAGATTTCATGAAAACATGAAACAAACGCTTGGTGCATGGGTACATGGTAAGTCCTCTCTGTGGCCCCGGTATGCCTCCTTACCGTCCTGTCTCAGCTGGGCCTTGTCATGGGGGTGCTGTGTTAGCCTGTCTCTACTGAAGGAACACCTGAGGCTTTATGAGGCCTGAGTTCTGTCTGTGTGCATGCACTCCACCAGATGATATGGCTGTGACACTGGTCACCCCAACTGGCCTTTCAAGCCTTTAGACCCTTTATTGTAAATGTGGTTGTCAGAGGTTTCTTGTTCAACGTGCTTTCCAGGTCCTTGAGTGACTGGGCCTGGCCATTTGACCCTGACCTGGGAGGGTCACATGAAAGGTCTCATTTGCCAATATCCTGAGAGCCAGACCCTGCTTGGGAAGGAGTCCTGACTCTGTAGGAAATGGACAGGAACAGCAGTGAGGGGAGGTGTCCCTCACTGGGACACCTTGGCCAGATGGCTGGACCCACTTTCTGAACCCACTTTAGCTTCTGACTCTTCCAGCTCTGCAGTTCCTCCCTGCCACCTCTTTCCTGCCTCCCAGAGAGCTGGAGAGGTGGGCTGGACCCCAGGAGACGCCACTCCGTACCAGAGCTGTCACCTGTGACTGTGATCCCCTTTAGGGCAAAATCAGCTCTTCTCACTTCTCTTTCCCCATCATGATTAGGGGGTAGGAGATGAGATGAGGGTCTTGCCATCACTGACCCATCTACCACTTTCATCTTATTTAGGAAATGAAGTTAACACATCGGTAAGCGTTTAGGGCTGGATCGTGTTGATCAGTTATAAAATGACTCATTAATTCATGAGCGTTTGTGACCTGAAATCTGAATGTCACTGTGGGCTTGGCTTCTGTTTCCAGGAGAACGAAAACATCCACAGAGAGCAATCCCCAAACCTGAGGCTAGACCGTGCTTCCCCACTCTCACGTCTAGAAAGATCACAGACAGAGGCATACTTGGCTGGAGCAGGGGTGTGAACCCGGAAAGCCAGCATTCTGCAAGGTAGACTCCAGAAGTAGGTCTCCTCAGTGATCACAGGTGCTGTGGGCACATCAGGTTTGCACACTTTTAAGATCATGCCCACTTTTCTGCCAACGTAACTATAGGGCTTCAGTCTTTGCCAGAGCTCAGGCACTGCTACATGGCACCACAGGCAACGCATGGGGTTTCCCATCACATGGATCCAGGTTTGAGCCGCACCCTTGCTGTTCACCCGCCTGTCACCGTGTATGACTGAGGACCTCTCTGAATCTCAGTCTCTTCTGCTGTGAAATGGGAATGGGAGTACGTGTCTGCCCTATGCTTTTCCTGTAAAAAGCAATCAAGACAGTGGATGTGAACCTGCTTTGAGAAGTCAGTGTCTCTGTACAGGTTAGTTGTTGCTGCTGTTATTGTGACCTTGATGAGCAGCCGGGCCCAAGCTTCCTGTTGCAAAGAAATGGAGTCTTCTCAGCTAAAAAGATCACCCTCTGCTTATCCACCCAGCCCCTCGAGTGAGGGCGGATTAGAACTGTTGTGTCTGTAAACCCAGCCGATATGGGCTGTAATATAGTAAATTATCACTTGTTTTGCAGTCTTGACGAGAAAAATAAATACAATTACACTCATGAATGTTGAAAAATGAAGAACAGCAATGTGGATCGGCACATTCGAGGTACTTTTCCAAATGAAAAGCCGTGTACAATGAATGCTAATGGGCTCCCTCCCTCTCCCTCTTGGCATGTGCTGCAGTGTGATCTTTCTGAATTAAGGGAGCAGCTGTGCCAAGTGCCCTAGCCACAGGGGAGGTGGCCCTGAACAGCCTCCACAGTGGGAGACCCAGCAGGCAGACAGCAGTGTCCAGACCCAGAAGAGACCCAGTTTCCTAAAGCTGATCCAAGCCGGTCCTTGAGTGATCTCAGTGATGCTTCTCTGCTTGTGGAACCTGGCATCTCTCTGCAGTTCTGTCATTCTGTGTAGCAGACATTCACCGAGCACCTACTGTGTGCCAGGCTCGATGCCAGAAGCAGCAGAGATGAATCTCACATGTCCTGCCCCTGCCGACTAACCTCCACTATCACCAGGCCTGACTGGTGTAAGCTCGCCCCGTGCTGGCCGACACGGTGGCCACCAGCCACACGGGGCTATTGAGCACTTGAAATGTGGCCAGTCCAAATTGAGATGTGCTGTAAACGTAAAATGCACACCACATCTCAAAAGTGTAGTGTGTGTGTATATAAATAATCATTCATTTTTTAATATTTAACTGTTGAGAAGATATTCTTTGAGGTATATTGGGTTACATAAATACATTTAAAATAAATCTCACTTGTTTCTTTTTACTTTTTTTTACTATGGCCACTGGAAAAGTTAAAAACTACAAAATTGCACTACATTTCTGTAGGACATCAGTGACCTGGCCCCTGCCTACCTGTTTGTTTATATCTTCTACTACACCCCCTCGGCTGGTGGCACTGCTGTCAGTTCATCTACCACACCAGGCTCTTTCATGCCTCAGGACCTTTGCACTTGTTGTTCTTGCTTCCTGGAAGGCTCTTCCCCAGTGTTTTCTCCACTGAAATGCCACTTTATGTAACAAATGTTCTCTGACTCTCCTTTCTATATAAACCTTTCCCCCTCTTATTTGCCATCAAAACACTCTTTCCTAGTCACTGTTGTAATATTAGATATTTTACTATTAAATAATTGTTTGTGTATTTGTTTCCCTAAGAGAACTTCAGGGGCAGGGAGCTCATCTGTCTTTTTTTTTTCCCCTTCTGTTCTAATCTCAGTGCCTACCACAGCAATTAGCATGTAGTTAGGTAACCAATTTTTTTTTTTTTACATGAATGAAGGATTAAATGTCACATTACTGTTGTGAAGGAGAAAAATACTCTGATCATTTTGACATGTTGCAAAGATATTTAAAAATACTTAATAGTGGGCCCTAAATTATCAGTCCATTAAGGAAGGTCTGGGTGAGCAGCATATGGTATACGAGGGGTACGATGAAGCGTTTGATGGAAAGAGAGGCAGGGTAGGATTAACAGAATCAGCAAGGCATGGCGAAGCACCAGGGGGCTGGCAAAGGTAGAGAGCTGTTACTACCCCAGGACGGAAGGGCAGCAGCAGGAATGGCGTTACACGACTGCCTGACAGCTAGTAGAAGAACACAACCACCACCAAAATTCACTCCTCCCGCCCTCTAGGCTTCTGCCAGCACCTGCCTTGGTCAAACTCAGCCAGAAGCAGAGGGTGAGGGAGGCTGGAAGATGCAGACCACAGAGGTTGGACCCTCAGAGAACAGAGCAGGGTGGGGACAGGTCATAGTAGGAGGGCGGGGAGCACAAACAACTCTCACCCTGAAATAGCTTGGGAAGCGATTTTCTTAATGTGCTAGAGCATGTCTATTCCAAACTAACAAACCATGTCCTAAATATATAAGGGTGCTTATGAACACTGTAGCATTCATCCAGGGGTTTCTAGTAACAGAACTGGAAGTACAATTATGGGAAAGGAAGAGGGAAAGTTATTATTTGCAGAGGATATTATTAACTACCAAAAACCCTAGAGAAATAAATGAAAAACTATTAGGACCCATTAAGAGAATCTAGTAAAGTGACTAGTAAGGGAATAAATATACAAAATCAACAATTTCCTAAATTCTAGTGATAGCCAGTTCACAAACATAAGAGGATTCACTCTCTAAAAGTGACAAAAAATATAAAAGACAGGAAGTAAGTTGAGATGCAACATGAAAGACCTTTAGAAGGAAACTATAAAGCAAAACAGAAAATAAATAAATAAGTGGACGTATCTCATTCCTAGATGGGAAGACTTGATATTTTTAAAGCTTGTCATCTAATTTAAAATATGTAATGTGAACTATAATAACAAATTTATAAGTAATATTATAAAATGATTTTAAAGTTTATCTGGAAAAATAAATGGTCACAGATCATGAAATAGATGTTGAAAGAGAATAGTAGGGGTAAAAAGATACACAGCTCAGTAGTAGAGTGCATGCTTAGCACGCACAAGGTGCTGGGTTCAATTCCCTGTACCTCAATTTAAAAAAAAAATGAAAACAAAACTTTAATTAAAAAAAGAGAATGGTGGGAGAAGTCTTAGAAGACTAATTCTGAGTTTTAGAACTATATCCTGGAATTAAAACTAATTAAATTACTGCCCAAATAGTGTATACCAGTCCAAGAATAGACAGATCAAAGTATGTCCTTAAAAGAGGGATGTGTGTGTGTTAGTTGTAGTTAAACTTAACATTTCAATTAGTGAGATAAGTCAAGGTGAAATTGTAATGATGACTCACCAGGGAACAGTGTGGGCCAGTCAGGGTAAGTCTTACTTTATTCTGTGTACCAAAATGTATTTTAGATAATTGTAACACATTCCAGTTAAGTATCAAAATTTGAAAGTATCTAAGACATGAGATGCATATATAAATCTTTAAATAATCTTTGAGAGTAGGACAGTTTTTCTGATGTTATCATTAAAAATAGAAGCAATAAAGGAAAATATTTATGTATTTGTCCCTAAATACCATAAACAGGATGAAAAAAAATCCACGGCAAAATGAGTTGTGATATTTGCAGTACATATACACAAAACAAACAGTTGACATCATTAATATCAAAAGGGCTCTTCCAGATCAATAGGGGGAAAACAAATGATCCATTAGACATATGTTCGGTGTTGGTGGGACTTCTGAGAAACAGGCAGGTGTGAGGGCAAGTTACGATATTTAGGGAGGACAACTTAATATCTGTCAGAGACATAAAGTGTGCCTATCTTTCATCAGAAATTTTAGTTTTGGGACTGTATTTCAGGGAAGTAATCAGAGATGAGTGTAAAGTGAAAAATTCTGGCTGTGTGACTTATGACATGACACTTGACCTCCTAGAGTATCCGTTTTGTTGACCATAGTACAAGAAGGTTAAAAAAAAGAACCAAAAACAACAAAAACCTTGCTTCTCAGGGTGGCTCTGCGGGTTATTTGGGATGACTGGCCTGGGAAAGCCTTAGAGCTATGGAACCCTGGGAAAATAGTGTGTCCTCCTGGCTAATTTGGAGCTGTTAACATTTTGCCGCCTTCCTGTCCTGCTCCCAGCCCCTTGGACACCATCTGCTGGGGAGCCTACTCCTGCCATTTCAGCTCAAGGAAGAGCAAAGAGAGAGCTCTGAATCTTTGCTCTGGGAATGGATTCTCAGCTGGGCGCAACAAGCATTTAGTTAACGCCAACCACATCAGGACAGGATTTGTGGTGGATTGGGGATAACAGAGACTCCTGGACACACTTTAGTTAGAGTCCTCTGCGCCCTCTTCTCAACTAGGCCTTGACCTTGTCTCCCACTCCCCACCCCCATCCTGTCTGTAACATGCCTATCCCAGGTTTAGCAAGAATCCTGCAAGTCAGTATGGTGAGAATCTCCCCTCCCTTGATATCTGATCAAATTCCTCATCCCTCACCCTTAATATCTGATCATCCTGGCTTGCCATCCACAAGAATCCTATTAAGTCAGTTTAGCAAGAATCCCTCTCTGTCTTTGATGTCTCCTCTTAGTAAATTTTCAGCCACTGACTCCCTCACTCTGCTCCTTGGCTGTAAATCCCCAGCTGTCTTCATCATATTCAGAGTTGGACTCAGTCCTGCTCCCCATTGCCATGCCTCTGTCACAATAGTCTTGAATTAATTCTTCCTTAGAGTATTAACAAGTGTCAAAATAATCTATTTTTCTTTAACAGCGGTTACTATGGTGAGTAAATCCCAGCCTGCCCAAAGAGAGCTTTGGGTCGAATGGGTAAAAAGATAGGCAGGCCCCTGATCGGCTGTATAGATCAGGTGCTCATTCATTAATTCCACAAACATGTATTGAGGACCTACGGTATGTCAGGCATTGTGGATACCACTGTGGACAGGATACTCCAGCCCCTGCCTTCATGAAGCTTACAGTCTGATAAGATGGAGAGATGATAAAAACAAAGAGAAAAAGTACAGAGAAGGGGGCAGGTTCCTGGTTCTTGGGGCTGTGGAGGAAGAGGGGGCACCCCAGGTGAACAGGAAAAGCCTCCTTCAGGAGATGGCATGTGAGCTGGTCTCCAGTGAGCTGGAGCTCCAAAGAGTTGGTCTTTGCTTGTGAGCTACAGGTGTCCACATGTTCAGAGCCTTGTAAGTACATTTGTGAATAAATATGATGTTGGGTGGCTCAGGAGCGAGCCTACAATGTATAGACTGTGGGAAGGAAGGCGGCTGAGGTCTCCAGAGGCAGCCCAGCTGAGAGGAGACACGGACAGGGAGAGATTATCCTAATAGGATTTCACAAAGACCACTTAGCAGTCGCTGAGCTCGAGGGAAAAATAGTTATGAGCTGAGGGTGGAGAAATAGCCAAGAATCTGGCAACTCTGCGAAAGCTTGGAGAGAAAAGCTGACAGCCAACAGACAGAACAAGACGATGCTTGCAAAAAGGTTAAAAAAATAGACAAGAGGGAAAAAAAAGTGCACTGAGAGATATGGATGGAAATGGAAGCGCATTACTATAACTTGGGAGCAGGCATTAAGATAATTCCAGCTCTAAGAAGGAGCAGAGCTAGGACTTATTCATTAAAGCACTTCATCCTGTCAGAAAGCTCCTGGAATGAGGTGTGGGCAGTAGAAAGCCGGAATTGGCTAAAAGAAAGCGCGTGTAAATATAAAATGCCACAGGCTGAAATGGGATAGCTAGTCCTAATCCCCTGTCTCTGCAGATGTTAACTGAGATCCAGAGAAAGGACACGAGTTACCCAAAGTTACTCAGTGTAGAAAGTGGGAGAGCTGGGAAATTGGAGCCCTGTTCATTCCTGGTAGGAATGCAGAGTCATGTAGCTTCTGTGGCAAAGAGTACGATATTTCCTTAAGGAGTTAAACGTAGTGTTACTCACATGACCCCGCAGTTCCCATTCTAGGCATATACCCCAAAGAATTGAAACAGGTACTGAGATTTAATCCACCGTAGGTGTTGTGGCTACTAGTCCAGTGCCCGTTCCAGTGCACCCCAGCTGCTCCTTCAGTCTTCCATTCTCTCCCCCTCTCTTCTCTCCTCTGCTCCCTCCCACTCTCCCTCCCTCTTCTCTCCTTTTTATATGGGGAGAGTTGGGTTCCCAGTTACTCTAACACTCGATAAGTACATGACCCTGGTTTTTTTTTTTTTAGATATCAAATTCATTTTATTAAAATTTTTGCATTTAGAAATCTGTGCATTTTTTGTTCTTACCATATTTAAGGGAATTTGGTCATTAGCATTACAGTCCAATCTTAGAACTTCAATTTACAATAAGTAACTGAATGGTTAATTTAGACATGAGTTTAGGTTGAAATCTTAGTTTATATTGTATTCAAATAACTAAGAAAACTTAAGAATAATTATTTTTAAAAGGTTAATTCTTTAGGTTTATAAGAATCATTTACGTAATTGAGAAAATTTGTTGGACAATCAAAATTCTCTTAAGTGAAATCAAATATGTTAAATGTATCAACGGGGTACAGAAAGTTTTCTTTAATAAGTTTGTAACTGGGACCAAATATTAATCAAAGCTTCTTAAAAAATGATAGTTAAACTCACTACTAACTCATTCCATAATGAAAACTATAAAATTTATAAATTATAAGTAATAAATTAAAGAAGAACTAGATTTTTGAAGGTGGAACTTTAATTAATAGACTATTTAAAAATTAATTTTATTTTTTAATGTTTTTTTAAACATTTTTTATTGATTTATAATCATTTTACAATGTTGTGTCAAATTCCAGTGTAGAGCACAATTTTTCAGTTATACATGAACATATATATATATTCATTGTCACATTCCTTTCTCTGTGAGATATCATAAGATCTTGTATATATTTCTCTGTGCTATACAGTATAATCTTGTTTATCTATTCTACAATTCTGAAATCCCAGTCTATCTCTTCCTGCCCCCCCCACCCCCTTGGCAACCACAAGTCTGTATTCTACGTCTATGAGTCTATTTCTGTTCTGTATTTATGCTTTGCTTGTTTGTTTGTTTTTTAGATTCCACATATGAGCGATCTCATATGGTATTTTTCTTTCTCTTTCTGGCTTACTTCACTTAGAATGACATTCTCCAGGAGCATCCATATTGCTGCAAATGGCATTATGTTGTTGGTTTTTATGGCTGAGTAGTATTCCATTGTATAAATATACCACCTCTTCTTTATCCAGTCATCTGTTATGGACATTTAGGCTGTTTCCATGTCTTGGCTATTGTAAATAGTGCTGCTATGAACATTGGGGTGCAGGTGTCATCCTGAAGTAGGGTTCATTCTGGATATAAGCCCAGGAGTGGGATTCCTGGGTCATATGGTAAGTCTATTCCTAGTCTTTTGAGGAATCTCCATAGTGTTTTCCACAGTGGCTGCAGCAAACTGCATTCCCCCCAGCAGTGAAGGAGGGTTCCCTTTTCTCCACAGCCTCTCCAGCATTTGTCATTTGTGGATTTTTGAATGATGGCCATTCTGACTGGTGTGAGGTGATACCTCATTGTAGTTTTGATTTGCATTTCTCTGGTAATTAGTGATGTTGAGCATTTTTTCATGTGCCTATTGATCATTTGTATGTCTTCCTTGGAGAATTGCTTGTTTAGGTCTTCTGCCCAGTTTTGGACTGGGTGGTTTGTTTTCTTATTGAGTCGTATGAGCTGCTTATATATTCTAGAGATCAAGCCTTTGTTGGTTTCATTTGCAAAAATTTTTTCCCATTCCGTAGGTTGTCTTTTTGTTTTACTTCTGGTTTCCTTTGCTGTGCAGAAGCTTGTAAGTTTCATTAGGTCCTATTTGTTTATTCTTGTACATGACCTTGGTTTCACTGTCCCATTGTTGACTGGGACCGGCTGGGGGTTCCTTCCAGCCCTGGTAGTGTGTGCAGCTTTCACACACTTTGCCAGCGTGTGTTCCAGAACTGCAGATCTGGTCCTGATGAGGGGACAGTTCCTTCCCAAAGATGCAGACCTGGGGGACTGGAGCTGACGCAGTCCCAGTCTTGAGACAGCCATTGCTTCCTCTCACCTTTTAATTGCTTGTCTCAGAGAGTTCATGGTCTCTTTAATTTTCCTGGGATTACAAAGCAGATGTCAGTTTATGTGTCCCAGCATACCTCTTCTTCTAGAGTCACTTTTTTTTTCTTAACTATCCTTGTGTGTCTAACCCACCTTGGGGGACACGATATTTGCTGAAGTCTTATGCTGTTTTTTTTCCCCTCTTCTTGACTATATATTGAGGTGGAGCGAGTGACATGATGGTATTATTTGATTAAAATTGAGAATGCTGCATTTTCTTTTGCTTCTTTCCCTATTTATTTGGACACAGTTTGACTCCTCCTGCTAAGGGAGGTGAAATTAATGGGGACTTGGAAAAGCCTTTGGGAGCCTTGTCTCGTAAGTTTATCTAAAGTCTTTGATGAGGTCCAGCTTTGCTGAGTTAGCAATAGATCCTGTTCTTGGAGGTAGAGGGAGGGGCGGTCCTCGACAGCTTATATTTGCTTTTGAGTTAACTGTTTTCATGAGAGGCCATTTTGTTTCATTCTGTTTCATGGGCTTTTGCTTTTTGTTTTTGCAGGCACCCCCCCCCCAACCTTTTTATGTCCTATTTGAGCTCTTGTATGAGATAACTGGTTTCTGCCCGACAGGTAGTTCTAGTGTGGGATTTAAGGAAGGATGTAGATCCATAGTGAGGAAATAAACTCCAGGAGGGATGGTTTGTGTCTGTCCCATGGTTTGACAATACTTTCCAGTGCATTCCCTTTAAATTGAGAGCTATTGTTGAGGTTTTTTTGGTTTTTTTGTGTTTTTTTTTTTTGTTGTTGTTTTTTTTTTTTAATGTAGCCAGCACTTTTCTCCTCCAACAGCACTGTTCCATTTGAGAGGGCTTGAAGATGGGCACGTATTCTTCTTGTGCTTTGGAACAAGATGACACTTCAACTCTATGGCCTGAAGTTAGGACTCTTTCTGGGTTTCAGCATTCATAGTATATTCTCTGTTCTTTTCACTTCTTTTGGTTCATTTCAGTCAACTTTGGAGATGAAAGTTGTGTGAAATGGTATTCAAGCCACCGTATTTTCTGGAAGACCTGGCATTCTTTCCGCTCTGCCATGCTGTGTAATTATGAATACACGCCTGCACAGACAGTATGACATACTCCTATTGGAAAAGGTTTTCAATGACCGTATTCACTGAAATGGCCTATTTGTATGTCAAGTACATTATCGGATATGTGTTTCTGTAAGAGTAGAACAGCAGCAAGCAAAAGCCCCGGTTCCATGTTGCTGGAAGGCACTGCAGGGCCTCCACTAGCCCTCTACCCTGCACGTTTATGTCAGGTTGCCACATGTGGTCTCAGTGGTGAGTGCCTTCTTAACTGGGCAGTGAGATTCGGTTTTCAGAAGCTAATGTCCTTGTTTTCATTTCAGCGTCTTAATTTTATTGTTGATGCTGTTGCTGTTGTTGGTACTGGTATAGATGACCTAATTTAATTTAATTTGCTTCCTTGTAAAGGAGGCGATCCGTTGCCCAGTTGCTGCTCTGGTCAGAGAGGGAGCAAGCAGGCTTGGAGATAAGCTGTGAACTTTGTCAGACTTCTCCAAGGTTTATGCTGGTAAGCAATGCTTAGCAGTTTCAGAAACTTTCCCCCAGTGATGGTTTTAACTGTCACGCTGTTTCCTAAACAGCAGGACACCCTCAGGAGTCTCTATCTTTGGGGCCATGAGGAAGGGGAGAGGTGGAATAAAGGTGGAATCGTCTCTTCTGACTGGTCTGTTCCATTGCTTCAAGGTGCCATGTGAGGGGTACAAGGGGTTAGATAGCCCTTGATTAAACCCGGGCTGTACCTGACCTGTTTCCTTTGTGGGGTCGTTCAAGGCTGCTGAGTCTTGGCTGTCTTCAACTCTGTGTGAATAGGCTAAGTCCGTTCAGGAGCCGTGTGTCCTATTCCTGTCTGTATTCTTAGTACCTAAAAAGGTACCTGCCAGAGAATAGGTTCGGTGAGGATTTACCAAATGGATGAATGAATGCATGAATGAAGGAATGGAAGCAAATGGATACTTAAGATGGGAAGATGGAATGTCACCATTGCATCTCCAGATACAGACTCACTTTCCAGACAAGCACTGTGTGGGCATAAGAGGATTCAAAACCATGCTGTGACAGAGGGATTGTGAGCAGGAATGGTACAGCATGCCTCCCCAGTTCTACTCCATGTAGAGTAGATTTGATTTGAGGGGTTGGAAGGGATTTGGTATCACTTGCCTGGACATGCACATGACTGAGAATAGGAGGGACAGAATCATCCTATTTTTCTGCCTGGTCCTGTGTAGATTTACTCTGTCACAGGCCCAGTCTATTCGGATCTATGACTCAGCTGTGTTGTAGGAGTCTATCCCTCAAGACAATGGAGGGTGGGGGGGTTGGTGTTGAAATCAGCCTGCTGGCCCAATCCTGGCACGCACTTACTCTAGAGTTAACTTGAACTCTAGTCTCCCTTATTGCAGAATGATTTTATCCCAGGTCTTTTTATGAGGCCTCTACTTCAGGTTCCTTGGCTAAGACTTTGGTTCCTGAATCCAGCCAAAAAAACTCAGGGCCAAGCCACAAGAGGCAGGAGGCATGGTTAACGTTGAATTCATCTTGGTATTTCAGACCAACAGATGCTTGAGATTTAGATTTCTTTGCTGTTTTCCTGAAATGCACGGATCTGTTGCTAGTTCCTCCATCATTCAGGATCTGGTTCTCAGCATTTCTATCTCCTGATGCTTGACTTGAACCTCTGCTGTTCAGCTCTCCCATGGCTTTGACTCCTAAAGCGTCCTGGCAGTCTGCACGGAAACTGCATTTGTTATGCCTTCCTGGTCACTTGGATTGAATCTTGCATCCACTCCCTGGGAGATCCAGTCTCTCCAGTGGGCTTCCCCAGTGCCACCCACTTCTCAGTCTTCTTCCCCATCTAACCATGTTGAGCTAGTATGAATCCCATCTAAGCTTCATGAACCAGAAGGCTATAGGTGCTGGAACACATGAGGACAGGTCAGATGGGCAGTTATGTGAAGTAAAGGAGGCATGTAGGCAGGCCATGGTGGGGATAGAATCCGTGGGAAAAGAACATACCTCCAACCATAAGTCAATGGAGGGAGCTCCTCAAACCAATGAAAAAAATGCTGTGGCTCTGAAAATCAAAGGACATGGCCCTCTGAACAAGTGTGATTAGTGTTCTGAAAAACCGTATGCAAGAGCTTCAAAGAAAAACCCATTAGCATTAGCAAGAGGTTTTAAGGACCAAATGCAAAATAATTTTTTTTTAAAAAAGTAACATTTTTAGGTGAGCATTTTTTGAGTTGTACTATATAGAACAAAGAAAATCCTAATCATAATAGGACAGAATATTTTTGAAAGCCTGGGACTTGGGATGATGATAATAAAAAAAAATGCAGGACCTCCATGAAGACTTTAAAACATGGAGGCACATCAAAGAAGACTTAAATACTTGGAAAAACACCATGTTTCTGAATGGAGACGTTTAGTCGTGTAAATATGTCAGTTCTCCCCCAAATTGATTACCCATTTATGCTATTCCAATCAAAATCCTTAAGGAATTGCTGTTTAGAACTTGACAAAAATTATTCTAATGTTTACATAGAAGCTTAAACTCATTAGAATAGCTAAATGTGTTTTAAAAACAAAAGGGAGAATTACACAGTAAAAAATTATAAAGAGTTATAAAAGTAATTTAACACTACAACCATTTAGTGGCTGCTGAAATGAAATATAATTGAAACAGAGCAGAAAGTAAAATAATAAAAAGATTTGAGTATATGTACATATTTATTATGTGATAATGGTGGATTTCAGACCAGTGAGGGAAAGGATAGATTTTTTAATTAATACTGCTAGGAAAATTGGCTATTTTGGGGGGAAGTTAGATCATTAATTCAGTCCATATATACAAACAGATTGCTTATGTGTTAAACATAGAAAAGAAAACGTAATGCATCTGAATTACCATGAATTGAATACATGCTATTAGGGTGAGAATGATATTTTAAAGGACAAAAAATCAAAGATGGAAATTGTAATGACTGGTTGATATTATATGTGAAAATGAATGTTAAAAATATCAGAAAACAAAAAGAAAATATCCCATTTTTCTATTCCCCTTTTCAGCAGAGCTCCTCCAGAGAACTCTTATTCTTACTGTCTTTAGTTACTCTCTGCTCATTCTCTGCCAGAGTCACTCCAGGTCACTGAAGTCACACCATTTCTGCTCCCACTGCTCCACCAGCACTGGTGTCGTCAGGGTGGTCTCCAGTGATCTTCAAGCTGCTAAAGGCTGGATTTCTCATCTTGCTTGACCTGTCGGCACTGTTCAGTCCAATTGATCCCTTTCTCTTCCTTGAAACTTGCTCATCATTTGGCTTCTAAATCACCCCACTGTCTTGTGGCCACATTGATTTCATTTATTCTCCTTTGCTGGTTTTAGGTTCTCTTAAGGAGATGTGAGCCCTGGATTTTTTTTTTTTCCTCTAGCTACACAGACTCTTTCAGTGGTCTTATCCAGGTCCAGGGCTTAAAGACCATCTATAGGCTGATGACTCCCAATTTTTTTTTATCTCCAGCCTAGGCCTTTCTCAAACTCTAGCTTGATGTATCCAACTGCCAACATGACATATTCATTTAGTTTTCTGATTGGTTTTTCCAGTTTTCAGCAAGAATACCATCAGACTTACCATCTTCTTGCAGCCCTGCCCCCAACCTGTACCTCCCATAATCTTCATAAAGAGGGGGAAAATATCAATCTCATTATCAAATAATGCAAATACAAATTAAATGCCATTTCCTTCTGTCACAGGAGTTGGCAAATGATAACCTACAGGGCAAATCTGATTTCAGAAATGAAACCTGTTTTTGTAAATAAAGTCTATTGAAACATAGTCACATTCATTCATTTACACATGGTTTATGGCCACTTTTGAGATGCAGTGGCAGAGTAGACTAGTTGCAGCAGTGACAGTGTGGTCTACAAAGCCAGAAATCTTTTCAGTCTGACTCTATGGAATATGTTTCCTGACCCCTGCTTTATTGCATTGACAGTGAGGACTTGAGTTGAAGCAACAGCAGAAAACAGAAAGCATCTTATTCCCTATGGTTGGGTCACTATGTATATATGTGTAGTTGTCCTACCTGGGAGACTTTTGAGAGTGAAAGGGATGCCCCAGGAAGGCAGGGAGGTATTTTAAGTATAGATACCTCTACACGATGGATCTTTGAGAATTAGATTGGAAAGGGAGAAATGCAAGACAGTGATAATTAGAGTTGAGTAAGATGAGTTAATAAAGTTAGATCAGAATAATGGAAATCAGATATTGGTAAAATCACAAAGTCTTTAACAGCAGAGGGGAGCTTTATGACTCCTGGTGTATCTTTGGATACTTCCGATAGACAATAGTAAATCATGCAGTAATTCTCAGTCCCACACCAGACAGAGTGCTATTCATTATGCAGTGTAACAGGCAGAGACGAAAACTCAAGTACTTCTTAAGCTGTGCAGGGAACAGAAGATGTAAGACAAGAACAAAATGTCCAAGGCTAATGAGTGGATAAAGACATTAGAAGACAAGTAACTTGGATGCTTGAGATTGTGGAGAGTGGCTGACAGGAAGGAACAGCTATAATTAAGTGCACATCTAAGGAAGTGGCAGGAAAAACAGTGCTTTGCAAGTTTGACTTAGCAATGAGCCAGCTACCGAGGGCTCTAATGAGGACCAAAGAGTGAAGGCACTTGTGGGAAATGAGACCTGACTAATCAGCTTGCTCTTTCCCATCTGTGAGCTTTCCATGTGATGAAAGGAAAGGGAGTTGGGAGGTAGGCTGGACCCGGGGCTGCTCTGTGAGGACGTCTGATCCCATATCCCTCTGCATGGTCAGGAGGGGGTGCTCAGAGGTGAGCTCCTAGAGAACAACTTTGCAGAAGCAGATTCTGAGCATCCTCTCTGCCGTGTGGGAATAAGGACCAGGACACAGGCTGTAGGTTAAACCCACAGCCCATAGCCTTACGATGGAATGTGCAAGTGTGGTGCCTTCGAGGTGACACCTCAAGACAGCGGGTATGTAGTGACTGAGCATGGGATGTTGGCTTCCTACTGCCAGGGGGGCACCAAAAGGTTTGCCTCCAGAGGATAAATTCACAGCAGTGGACACTGGCATTCAGCCTCCTAACAGAAGCACAGTCCTTCTGTCCTTGTGGATCTAGCCTTTGCCGAAGGAGCCACGAGCTGTCCCATGTGAGCTAGTGCCTTTTCAGGTTGGGCTGTTCTTCCATACTTCTTCCAACTAGGATCTTACGATGGCAGAGCTGGGGGCTTCTCAGGAATTGATGAGTCCAGCATTTTTCAACTTGAGGACCTAGGACTCCGGGAAGGAGAAGTGGTAGTCTTTGAACCACTCTTAGTATTTTGAGATGCTTATATGATAATATGCCTAAGCTACACAGGTTCAAAGAAATCTCAAGTTCCTTAGGTTAGGGTTTGAATGAAATGGAGCCAGAGAACAAGGTTGGTGATCTCACACAGCTCAGGATTTCCAAGGGGACAGTTATGTGTTGCTTTGATTTAGAGAAAATGGAGGAAGAGGTAGTTCTTATTTTGGAGATTTTGTTGATGGAACATACATGTCTTTCTAAGTATGTGGTCCAGGGAGAAGCATACCTATAGGGAAGGTTGAGGACCCCTTGTTTAGTCCACTTGTGGCCTGCTTCCCTCCATCTGGTAGATGATGAGACTTAGACCGAGAACTAAGTGAGACAAGGTAACGTGGCCCCCGGGGGCAGGAAACAGAAGCAGCAGGATTTGCCAGCTATGAGTCTGAGGTTTTGAGGGAAGGCATGGGAAACACTAACTCAGGCACCTAGAGACCTGGACCTGCTTGTTGGGCTGGAGTTAACATTGGTTGAGGGCCTACTGTGTGCTGGGTGCCATTCTAGGATAAGGTGCCACATCATCTTATTTAAATCCTCAGAGTGATCCTGTACATTAGGGATTATTCCCCCAAAAGATTCATGGGAGTGACTTGCTTAAGGCTATGTGAAGAGTAAATGGTGGAGCTGGGGTTTAGACTGAGGGTATTGTAACCCCACAGTTGATGCTCTGCTCACTACTCCATCCTGCCTTGGAGAATGTACCTCTCCCAGTTTGGACTGACCTACGGATATGTGAGGAAGGATTCCAAGATGGTCTTCTTGGAGAAGAGACACCATTGACAGTGCCTGCAGACCTGTCTGATCTGTTTCAGCACTCCCCAGAAGCAGCATGTGCCTGAGTCTCCGTAAATGTTGGATTAATTGATTTGATTTATTGTATTGTCACTCCAAGGAGCTCTTTTGTGGAAGAGGGAGTTTCACTGTTCTGCAGAGGTCTGCATTCAGACCTGGAGCAAGTGGGGAAGACTGATAAGGGAGCTGTTTGTAATTTAAGAGGAGGTGAGCCTCTGCTAATTGGAAGAATGAACTTTTATTTACAGGTTCCCCTGACCCAGTAAAAGGCTAGAGCTGTCTTAGCTGTCAGAAGGACCCCTGATTTCTGATATGAGAATGGAAACATCCCCTGTCTCTTAACTCAAGTCACCGTCTCCAAAGCCCAGTCATCCTCAGAGTGAACTTGGTAGGTCCAGGGAGGGTTTGGGGAGCAGTTCGCCCAACAGCAGCAGCTATGGGCCTGTGAGAGACGCTGATGGCTAGGGCATTTAGCTCTAAATGCCTGTGTAGTCTTCTGATGAGGAGGACTGGACCATTGCATCCCCAGCAACGGTCATGGGTAGCACATCTCGGGTGCACCGAGTGCCTGTTTTTGGGCACTGCATCTACTGTGCTGTGCACTCCATGAGACCTCTCAGCCATTCTCTTCCCTTCCCCGTCCTGCTCACTGCCCTGCAGGGCTGAACTGTAGGGACCCCACCAATGCCCTCTGGCTTCCTCTGTATGTCTAGAAATTGGGAGGAGGGAGAGAGGAGAGTGTAGTCTGGGTATAGTCTATGAACACCTCCCTGTACAATTGTCTGAGGCCAGCCATGGCCCTTGACTGAAGGTTACTGGTTCCTTTCTTTATTTTTTATTTTTATTTTCATTTTTTAAATTGAAGTACAGTCAGTTACAATATGTCAATCTCTGGTGGTCAGCACAGTGTCCCAGTCATGCATATACATACATATATTCGTTTTCATATTTTCAAATGACCTTTGTTTTTCAAGTGACCACTCTCCTTTTCACCACTGTTTCTCTTGCTGGAAACCAGTAACTACTCCCTCCTCTAATCGCTCCCATTCCGAGGGGTGATGACAGCTCTGTGCACTTGCCCTTGTTGTTACCCTGCTTGTTTATTTGTAAATAGGCCCTTTGTTAACTCTTGTGTATTCTCCCCATTTGAACATGCCGAGTGTGACCCTGATTGATATCAATGCATTATCTAACTTGACCTTCTAAAAACTGGAGGAAATAGAGATGATTATCATCATCATCCTCATTTTTAAAGTGAGAAAACTCAGGTATAGAACGGTTTGGTCATTTTTCCCGGAGTCACATTGTTTGTAAGTGGTAGGGGCGGAGTTTACATCCAGCCTGTCCATGTATTTTACCAGTCCACAAGGGTACCTAATTCCATGACCACTTTTCCAAGCAGACCTAAGACACAAGAGGAAAAAAGGGTGGGGGGAGGGAAAAAAGCAGGCTGTATAGCCTTTTTGGAACCTTGTCCCCAGATCCATATCCTGATCTTGTCTCTCCAGGGCTCACCACTGCAGAAGTAGGATCAATCTAGCCATATGGGGGCTCAGAAGTCCTAAGTGGCACACCAGGGGATGCCTGAAGTGGTCATTTCCCAGAGGCCTGAGCTTTAAACCCTTTTAGCTAGGCTCAAATTTTTTCCCTTCTGCGTTTAAGCATCCAAGGCTTGACAAATGTCAGTAGCCTCTACCACAAGCTTCCTATTAAGCAAGAGTGATACCTCTTGCGCCTCCTAGAGGCCAAGAGATTTGCGGCGGTTACTGTGGTTATCTTGAGGGTGAAGAGGGGAGAGGGGCACCAAAGACTAGGGAACACCTGGTGGGGATGAGGCCAGCCCCAGTGCCTCCCTGCATGACTTTTGAGCTTTGGAAGCAATTGCCCCCAGCCTGACATCTGCTTCTGTGATGCATTTTGCTGAGCTGTCCTCAGAGGGGACAGCCACCACAAGGTGTTTCCTTAGGTGTCTTAATAAACCTTGTAGCTGCTGCCTGGCCTGCCTTTCCCCTGCGGAGCTGCTTTCTGCATGAGGCAGAGAAGGGTGGACGGTTCAGACATAATTTGCATTGGCAGCAGGAATATTATTTTTGCGTTATAAAGCATGGTAGGTGACCTTATCAGAAGTGGGAGAAACAGGCGGGCGTCCAAGGTTCCAGGTGACACATGGCCTGGCGTGCGTGGGGTTGATGGGAAGGTGTTAACTCCTTCAGAGGTCAGGCTCCATCGCTGGGGGCTGCAGGCTGCTCAGCTCCCCTGCAGACCCCAAAGAAGTCTGACTTTCTGTGGACACACCCTGGGCCCAGCAGGCGTGGACTGTCTCTTGAGTGAGGGCAAGGATTTTGTGTGCTCTTTGCGGTCACGCCGAGCTCTGGCCCGGCTGGACGTTTGATTCTTCTTCTGCCCAGTTATTCCTCGTCCTCGTTTCCCCCAGGGGCTTGGGGCTGTCTCTGATTTCCTGAGATGTTCTGGGATAATCCAGCCTGCCCTTGAGTTCCTGCTTCATACTTGTCTTTTCCCAAGACCAGACTGCAGAGCTCTGTTTAACTCTTGCCTTGGATTCATAGACAGCTTGTCAAATCCCAGTAATCCTGTCTCAGCATAGAGTCTGACCCAAAATTGGGGTTCAGAATGATGGATTGATGGATAGATGGATGGGTGCATGAATGAACGTCAGCACAGTAGTAAGCTGGCTCTGGATATGCTGGACAGTGTATTTTGGTGAATTGGGGGAGAGCAGGGAGGATGAGGGGAGCGTTAGGGGCCCTGTGTAGCCAGTTGTCATCAGAAGGAGGGTCGGCATGGGTGCCCTCAGGAATCCCAACTAGCGAGCCTTGGGCTACTGCAGGTGACTGTGTTGGTTTCCTGACAATGTTCTGGACTACCAGGGGGGAAAATATAGCCATTGGCATTTCTGAAGTCACTAGTCCTGGGGACCTTCTATACGCATAGAAGTCATCTTGCGGAAAGGACCTCTTAATTCAAATAGTGAAGTGAGACACTATGGTGGCAGGTGCGCTGGCATCAGGCTTCTCTATGAAGATGAGTTTATGAGAGTTCTCATTTTCGTCTTCATGCTTCTTGAATTTTAGACTTCCTACTATGAACCTATGTTATTTTTATTTCTGTTCCAAAAAATGTTTAAAGATACTATTCCTTCCAGTGTTTTCCTTATTATTACTGCTACTATCACTGCCAAAGCTACATCATACGTTTTTTTATGAGAGTGGAGTGAAGTTATGAATTTAAAGTGCCCAGCACTGAGTGTCTGGTACCTAGCTGGCACTCAGACAAAGGCTGTCCCCTCTCTTATGCTCATTTGCATAAATATTGTCCCCAAGACATGTATTGAACTTGACTGCTTTGTTTTAAAAGTTTTGCTTCATTATCTTCTGTTGTTCTGACAACTTTTATTCAGGTAATTGATCTTGCAGTTTTCTTGGCTGAGTTTCTAAGGTTGTACACTCACATATAACTCACACGCATTATTTTTTCCTGGCCAGTTATAGAATCTGCTGCCTAAGAAAGGAGATGTACTTGCTGATGTCACCATAGCATGATGGTGTGTGGTCAAGTCCTTACCCCTTACTTCAGTCTAATAAGAATGTGACATCCAGAATTAATCCAGAGATGCCTTTAGTCCAATTCAGGAGCCCCACAAGCTCACTAACCTTCTAGGAATCAGAGCAACCACGTGGGTATGGCCCCCTTTTCTCTGTACATCTCAGGCAGCGCTCTGTTCTTAATCCATCTCTCCCCTAATATGTCCCCATTACACCTGCCACATCCTTTATATTTCTCATCTTTGGATTCAGGCCACCAGAGGTTGTCACCCTTGCTGGCTTTCTTTGGAGAAATGACAACTTGAGATGCTACCATCTGTCACATTTACCTGAATTACCTCCAATTCTGGAGTTTTTGCTTCCCAAAAGAAGTAATTCTTTGGGTTGATTTCTGACAGGTCCCTGCTTGTGGCAGCTGCTCCAGCAGAGGCCACGTGGGAGCGGCCAGTCTGTGGGGGTCTCAGGAACAGAGCTCCCCCGGTTCCTGCAGAGCCATGCTGATCTTGTGATTCCGTCAGTGCACGGAGGCAGCGTGTGGCGCCCAGTGTGCACTGTGTAATTGCTTATTTACCTCCCGCCTGTGATTGCTTATCGGAAGCTATCAATAGCAGCAGTTTATTTTCCAAATCTCTTTAGGGAACCAAAGTTTATCTCACGTGGGTAGAATCCTTTAATTGTGGAGTTTTTAAGCTGGAAGCTCCTTTGGAGGGAATGTAATCCACATGCTTATTTGGCAGGTAGAGAATTTGAGATCCAGGAAGTGGATTCTATTATTCGAGGTCACACGAGGCTGGACTGGTTACACTTTCCTAACCTTGCCCTCACAGGGTGTAGCCGCTCAGCTGTCTGATAGGGGCAGCTCATGTTTTGCAGACACTGGGCTCTTTTCCTGTTTGCACGTCTTCTGGAGCTTTGGGAATGTTCTCAGTGCAGACTCTGTGGAAACCACTTTCAACATGAGGAGGGAGACGTGTGAACCCATGTGTGGCTGCCTTTCCTGAGACCAGGCTGCTGTTGGAGAATACAGGAGTTTTCTGATTCTGAGGATTTTTCTTAAGAGTTGGTCTTTTAATAGGATTTTTGCCAAATCTTAGAAGATGTGGAATTCAACTAGAATTAAAAAAAAATCACCTGTGATGATTAGAACGGACGTGACTTCTGTAGCATGCTGAGACCCCGGTTTGGGGTTGATGATGAAGTGGGAAGCGGGATGGGGTGCTGCGACACGTAGCCACTTTTAATGCAGAGATCAGGGGCCTTCAGGCCAAGTTACATTGTTTTAAGAAAGGTGGCAAACTTTGGCTTGAGCTGGATTAAAGCGCCTTTTCTTTCGTAGATTCGTGAGTATTTACTTACTCTGAACTAGTCATTCTGCAAGGTAGCTGCACATATATTTTCTCTCGTAATGTTCCCCACAAGCTCATGAGCTGGATTCAGGTGAATATTTTCTTAGATACAGTCCAGAAATTCAAGAAGCTATGAAAATGGAAAGTTTTTTTTGTTTGTTTGTTTAGCGTTAAATTTATTTAGCTGCCAAATCTGACCCCAACTGATGTGAAACTATTTATAGTCTTTATTTATCTCACCTTGTGTGAATTTTCATATGCTTCCTAGTGGAAATATTTATGTGTTTGCCCCAGATCCCACTGGGCAAGTTATAGGTGCCTATGTTTTCTTTCTGAAAATCTGACCCATTGTGAATTCTGAAGTGCATCTTGTCCGGAAGGTTTTGGATCAGGAGTAAGGGCATAGGTGACAATCTGCATTTTTAAAGTTAAGCACACAGAGCCTCAGAGAGGTTGAGTGACTTGCCCAAGGACACTTAGCTCATGAATGGCACAGCTTGGTCCAATCAATGCAGATTTCGAAGGGACCTTGGCTCATTCATGGGGGAGGTTCCTCCTCTGACCTATGATGTTCCTCAACAGGAAGCAGGTGCCAAGTCTGCAGATGAGGGTTATCTGCTTTGGGGTTGGGCCCCAGCTAGCAGTCAGATGGGAGCTGGGAAAGGTGCAGTGTACCTCTCATGGAAAGAGGGCTTGTCAAGCTTAGCAGCTGTCAATAGCTGGCCAAGCAGCCTGGGGTTGAGGACCCAGAAGCCAAGGGCAAACTGACCCAGGGCAGAGGTTTTGATCAAGTAGTACAGACACCTCCATGGACATTAAGGAGAAAGGCAGAGGCTCTGTGGGCAGGAGAGCCACTGAGGATCCCCACAAATATGTGGGGGAACAGGGCTCCAGCTGAACCCTGTTCTGAGCATGGAGTTCAGACAATGGGCAGGCAGAATCCACAAACTGGAGCTGAGAGGCCTGCAGGAGCTGGGACCTATACCCATTATTGTGGGTCAAATTATGCACCCCTCCCAGAAAAACCCCCACAATATGTTAAATTCCTGGTCCCAGGTACTCAGAATGTGACTTTATTTGGAACTAGGGTCCTTGCAGATGTCATAGTTGAGTCATACTGGTCTAGGTGGGCCCCCAATGCAGTATGACTGGTGTCCTAATTAGAAGGTGACCATGAGAAGACACACAGGAAGACCACCAGGGGATGGTGAGCGCAGAGAGTGCAGATGTGTAGCCAGAAGCCCAGGAATGCCCAGCATTGCCCCAGACCACCAGCAGTTAGGAAGAGGCAAGGAAAGATTCTCCCTACAGATTTCAGAGGGGTTGGCTCTGCCCACACCTTGATTTTAGACTTCTACCCCCCAGAACTGTGAGCCAGTCAGTTTCTGTCCTTGCGAGTTTCCCAGTATGTGTGCTTTCCTCCGGCAGCCCTAGGAAGCCAGCACACCCATGTGCGTCACTAGGCAGCGGTTTTCAGCCTCAGCTGACATTTGGACCTTTGGGATTCTTAAAAAGTCCTGATGCCTGGCTGCACCCCAGTCCAATTTCACTAGAACCTCTGGGGGTGAGTCCACGTGGCAGGGATTTTAGTGGCCACCCCCCACCCCCCAGGTGATTTCAGTGTGGGGCCGTGTCTGAGAACCGCAGCCCGCAGCACGTGCTCTTCAAGGACCCTGGGCAAGGTGTCCTGTGCCCTGTATTAACTGAGTGCAGGGGAGTCTGGGCTTGGCTCCCACCTGACCCTCAAGACCACTGCACCCCGTCACAGGATTTCCTGGGTCCTTCTTCTTAATCCTGCCTTTCTTCTCTAGTTTCAGCCTTCAGCCACCAGGGCTCAGGAAAACAGCTACTCTCCATTATATGTCACACATTTAGAGCAGGGCCTGGCTCACAGCAAGCACTTTGTAAGAGTTTGCTGTTATGATTTCTCCAGCCTCCTTTATATAAACCCTTCTTTTCTTAATCCACACTTCCTGGAGGTTGACCCCATAGTGGTAGGATTTTATCCTGGCTTAAAGGGCGATGTTTCTCTATGTGCTTGAAATTTGTGCTTTACTTTCTTTTAATTAAAGCTTTTCTTTCCCTCAGTTTTCCTGAGAGCTCGATCATATGAAGGGTCCTTTTTTGATTTTTAAGAGAATAAGCATAGAGTAAGTGGTTGAGCTTCAGAGTGACATTGAGCCGGCTTTTCACTCGAAGATTGAAGAGAGCCAGGGGTTGGAATCCTGCCCGAGGTGGGAAGGGCTGAGGGGATCAGGGAGGCTGTGTGGCATACTCATGCCCGCAGACCACCTCCTGGCACCCACTGCGTCCCTCCTGCGTTCTAGGCCTGCTGGAGCACAGGGAGGAATGAAGCCTGGCTCTGGGCTCGTGCAGCTCATGGTCCAGGTGGGGAATGCAGACACTTAGAGTAGCCAGTGCTGTGCAGAGGGACACAGGAGGCACAGGCTCATGTCCTGGACCAGTCCCAGGGCCAGAGGCATGGGAGCCACACATACCATCCACCCAGCCCCCGGCACATGGCTCTCCTCTCCCTCAAAGGCGCTCCCAAAGGTGCCACTAGGAAGGATGAGGAGAGGAGAATGAATGCTGGGTAGGCAGCCACTGCAGTTGGCACTAGTGAAGAAGTGGGAAAGGAAGACTGGCACCTGTTCGTGCTGGACCTTGAGCTCCCCTCCAAGGAGGTCCTTGCCCTCCACAGAGCAATGGGCAGCACCACAGGCTCAAAATCAGAGAATGGGCATGACTGAGTTTTGAACTTAACCCCTTTTCATTTTCTCCTCCATGAGTGGTCAGTGGTCAAGACCACTGGGCCCATTGGTTTGAGCCCAGCTTTCCCATGATAATAGAGCTTCAGGGTCGTGGTGACCTTACAGTGCAGGGATTTGGTCTTCAGTGGGTTTCACTGAGCTCAGGGAAGACATCTTCTCTTCAGTCTCCAGCTTCACAGACCCCAGTTCAGGCTTGTTAGCTCAGTCTGGGCTCCCTGATTAAAAGCATACAGAAAGGGGCAAGGACTCATGGCATGCCCTCATCAACAAACTAGCTTTTTATTTGTGGTCTCATTTCATCTAACAGTTTAAGTCAGGGTCCGGTACTCCCAAGCTGCTATCCCTGTTGGAAAATGTATTCAGTTGTCCCTTCTACTTCCTGGGGAGGATAGAACGTACCATCCATCCAGGTAGCAAACAAGACCAGAGTCACCCCTGACTCCTCCTTTCCCTCAACCCCCAGTCCTGTCCAGTTTTCCCCCTAAATGTCCCTTAGATCTGTTCTCTTCTCTCCTTTGCCACCAGGATGCCATCATCTCTCTTTTTGGCCTTTTTACTGCATTCTGCACATAGCAGCTGGGAAGAACTGAAAACCAAACTCTGATCATGTCACTTCTGTACCTAAAAGCCTTCATGACTTTCCCTTATTCTAGAATAAAATCCAGATTCCTCAACAAGCTACAGAGCCCTGGGTCACCTGGACCCTGCCCCCTCTCTGTCCTTAACTGGACATGTCCTGCAGCTCTAGGGACTTCTTTCAGGGCTCTGAATGTGTGGTACAGTGTGTTCTGTTCTGCCCCAAGACATTTGCATTGCTGTTTTCTCAGCTGGGAATACTTTCTTTTTCTACCTGGCACTCCCTCCTCACTCTTTAACTCCCAACTTGAATGGCACCTCCTTGGGGTCAGGCCCCCAGGGTGACAGTCCTTTTCCTTCATGGAACATACCACAGTTTGCAGCTATATATATACTAGAATGCTTATTGATAAATGTTTACCCCCTGCCCCCTCCCCCTGCCAAAACATTTTCCTGACTCTCATATTCCAGCGACTAGCACAATGCCTGGCACACATTAAGAACTGAATAAATATTTGTTGAATGAATTAATGATTGGTGAATGACTGTGTGAAAAAAAAAAATGAGGCTCTGTGATTAAATGCAGCTTGCCTGTGGTAAAGCTGGGACTAATATCCAGGCCTGCCCATCCCAAGCCCCATGTGTTTTCTGGTGGTACCTTCTGAGGATCTTGTGTCCCAAGCCCTGGCCCTGACAGAAGGGATTTAATGTCACCTCCTCCAGAACCCTGGGGCTGCCCCAGTCAGAATCACTCTTGCACAGATGGTGACCTGGAGGCTTCTCTGTGGAACATCCTAACTCTGCTCTGTCCTAACCTTCCAGCTGCTGGAGACTGCCCCTGAGGATCTGCTGATTTATCGACAAAGATGTCAGTAGAAAGAGGCATATTACTCTGGCTCCTTTAGAAAGTGATTTTTAAAGTGATACTTGGACCATTCAGGAAAAGAAAAATAAAAAAAATGTCCTCCAGCAAAGACAGTTACTCTGTTATGTTCTGACCTGGGTTTGTCTTCCTGAGGCAACATCCCAGAGAGGAGACATGGGAGGGGATCACCAGTCTCTCCAGGTTAAGTATGAAGAGGGTCATGAAGGCTGGAACCTCACAGTTTATTCTGTCACTTAACAAATATTAATTGAACTCCTGTTTGTTGCCAGGCACTGTAGAAGGCTCTGAGGATCCAGCTGTGGATGACTTCATGGTCCCTGAATAAATCAATCACGTAAATTTAGTCAGTGTAATGCCAGGAGGGAGATGAATCACTTGCCGTGGTGAGCATGAGCTGTCTGAACAGTCTATAGACCGTCTGGACTCCAGCAGGCCTTGGGGAGCCAGGGCCCTGGGATTTGTCTGTTCCCCACCCTTGGCAGTGTGCATGGGTGGGGCCGTTGATGGGCATGGAGAAGGGAGTTGAGAGCTTGACGGGGTGGGCGAGGGTAGGTGTCACTACAGGATGGTGAGCCTGTGAGCGTGACACTCGCTTTCCCATCTGAAGACGGTGCACATATCAGAGCCAAGTGAGGGAACTGTGAGTGTCAGGGAGGTGGGCTGTCTAGGGCAGCAGGGTGCTGGGTGCACTCACACTGGGGGCCCACGAGTCTTCTGGATGTGCCTTTGCAGCCTCCACTCTGGGACAGCATGAAGAATGGACTGGAGCTGAATTCTGGCTCTCCCCTGCTGCCCCAGTATGTGGCCCCCCATATCCTGGCTTCGTGCCTTTGTCTCCCCATCTGTAGCGTGGGCAGGGAAGAGAGGGTTGGTGAGCATTCATCTTCAGGAAGCCCTGCCTGTCATTAGGGAAGCTGCTAGGCGCTCTGGGAAAGTCTGACCTCCCGCTGCCTGGGTTCAAATCCCAACTCCACTTCTTCTGGGATGTATGACACAGGACAAGTTACTTAGTCTTTCTGTGACTCACTTTCTTTATTTTCAGTATGGAGAGAGTAATGCCTAATTTTTAATACTTAATTTCTGAGGGTTAAATGAAACAGTGAACATAAAATGTCTGGCGCCATGCCCATAGACATAGCTAGTGCTCAGTAAACTTAGCTATTGTATAAATCTTTGCTAGTCATTCTACATAGAAAGTAGGCCTCTGAAAAATGAGAATTTAAAATTAAATAGACAGTAAAATTGTCCTGGTTTTATGCATGAGATACTTGCTAAAAGGTGTCTACATTAGTGACGGGGAGTAAGGGGCAAACTGGGGATTTGAACCCTGCTGTTTTGTTCCACAGCTCACCTCATCACCTTCTGTTTTGGTGCTTTTTTGGCTCACGAGCTCTAGAAACCAGATGTTAGCGCTTGCCCAGGTCTTAAAGCTTAAAGCCTTGAGTTTCTCTAAAGACATGGTCTTTCTTTTCATGTTTAAATACTCTGCTTGGCTCTGGGTTGCCTGACTTGTGAGGAATCATGAGAATCAGCCTTGAGCATGGGAGGGCTTTGCAGAGAATAGAAATGTCCCAGGGCTTTCTACTTATTCAGCAGCTGGGAGTACAAACGCCAGCAGACACCCAGGTCCCAGCATCCGTTTCCGACTGGTTTGGGGAACCTCTCTCCTGGGTGGTGGGCCATTGAGAGAAGAAAAAATTGCAGGGAACTTGCAGTGGATGGACTGTCCGGTGTGGGAACAAGCCTGGTTCTGCACAGACAGTAAGCAGAGGAGGGCTCCTTGCCTCCAGACTGGGGTGACCTGGTCCTGGCAGCTTCCTTGGTTACAGCTTCTAGGAGTCAAATTCTAGAGCTAGAGAGAACTGGCTGACCCCAGGCCCTCAACTTAAGATGCAAATGGCAAAACGAGCCTGGGTGATGGGGGCGGAAGTAGAGAGGTTCACACTGTCTGAACCCCTGTTGTGTGTCAGGTACCATGATGGCCACTTTCCCATCATTCCCATCAAGCTGTCTGAGAGACCTTTACTCTGCACCCTGAAGTCCCCAACTGCTAAAATGCAGAATTCCTTCCTTACAAGACCTGGATATTCATATGTTTTGTCTGATTAAGGTGAAGGAGAAATGTTTTCTCCTCTTGATCTCGCTCATTCTCTCTCCATCTTTCTCTGTTCCTCTGTCCCTCTCTCTGCCTCCATCTCTTTCTCTCTCCTTCCTGCCTTTTGATTATTAAGATAGAAAGTTTGGAAGATTCGGGAAACTGTGAAAAAGAAAGTGATAATTACCTACAAACCCAATAACCAGAGATAATCATTGTTAATAATTTGGTATGAGTCCTAGCTGTCTGTTCTCCTTTTTCTAACTTTTTTTTTTTTAATTCAAAATTTCTATTCTTGTTTAGAACAGTTTTAAAAGCAGTCGATTCTGCAAGGCTCACAGTGAAAAAAACAGCACCCCTCAGCCCCGTGATTCTGTCTCCCTCGCGGCAACCAGTTCCACCTCTTATTAGCTGTTGTCTTCTCTTTGTGTTTAACACCACATTTCTAAATAACATATAAATTGTGCTATTCCTTGTTTGTTTTGTTTTGTTATGTTATCTGCTGACTGCTCCTTCTTAACCTTCCTCACCGTGGCACATGTTCACACACCCCAGCATGATTCTCTCCTCCATCTGCCCAGGACGGTTGGTTCATCATAATCCCAAGGGAAGCCAGTTTTCAGGGTTGGCCTTGTTTTAGCTTTATTAACATTATTTATGTCTGGGCGATGTAGTATATTGTAATTACATTCATTTTTCTCATTTCTCCTCTCGTAGAGTTAATAGCTTCCTTTTAAAATTGATTATTTAGTTTTCCTTTAACTGATCACTAAGTTTTTCCAACTCTTCCCCCAGAAGGGCCATCACATTGTGCTCAAACTTGTCAAGTTATACATTGGTTTCATTCTTTCAGTCACATACCTGTGGTCGTATGTGTAGAGACCTTTCTAACTTCCTAGTTTAATCTGGACTGCAGAGTCTCTGGGCCCTAGGCAAAACAGTTGACTCGAGATTTCCTGTTCTCTCTCCTTTTTCCAGGTCCCATGATTTCTTCCTTTTGTAGTTTACTTCCTCATTCTGATAGAGCACAGAGGCTTCCTGAGAAAGGCTTCATGGAAAGTAAAAATTTAAAAAATATCTTGTGTGTCTGGCAATCATTCTCTTCTATCTTTACATCTGATTCATAGTTTGGCTGGGTATAGAATTCTAGTAGACAGATTCTTCCCTCAGAAATATTTATGTGGATATGTTTTTATGGACACATAGTTAAGTTCGTTCTTCACTATGTAGTTTCATGTGTTTTGTCAAATGCGTAGAATCATATATCCATCACCCTAGTACATATAGAACAGACCTATCCTTCCAAAAAAAAATAAAATCTCATATTGACCCTTTGTAGTCAAAGTCTTCCTTCCCCACTTCCTGCCCTTGGAAACCACTGGTATGTTTTCTGTTCCCATTATTTTGTCTTGTTCAGAAAGCTCTATAAATGGAAACATACAGTACATAGCCTTATGGGTCTGACTTTTACTTGGCATAATGCATTTGAGAGTCATTCATATTATGTTCCTAGTTCATTCTTTTATTGCTGAATAGTATGCTGTTGCATGGATTTACCACAATTGGTTTATCCCTTCACTATTTGAAGGATATTTACATTGTCTCTAGTGTTTTGTTCTTCTGAAGAAAATGATTATAAACATCAGCACACAAGATTTTTGTAATAAGTTGTTTTTCTTTCTTTTGGGTAAATACCATGAGTGGGATTGCTGATTGTATGATAAATGTATATTTAACTTTATAAGAAACTGTCAATCAAAATGGCTGTACTATTTTGCATACTTATGAGCATTGTGTGAGTGTGTAGTTTGCTTCACATCCTCACCAGCACTTGGTATTTTTTAAAACTAATTATAGCCATTCTAGTACGTGTGTAGTGGTATCTTATTGTCATTTTAATTTGCATTCCCCTAATAAGTAATGATTTTGAGCATCTTTTCATATGCTTGTTTGCTTTCTATATATTTTCTTTTATGATGCATTTGTTCAGATATTTTGCCTATTAGAAAAAAAGTATTGTTTGATTTCTTATTGTTGAGCTTTGAGAGTTTTTTTATATATTCTGAACTCAAGCATTTTGTCAGATATGTAATTTTTAAATATTTTCTTCTAGTCACTGACTTTTCTTTTCATTCTCTCACCAGTATCTTTTACAGAGCAAAAGTTTAAATTTTGATGAAGTCCAGCTAATCAGTTTTTTCTTCTGTGAGTGGTGTTTGGGTGTCACACTTAATAATTTCTAGCCTAACCCAAGGTTATAAAAGTTTTCTCTCATTTTATGGTTTTAGATTTTACATTTAGGCTTATGCTACATTTTGAGTTAACTTTTGTGTCTGGTGAGAGGTACAGATCAAGTTTGTTTATGCATATGAATGTTCAATTGTTCCATCACTGTTTGCTGAAAAGACTCTCTTCTCATTGAACATTGAATTATCTTTGTATTTTGTCAGTCCCTCAGATTTTTTTCTCTCTGTAAACCTTTAGAGTCTTTTTTTTTTTTTTAATCTCAGTGTCTTGAGGATTTCATAACGTCTTGGAGTAGCTGTTTTTCATTCAAACTGCAGAGCTCTTTGGTTACCATTTCCATCTACAACTTTGTTATTTTCTAGTTCTAGGATTTTTTGAGGGGGTCTATTATTTCTTTGATACTTCTTTGATAATGTACTCTTAGTTTTCTCTTAATCTTTTTTTTTAAAACAAATCCTATTAGTCAGCTTTTGGACCTCCTAGGCTAATCTTCCAATATTCTTCTCCTCTTTTTTTAATTTCCTTTTTTTGTTGTTCTATTTTCTTGATATTTTTCTCAAATTTATCTTGTAAGCCATCTTTTGTAATTTCTGTTTCAGCTTTCATATTTTTAACATCTGAGGGTTCTCTTAGTTCCTCTGAATGTTCCTTTTTTTTTTTAATGGCATTCTATTATTGGATGAAATTTCTCTTTAAATGCCTTAAAAATAATTTTTGAATTGAATTTTGTTTTCTGTCCATCCTTTTATCTCCTCTGTTTTGGTCTCTTGCTCATGTTGGAGAATTTCCTCAAATGCTGGTGGTCATTGACTGTCCATTCGTATTTAATGAAGGGGGACTAAAATGTTAAGCAGTGTATACTAGGTGGGAGGGGGCTTGTTCACTGGACGGCTTGACTGTATAGAGAAAAGGCAGTACACTGCCTTTTGCATTGTTGACCATTGGAATGTTCATACCAAAGACCTTTTCCTACTCATCTGTTCAATTTCCCTAAAGATAAACCCTCTGCTCTTTGGAAGGGATGGGCTTTGTATATGAAGCGTGGTGTCCAGTGCTCTCAGAGCTAAGTGAGGGAATGCTCTCGCCACTCAATGTGTTGGTTTCCCTGGATTACCCTAGTTTTGTGTGGCTCATTACCTACCCTCTGTGGGTCATGACAGCCTATAAGCCAAATCCTTTCTGCTGAATCAGTTACCATCTGTCCAACTGATTTTCTTCTTCCAAAATGTTGATGACACCTCTCAGTGGTTGTCATTTCCTTTCCCATTCTCTTGGTACTTGTGGGTTTATGTCTAATCCCTACATTGTGATTTTAGTGAGAATTAGGGAGAAAATGGAGGTTAATGCATGTGTTTATTATGTTAAATCGAGTTTTTCTCAAGTCTTTTCTGTAGATGTAGATTACTATCTACACACACAAGCTCATATTTGCTAACGATATCCATTTTATTTTACAAAATTAGAAACAAGCTATAAATACGGTTAGATAGCTCTCTCCTCATTTAAAATGGTATCATTGGCATTTTTCTGTCACTGAATATTCTCTGAAGAGTGAACTTTCGCATCAATTAAATTATATCATATTGCTGTTATTTTTTTAGTCATGTTCTTACTCTTCAGCATTGAAGTTGCTTTTAATTTTTCACTGTTATAAATAGAATGGTTGTGACTTTTTTGTGTGTAAATCTTAGTTTAAGATTTCTAATTATTTCTTTTAGATTGGGAATGTCCACTTAGTGGTGTGGGCATTTGAATGTGATATGTCATTCACATTGTGATATGTAATGCATAATATGGTAAAGTGATACGTAGTGTCAGATTGCCCTTCAGAAGATCTTTGTGCCACTTTAGTCGAAGCAGCAAGTGATTTTTCACTAAGTCTGCTAACATTAGGAATCATCACTATTTTTAAATCTTTGTTAATTTAACAAAGAAAGTGGACAAAAGGAAGTAACACTGCACATACTGATTTGGATTTTTTTTAAACATTTTTTAGTGAGTTATAGTCATTTTACAATGTTGTGTCAAATTCCAGTGTAGTGCACTATTTTTCTGTTATACATGAACATGCATTTATTGGATTTTCTTTATTATTTGTACAGCCAAACATATTTTCTATGTTTCATACCCTATGAATTATCTGTTCATGAACATTTTTACATTTGTCATACATGTTCATAGGATCTTTTATGGAATAAGTTTACCTGCTACTTACATTGAAATGTATTTTCTCAGTTTTCACTTTCTTTCAGAATTTTTGATGCTCTGATGAGTAGTTTTAATTTTTATATTGTCGATGATATAAAACAATGTATCTTCTTTGGCTTTTTTTTGGCTTTAGGACTTCAAAAGTTATTTCCCCACCTCCAAACGAGATAAACATTCTCCTATATTTTTTCTAGATCCTTAATGATTTGATTTTTTTTTTCATTTTTCTCATGTTCAACTCTTTAATACCTAATATTTATGTGTTAATTAATTAACTGGTTCCTTCACTTTTGGTTCATCCTGTGAATAGGTCTGTCGTTTTCCAAAAAGTTAACCAGTATCCCAGGACCGTGAATTAGTAGCCTAAAGTTTCTCTGCTGATTTGGAGCACGAACTTTCTCATCGGACTTGTTTTCTCATTGCATGTGTTGACGTTCTTTCTACGTGGAGGCATTAGTTTATCTGTTTTTATGTTGGTGCAGCACTCTTAATTACTGCAGATCTATCAGGTATTTAGTGCTTGAAAGGGCATCTTCTTCTCTTCATCCTTTATTAAAAAGAAGTGTGGCTCTTTGTGTTTCTTTTTAGATGATCTTCAGAATTATTTGATCAGATTTCAAAAAAAACTTGGGTTTTATTAGAATTGCAACTATTGTACAAATTATGTTTTTGTGAGAATTTTCATCTTGACTTTATTGAGTCTTCAGATTTGGAATCATTACATGTATCTTCACTTTTTCAAGGATTCTTTTATATCCCTTAGTAAAGTTTTATGGGTTTCTTCATCTGGCTCTCACACATTTCTGTTTAAATTGATTCCTAGATGTTTGCTACTATTGTGATTTAATTTATTTCCTGTTACCATTTCCAAGTGGTTAATGCTGCTATCTAAGAAAGCTGTTGTGTTTTATCTCTTTATTTTTTAACCACTCACCTTACTGAACCCTTTCATTGGTCCTGCAGATTTTTTGAGTTGATATTTTGGGTTTTCTAGGTGTTTAATCATATCATCAGGCAAATAATGGTAATTTTGTCTGACTTTTCTCATGTGTTCTTTCCTTCCTTCCTTCCTCCTCCCCTCCCTCCCTTTTTAATTTCATTGGTTAGAACTTGGAAATAAATATTGAATAATATTGATATAACCATGTTTCATTCCTGAATTTAGTAGAAATGACTTCAGTGTTTGACTCTTACATGTGACGTTGTCTTTAATTTCAGATGGACAGTCCATTATTCTAAGGAAGTATTCTTCCATGTCTAGAATACTGACTTTTTTAAAACCAAGAATGTTGAAAAGATTTTATCAAAGCCTCTTCAGCAACAGTAGATTGAAGATTGTCTTTCTCACCTCCATCCCGCTAAAACAATAACATATTAATGTATTTCACATTTTCAAACAGTGTTTCTATTCCTAAAATAGGCATATTGTCTCTGAATATGCATATATTTCTTTTTCACATAATGATTAATTGTGATAGATTCAGGAACTTTTTTGTGTATATATTTATAGGTGAGACAGTTCTATAGTGTTTTAAGTTTAATTTTCAAAAAAAATTTTTAAAGATTTGTTAAATTAAAAAATAAACATGGTTAAGACACCAAACAGCTCAGAAGGGCTTGTATTGAAACGCCACTGTATGCTACTCAACTCTCCTGCCTCCCAGATCCCACTTGCACTGGCATCCATTTCTATTTTTGTTTCTTGGTGGTTATGTCTACCTGTGTAAATGCTTAAAGTGCTTTTCTTGACTTACTAACTTCAGGTGTTACCTACTGGCTTTTTGTTGCGAGAAATAAGAACTTGCCCTCTAATTTACCCTCTACCTCCCAGTATAGTAGGGTTTTACTTTTTATGTCCTCCACTGGTAATCTTTGCCAAGTCAGACAACATGCTTACACCTCCACTTCTTGCTCCAGGCTCCATCAGCTGTGTCTCCTGGGTGAGATGAGGGGTTCCTTGGTGTTCTCCCTTTCCCCTCACTCCCCTCCCTCTTCTCCGTCTCTCAGGCTTGTCTTGACTCTGTCATGTCTAAGGTTGGTGACTTTGAAATTTTTCTCTGTAACTGTTCTTGCCTTTCATGATTGATCAGTTGCATGATTCTAAAAGCTGAAAATCCAGAAACAGCGCTCATTTTATTGTGACCGTGGAAGCTGTTTCCCTGCAAAGCCCGGCAGTATGTATGCTAGGATCCTATTTTGTTTTCTGCTGGACTCAGGCACACTTCTGTACCTCTCAATGGAGAATGCTCCTGGCTTCAAGGTTGAATGAATTCTCTTTTTTTATAGTCTACTGTTTGCTTTTATATTTCCAACTAAACAAACAACTCTTCCTATTCAGTGAGAGACCTCACTCACTTCCAGAGCCACGGGTCCTACTGTCCAAATCACTGACACTTTTCATGGTCATCATCTGAGATGGCCTTTTTATAGTTAGTATCTTTGGCCTCAACCCAACAAGGAAGATTTCATTTTCTGCCAGTCCCAAGCCTGGAAGTTTCTTTGCTTCCAAACACATTTTAGGGGTTCACATAAACCTGGTATTAAAATAAAATGAAAGTGCAAAAAAATTAAGTACTTTCAGTCCAAGCAGGATTACATTCTCATAATTTCTTAAGGAAGAGTAAGTGGGAAGTAAAATTTTTGAGAACTTGTATAACTCAAAATGCTGGCTCAGATTTAATTGATAGGTTTTCTGGGTATATATAAATTTTGGCTAAACACCATTTTCCCTTAAAAATTTCAAGCTATGATGACTTTTCTTTCCAGGATACAAAGTGGTTGATATGAAGTCCTGTTGACTGAGGTTCCCTCTTGTCCTTGTTGTTTTCAAGTCTAAATATTAAAAAAAAAAAAAAACCTACTTATTTCATAGAGACCCTAGGAGATAACTGTCAATGGTTTCTTTGCTATTTGGGGCTGAAGCTGTTTAAGTTTTGCCATCTCTTTTGGTCTTTATATTAGGCTCGTGCAAACCTTCTGAATGTGCTGGGAAGCAGACAATTTCTAGGTTGGGGACTGGCAGAGAAAATTCTTCCCTCTTGGTCTGAAGCAAATGATACAGACATAATTTGCTGCCTGCTTCCCTTTGCTGCATATCAGTCTCTGGTTTCCATCATGGAAACTGGGCTTTGCTTTTTCCCTTGATATTGGCAGTCCCTTTAGCTTTAGGCTAAAACTGGTCTCTCCACTTTGTCACCTGACAAGCCCTAAACCCTTCCAGGCTAGCCCTCTGTCCCACCCTGTCCCCTGCCCCAGGGCTGTGTTTGAACACAGGAAGGCACAAGTGACCCACGTGTCTAATCCAGTGGGTCCCACCCACATCTTCTGTTTCTGTAAATGAGTGTGTCTGCTTTACTCAGATCTAAATGCATTCAAGAGTGCTCCTTCCAAGGAACCTATTACAAAACCTAAGTGAGGAGAGTAGACTTCACTAAATATTCTTTGTGTGGGAAGGAGAAAGTAAATACTTCAGCACAAACCACTGAAAATTAGTATCAAACTTTGGCTTTTCAATGCCCACTCTCATCTCTCTTTCCGCTGATTTTATTTAGCTCTTCCTTTTCCTCCTCAGCATTTGGTCTAGTTTGCTCTGTTTCTTTTCTTTCTTCCACTGTATTTTTTCTCCCCTCAATTATGGAAAACAATTAGGCTTTGCTCCCAGCTTCTTTCCTCAAGCTTGCACACCTCCACCCAGCTTGGTGTTAAGCAAGACAAGGGGGCTTGTGAATGATGGGACTTCCCTTCTAAGAAATAAAGAAAAATATTTTTCTCAAGCATGAAGGTTGTTCTCAGGAAGAATTCTTGTGAATGACATTCGTTCCATCAGATTACAGACAATAGAGTTCTTGTGTCACCTGCCTCTTGATGAAACGTGACACTAAAGATGATAGCAAGGCATGTGTTTTGGTTCCTTATGTATGAAATAAATGGGATGGGCTGCATGGTTTCCAGGATTCCTTTAAGTGCTAACATTTTATAATCCTGTGAATTACATAACTAAGTTCATTTCCAGGGAGTAATACCAACTCATTCATTCACAAATACATTTATTGAAAACTTACTTTCATATAAAACTTGAGAGCTTGTGAAGCAATTTACATATATTAGCTAATTTAGTACTACTAAAAAAAGTCCATGAGTTCACTGTGATAATTATCATGATCTCAACTGATGCATGGAAATGGTGACTCAGATGTTTAGGTTAAGATCATTGACAGAAATTAGTATTACAGAATTCCTTTTGCCCAATACCTATTGAATGGAACAAACAAAAATACAGGAAAATAAAAATAAATAAAATTCATCACAACCTCTAAACAGAGTAAAGGGAATAATGAAATGCAGTAAACTTTTAAAACTAGTAAATAAGGAAAAAAACCCAGAATACCTGTCATGTTGAGAGAGCTGGACTTTGCATTCCCCAGCCACCAGAAAGCATATCCTTCAACTATTCACTAATACCCAAACATCTAGAAGAAAACAAATTGAGTGGGTGACATTATCCTTTCCATTGTCTGGTGAAGGAAAAAGAAAAGTCCCTGGGGCAGAGGTGGGAGTCGAGACAAGTGAAAGGAGAAAGGTTTTGGAGCTGGTTAACTTTCTTTGATAGTAGTAAAAGCTTCAGGACTACACACTGGATTGGAGAAAGAATATAAAAACAGAGAATATCTCCTCTCAGGAAGAGTAAATGCCTGCAAATGGATGGAGTGAATCTGACTATAAAGATATTTCACAAACTCAAGGAAGAAGGAATAGATCTCCAGTATTCTGACCCTGCTAACATCACCCCTGGCGATCTCTCTTCTTGTCACTGTTCCATTAGGTTACAGAAATTGGGCAGGACAAAGAATACTCAATCTTCAAACTTATAGCTTCCAGGGGAAAACAAAATGTCCCCTGCAATGGTGGGAAGAAAGTCAGGTATCACTAATCTATCACAGCAAATAAAATGTCAGGACAGAGCCACCCAAACAGAGCAAGAAGGAAGGAAATGGCATGGCAACCTTAGAGCATACAACAAAGCAAAGCAGAACAAAACAGAGCAACCGCAATAAGCAGGAGTCTGTAGGATCCAAGGGCAGCACTCCCAACTAAGAAATAAAAGTCAAGGAGCAGAACTAAATTACTCACAATTGCTTTACTCTGTGGAACAACTGATACTCACATTCATGAAGGCAACAAGGTAAGAGTTCAAGGATAAGGTGATAAATTAATAGAATAAGATTAATTGGGACAAAAGGAAACAAGTTGAGGCCCCAGAATAGCTTTCATAGGATTAAAGAGCCCATGGATAAATTAGGGACAGCAGAAAATGAAACACAACAGACGAGAAATAGAATCACATGGCCGGAAAAAAAGGATGAAGGAACAACGTCTTGACAGGCACACGAATGCAGATGAAAGTGTGATGGAAGTTGTCAAGGGAAGATTAAAGGAAGCTAAAGGGAAAAGATGATTTATTCAAGGATAGATATATGTGTATATATAAACATGGTTTATTCAAATACATAACATAGCTTTATTTAATGTAAGAACAAATCCTTTTTGAGTTGTCTGTGCATGAGATACTTTTTTTTAGAGGTTTACATGTATTGATTAGTTTCTTTGCAAGAGTATGAGACCCGGTACTGTTAGTATTCCCAATGTATAGATGTGGAGATTGACATAGTTACGTGACTTGCCCAGGGTCACAGTATATAGAGCAGAACTGTGATTCAGAAGAACAGAATTATGCTATTCTGCATCTGAATAGAAAAAACTTTCTGAAGTGAACAAGTATCTAAATTTGCAGTTCAAAAGACACTGTGTTGCAAGCAGTGGCATTGTTTTTACCTCCCCACCAGCAATGTGTAAGGATTCCCATTTCTCCACATCTCCCCCACACTTACTGTTGCCTGGGTTGTTGTTGTTGTTGTTGTTGTTGTTGTTGTTGTTGTTTTTGAGTATAGGATTCTACTTATAAAATCTAGGTAGCTAGCTAGCTAGCTAGCTAATTATCTATCTGTATCTTACATATGTCTCTATAAATCTGTATCTGTATAGAATAGGCAAATTCGTAGAGACAGAAAGTAGATTGGCAGTTACCAGGTTGGGGGAAGAGATTATTGCTTAGTGGTTACAGAATTTCTTTTTAGGATGATGAAAAAGTTTTGGAAATGGATAGTGGTGATGGTTGTGCAAGATTATGAATGTAATTAATGCCAATGAATCATACAATTAAAAATAGTTGAAACAGCAATTTTATGTTGTACATTTTACCACACATAAAAAAATAATGAAAAAGACAAGTGTGTTCCGGGAAAATATGGTACAGAATGCTGAATGCCAAGACATCCTAGTTAAGCTATTAAACCTTTAGGATAAAGAAATAAATTACCCAGTTTACCAGATACTAGAATATCGTTCACAAGGAGAGGTTAGGAAAAAAAAAAAAAAAAAACAATCAGGCTGGCCTCGAGCTGTTCTACAGCAACACTGGGTTTGGGGAGACGGTGGAATGATGGCTAATATATTTAATGGGAAAATAAAGTACAGCCCAAGCACATCCTGGGATATAAAGCCAACAAACAGTTGTCCTCAAGAATACACGTCCTCAGAATAAATGTAATTTTCCATGAGATCTTGAAAAAATACTGAATCACAAAATCCAACTAATTAAGGGCGAGTAAAAATAAGATTCATGAAAGCTGAACTCATGGTATATGGACAGATGATGAGTAGTGTCTCTGTTTAAATACAGAACTAACAGTAAACAACTCGGGCGATTACAGTTATAGATCAGAGTGTGAAGGTTATAAACCCGGCGGCCGCCAGCAATTAAAGCTGAGAAATCGGGAGTTTGGGAGAGGGAAGTTGAGAGGACGTGTGAGCGTACGAATGCTATCTTTCACAGCATGGAGCCATTAAATAGTGTCTAAAATTAAAATTATTAGTTAAGAAAACAACATAATTACTCCAGACTCTTAATGTTTTCTTCACAATCTGTATTCTTAACTTCAAAGGGATGTTTCAGCAAATCTATTTCATGCTGAAGAAGCATTTGATGGTCTAGATTTCCTCCAGTTTTAATTACCTTTTTCTTCTGTTAAATACAAGTAAAAATAAATGTCAGACATACAAATTTTTAAATAGTACATGGTATTTTATCCTATATCTGATAGTATTTATTCCTACTGATTCTTCTGCCCATTCAACCATCCGCTATCCATCCCTTTGTCTCTGCATATATCATATTTACAGTGATGTTGGCCATATGTTAATGACAGCTATTTCTGGGTGGTGAGACTTGGGTTTGGTTTTGTTTTGTTTTAACTTGGATCTTTGTATTTCTTGGCATTTCTTGAATTCTTCAAAGTGAATGAGTGTTATTTTCACATGAACAATAAAGTGATCTTTCTTTAAAAATAAAAAGGCAAGCAAATACATCACGATGTTGACAGCGGTTAATCCTGGATAGTGGAGCTCTGGATGTTTGCTACAGGGTTCTCTGCTGTCCGAAAGTGGAGCATTCCTGTGAGACCTTTCCTAAGTGGAAATGGCATAAAGCGAAGAAGCAGTTTCCTTAGGACACATCTTGCTAATGATACACAAAGTAAATGGAGGTAAAGCACAGCTGCTCACCGACACAGTTCAGAGCGTCGGCTGCTGTGTGCTGAGACGCTGCATGTCGTCCGGGGAAGGGGTTGGAGCTGCCTCTCTTGCTGCTCGGGGTGTGTGCTGCCTGTGTCACTGCTCCCTGCAAAACAAATGCTGAACCTTATTTTTGCTTTTCTCCTTTTTCTTCAAGAGTGAAAACCCTTTTTGGATTTCTTTTGGTTGGTGAAAACAGGTCCTAATGTAGGTCTTTTGTCAAAGCAAAGTGGAGTAAAATGAACTTTTGAAAAGTGGGGGAGGCCTGTATTTTATTCTTTTAGGGGTCTCTATTTTCTGACTCTAATTTATCAAAAATTTTAAAAACATTTAACAAAAATGAGGTGCTTGTCCTCAGATAGAAAGTGGTGGAGGCATGATTCAAGCCTTGCTGCTAGAGGACAGGGCGCCATGAGCCAGGGTGGGCCATGACCTGAGCAGAAGCAGGAAGCAGCATTGAGAAATGGCTGTCGAATCTGATTCTCCCTTGTGGGTGGGGGACAGTATTTCAGTTCTTGAGTTAGTTCCTCATCACGAATCTAATGCCTAAACTTTTGTAGAAATCCTAAAACGATAGGCTGTGAGAGCTGGAAGGAATCTGGAACTCGTTCCATCCAACCTGTGTGTTTATCCAACAGATAAGGGACTGGAGACACCACATTCTGTTTCATGCAGTCGTAGGTTAGAACTGGAAAATACTTTGGGGACAGTTGAGTGCAATCCTGAACGTGAACGGGGTTTAGTGTTTTGTGTTAGCTCTGCAGGAGCTAGGTTAGTCTCTAAGTTCTAACCAGCCCAGGAGGCCACTTTGTGGCCATGGGGTGGGTGCCTGATGCAGATTCAACAAATGTGTAATTCATGCTCTTCCTGTGCTTCTAACTGTGCCAAGCAGATCTCCTTCTCCTCTCTCTATATTTTGTTAGTATAGACATTGGGTCTCAGCCTGAGGGCAAGTGACACGCACAGGGTCATTCACTGGAGTTGGAATGAGTTGATAGTGACCCATTTTGTTCAGGTTCTAACGCCCAGAACCTGTGGAAAATGGAAGTCTTTGCAGATGTAATTAAGTTAAGGATCTCAAGGTGAGATCATTCTGGATTTGGGGTGGGTTGCAAATCCAGTGACAGGTGTTTCTATAAGAGAAAGACAGAGGGAGATTTGAAACACGGAGGCACAGAGGAGAAGGCCAGATGAAGACAGGGGCGGAAAGTAGAGTGATGCAGCCCCCAGAGGATGGGAGAGGCAAGAAATGAGTCTCCCCTGGAGCCCTCAGAGAGAACACAGCCCTTGATTTCAGACTCTGGCCTCCAGAACTGCGAGAGAATAAATTTCTGTCATCGGAAACCGCCAAGTTTGTGGAAATTTGTTACATCAGCCCTAGGAAGCTCATCTAGGTACGAGAGAACCCATCTTCGCCTATATCTGTTGTCTGTGCTTTAGGCTCTGGGTCCTAATACATCATTTTTGGTCGCAATGGAAAAAGCAGGGTATAGCTTACTTGGTGTAGGTGGTAAAGGAAGTGCTGGGAAAGTCCCGAGACGTGGATGAAGAGTTGGAGCCTCATGTTTGGGGTGAGACAGAGGGCAGCCCGAGATCACAGGGCTCAGCAACTCTACTCTGGATGCTCGGAGTCCAGGGTGGAAATCAACTTTATGATCCTCTGGGAATCCAGCCTCTTACAGCTTCCCATAAAAATTCCCATGAGGACAGCAACAAAAGCGACATAGCAAGGCAGGCAGGCAGCCCTTGGGCAGAATCTGGGAGACAGGTCCCTCAAGTCTAAGGCTACTTGAAACGGTGAAGATAAATGTTAAATCAACCACCTGCTCTGTGCCCCAGCAAAAGCAAGACGTGGCTTTAGTTCTTTCCTGTTCCTCTGGTCGAAGACAAAGATCCGCACCCACGTAACATGGGATCAACACCCTTTTAGAGCATGAATGCAACATGGGATCAACACCCTTTTAGAGCATGAATGCAACTTTCTGAAGCACTCGAAGTTCTATTGTTTTCCTCCCACCCTTTCTTTTTACATCCTACTGGAGGCTGAAACTCACAGAAACCACAAGGCAAAAGTTAGTAGGGAGATGGTGGCAGCACACTGCATCCTGGTGGTTGTGGTAGAGTGCTGTAGGTGGGCTGGGAGGGAGGCTTCTGTGGACGGGGGTTTTTCATGTATACCATCTGTTCATAGTGTCAGAGAACCAGACAGTAAGCATAGGAGATGAGCCAACCACCATCCTTCTGAATCGAATCATAGTTAACAATAATAGTGTCTAACATTTATTGAGAGCTTAGTATTTGCTGGGTACTCTTCTCAGTTAGGGGTCCGCAAACTACAGCCTGTAGGCTGCCTCTGCCACCTGTTTTTGTGAAGGTTTATTGGGACACTACCTCGTTTACTTGTCTGTCTCATTTTTATGGCCGCTGTCATGTTCCAGCAGTAGAGTGGAGTATGGTCACATGGCCTGCAAAGCCTAAAACATTGATGATCTGGCCCTTTGTGAGAAAGTTTGTCAGCCTTTTTTCTGAACCATTACGTATATTACCTCAGTTAATCCTCATGATGATCCTAAGAGGCTGGTTTTTTTTTTTATTATTATTATTATCCCCATTTTACAGATTAGGAAGCAGAAGGCATGGAGAGTCTAAGTAGTTTGCCCCACAATGCCCTTTAGGAGAGGGCAGAGAAGGGATGTGACTACAGGCAGTATGACTCCTGCATCTGTATCGCCATGCTGAGCTCTCAAGTGTAAACCCACCGGATGAAAGAATCTTCTGTATACTAGGAATTAGGGTGTGAGATGTGCCCAGCTACCTGCTTCACAAGATGAGGATCTGACAGAAAGACCAGCTTGCTTGCCTTGTTCTGTCAGCCAAGTGTGAAGGCATGGGTCTGTGATCTCTAGAAGGCAGTAGGTTGAGAGCCAAGAAAATCAGTTGTAGCTTCATGGTCTATGCTATAAAAATGATGCAGTCTGAGAAATGCATGGGCTCAGAAAATATACCATTCAGAGATCCTTTCTGGGGAAATAATCACTGAACAGGTACTTCAGAGCATCAAAAGATGAACTAAAAATCAAGAACTCAAAATGAAAAGATCATGGGATGAAAAGGCTGGTGAGCATCCCTGGGCGGCACCTGCAGACACCCTATTCAACTTGTCCCAAAGCCCTGGAGGAGAATTTCCATTTCAGCAAAGTGCCTCTGATGAAGTACCACTGGCTGTTTTGCACGCAGCTGTATTCCCAGGACCTCTGACAATGCCCGGCGCATAACAGGTGCTTGATACACGTTTGTTGCAGAACAAACTGGTGACATCAGTGAGCAGGCAGCCCTGTGGAAGGGCTGCCTGTGCCTTTCCCAGTGGGTGTAGCTTCAGTGCAAACAAGTCCATTATAAACCGTAATCCCTCATTAAGCCTCTTCTTCAGGAAAGGTTTACAAACCACAATCGCAAGCCCAGTTAAGTGCCACAACTCTGTAGAAAGCAGTAACCCGTGCCAGGAAATGTAGCGACTAGGAAATGCCTCAAGATGTGTGTGTGGTTGTCTTTCTGTGGTGGGTGATTTTCTCCCCTCCCTTCTTCTTTTCTGTTTTTTTCCTGGGTTTCACTTTAAAATGAAGAATAAGACTACACTATGTTTCCACATTTGGAGTTGGATCACCTCTGCAGAAATCTCCTGAGGCACCTCTTTGGGTGTTGATGGCTCTAAGAAGCTTGTTATGGGTTGAAATGTGCCTCCCTCAGTTCATACATTGAAGTTCTAGGCCCTGGTCCCTTATTTGGAAATAGGGCCATCGCAGGTGTAATTCGTTAAGATGAGGCCATGCCAGAGTTGGGTGGGCCCAGATCCAGTATGGCTGGTGTCTTTATAAAAAGGGGAAACTTGGAGACAGACACTCACATAGGGAGAATGCCATGTGAATTTGATGGCAGAAATCAGAGGGAAGCCTAGGAATGCCAGAGATGGCCAGCAAACCACCAGAAGCTGGGAGACAAGCCTGGAGCAGAGGCTCCCTCACAGCCCTCAGAAGGAGGCAACCCTGCTGACAGCTTGACCCCCAATGCCTGGCTTTTGGGACTGTAAGATGCTGCATTTCTATGGCTTCAGCTACTGGGTTTGCGACATTCCCTTACAGCAGCCACAGAAAACAGGCACAGAGCTCCTTGCCTGCCTGGCAGCTTTCAACCCCAGGGCTTCCTTCCCTTCCTCTTGTCCTGCTCCGACTTTCCTTCTGTGTCCCAGTGGAGCTGGCGGGGTTGTTCTCTTTAGCGGTGTGCAGTGTAGACTTCCCTGGACTGGATGGGGAAAGAAGCACCAGGGAGGGAGGGTAACCAAGGCGGAGGGAGGCGTGTGCATTGTGGTCAAGGAGTCCAAAGTCCAAAGTGGATTTGGGTAGAAAAAGTGGGACAAGGGAAGGAGGCTGGGGCTGGATGTTGGGGGAAATATAAGGGTGAAGAGGGACATCTGATTTGCTGTTGACAGGACTGGAAACAGGTTGAGAAGTGAAGGATGAGAGAGGTGAAGACTGTCAGGGGGCTCAGGGGCTTGATTTCAAAGCCCCAACTGATATCCATGGGGACATCTTGGTGGCTTCAAGGACTCAAGCAGAACTGTGAGACCCTGTGTGTCTATTTCTGTGAGCCGGCATTTTCCCCCAAGTATTGTCCTCTTCCTGCCCTCTGACATGCAGAGCCAACTATGGTCGCCTCCTCTGGTGATGGAAGCCCCCTCCCAGGCTGGGCCACAAGGGGCAGTGCTTGGAGGCCTTCCTGGAAGTGGGAGTGGGAAGGCAGTTTCATGCAGGTGGTGGAGGGCAAGGGTCAGGAGCACAGGCTCTGGCCCTGTTTTGCAGTGTGGTGACACCCAGGGGGCCTGTCCCTTCATGGGAAATGCAGGGACCATCCAGTGGACTGGGAGCTGGCATAGTCCCCTGGGTTACCATGGTCCACACAAATAGGCTGAGCCCCTGGGAACTTGTTTGCCCAAAACAAATGGTTCTCAAACTTGAGCGTGCATCCATATGACCTGGAGCACAGGAGATTGGACCACACCCCAGAATCGCTGATGCAGAAGATCAGGGGTGGGCCCAGGAATGTGTTTTTCTGTCAAGTTCCCAGGTGATGCTGGGGCCACTGTTTTGGGGGCCACATTTGGAGAACCACTGGCAAAGAGAAGTATTCCTTGAGGTAAACTGGGGAGAGCCAGGGCTTTCTGCTGCTCCTGGGACTGTTGCATGCGTGGAAGGTGAGGCTGGGATCTACCTTACCCTGCTGGTTTGTAGGGCCAGCTCTCTCACTCTCTGTTGTAGTCAGGGGTCCACAAGAGGGCTCAGGGATGCTGCTGCTGCCGCCAACGACCTTGGTAGCTAACATTTACTTAGCTCTTGAGAGGCGCCAGCCACTGTCCTAAACAATTAACATGTATAAACACATTTATTCTCAAACCCATGAGGCAGGTACTCCTATTACTGTCATCACTCACTTCACGGATGAGAAAACTGTGGCTCAGAAAGGTTCAGTATCTTCCCTGAGGTCACAGAGCTGGTAGCTGGCAGTGCTGGGGTTTGACCTGGCCATCTGAATTCAGCGTCTAGACTCTTACCCTACATTATTCCACCGACCCTGCAGGAGACAGGGGGCAAGAAATGACCCTGATGATGTTGGCTGTTTTATTTGGCCTCTCTTTGCCCTCATTTTCACCTCAAAAAAGGAAATGGCTTTTCCTATCTTAGATGAAAGAAATACCTTTACATTTTAAAAACAAAAGCTGTCAGGATTAATTGGATAACAGCTGTCAAATTCTTGTAGCTCCTTAGAGGATGGTAAAAGAGGAGGAATAATTATTGTGCTATTTTCTATGCAGACCCTGGTACATTTGGGGGAGTCAGTAAGTGCCTCATGATATTCTTGGTAATTAGCGATGATTGAAGGGGGGTTGTTCACGTCAGAGGAGAGGCCTTGCTAAGGTCAGGCTGTAGAGAGAGCCTTCATGTTTGATGGTCAGTGGCCAGAGCCCTCTTGTCCCTAAGAGAGGTGCACAGGGTGTGGCCCAGGGTAGGAGGGAGCGTTGTCAAGCAGGTTAGCGTGCTTGCCAGCCCTGGATGGAGAGAGGGGGCAGCACCACTTGCCCATCTGCCAAGGTTTATGGACCCCTGGCTCATGATGGCTGGCAAAAAAAAAGCCCAAAAAACAACTAGACTAATGTTTCTCAAAGTGTGGCCCTCAGATCAGCTGCATCAGCTTCACTTAGAAACTTCTTAGAATTCTGAAGCCCCACACAAACCTACAAGGGGTGAGATCCAGAAATCTTTAAATGAGCTTTCCAAGTGGCTACGATGCATGCTTCCATCGGGAACCACTGTTTTCGTTTGAAATAGCACTGACCTTGGAGCCAGACACACCTAAGTTTGAATTCTGGCACTGCCACTCTCTGGCTGTGTGACTTTGGACAAGTCACTGTACCTCTCTGAATATCAAGTTCCTCATCTATACAATGAGAATGGGAGGTTAGAGGGGTGGTCTACAGGGCACTCGTTCTGTATCTGCAGTTCCTTCTGGTCCCACCGTAGGTTAGAGACTGTCTTGTTTCTTGGCTTTGAAACAGTGTATTTCTTCTTCTGGGAACATTCTCTCTGCTCCCTCCTCACCTTTCTGACACCTGTGCGACCATAGGCCTCAGCATAGAGTTTTTTTGCTCCAGCAAGTTGTTGTTTCCTTTCTCTGTACACCTCCTTCCCTGAATCACATCTGGGTTAGATCTCTCCGCATGTTCACGCCCGACCATAGGACTCCCCACACCCTCAAAAACTGCCTTTTACGTGGCATACTCTCCACGAGGGCAAAAATCTCGTGCTGACTGCTGTCTCTCTAGAGTGTCAGACACACAGCAAGTGTGCAGGTGATATCTGAGGCTAGAACTGATTTCATTCCGTTTAAAAAATGCTTGGTCCTAGGGTATTTTGTGAGGAAACTGGGGGAGGGGTTACCCTCATGCATGGAACCCCGTGGGGGAAACTGAGGCCCAGAGGTACGAGCTGACTTAGGGATGCAGTGGCAGGGAGAACAGGTGGAGAAAGTGGGCCCTGGTGGCTGAGGATTTCGGGGAGAGGCTGCTGTGGAATCGGGGTTCAGACAACACTGAGCACATCTCGACGGGGCAGAGGGCTCATCTGATGCCACCTTTAGGCAATGTGATGCCCTCACTTGACCAACCACCGTGGGCTCTGCTGATGAAGAACAAAGTAACACAGTGGCCTCTCGCCAGCACTCGTAGTAAGAAGTCTATCCTAGCATCACCAGGGCAGGCATTTGGCAAAGCTCAGGGTGCTTCTTAACATAATTTATGTTATGTGTTTGTTTGTTTGTTTGTTATGGACCTCTTTGAGAAATAGATGGACCCTCTCCCCAGAAAAAAAAAGCACAAAAACACAAACCTTCCCCAGTGTTGACCTTGCCACTCCATGGGGATGTAATCAGGGTGCTTCCAGAATCACTCCCAGTTGTTGCAGGGGAAGTAAAAGTGTCAGGTGAGGCAGAGTAGGCTTTAATGCTTTACGTCTCTTAAGCCCTGGTATTTTAAAGCTCGGGAAATAATAGCAATGACCCAATTTAGTAATGCGAAGGCAAGACAGCACTATTTTAACAGGCTTAGTCATCACTTCGTTTTGCATTTTTTTCCCCTGTTGCCATTTGTGACTTTTCCTATTGCAAATATATGAAGTAATAATCGAGTATTTTCCATGGACCATGGCAAACATGCTATATATAAAACACCATTGAACATTCTCTGAGTGTAATTGGAGCATAAATGTAACTAATCAAAGCATTATCATACCAACGGATGTGTGAAGAGTTTGGAGATTTAAAAACACACACACACACACACACACACACACACACACACACACACACACACTCTTACATGTCATTTCAATTTAGAGATTTAGAGCAAAGGACTCAGCCCAATGAATGTCAAGAACAATTTGGGGTCTGACAATGTTCCCGGCAGCCCTGTTGTTCTCTTTACTCTTAATATGACAGCAGCTTGACAACTGGCTTCAGTTTTGTTCTTTCCTCCTGCTCTTATCCTCTCTTTCTGCCTGTACCAGCTCCACAGGGCAAGGCCGGCGAGCCCCAGTGATCACTCCTTGCCAGCAAACATGGCACGCTCACCTTTGGTGTGGAGCCTAAGTGCTGCATGATGATTAGACTTTCCTGGGTTTGAATCTTGACTCTGCTACTAGCTGTGTGGCCCTGGGAAAGTTATGTAACCTCTCTGTGCCTCAGCTTTCTCATGTATAAGAGAAGGATGATAATAGTGACCACCTCTTAAGGTTGAAATTAGAATTAAATGAATTAATAGAAATAATATGCTATAGTATGTGTTTGCTGTTGTTCTTATTAATGGGCAGGTGTGATTAATGAGGGAAAGGCATTCTCGTGGGAACATAAAAATGACTGTGTTTCTCCAGGAACAAGACCCAAGGAAAAAGGTCTCTCTTTTACCTTCTTTCCTGAAGGAGCCTAGTTAGAAAATCCAAGGCAGTCCTGGCTCCTTACTCCCCACCAACTAGTCATGTGACTGTAAAGCGTTGGAACCATAGACTTCTCTGGCTGGAAGGAACTTCAGAAGCTCTACCTGCACACCTGTTTCACAGGTGAAGGAATGGAGTGAGGCACCACGTGACTAAAATGGATGTGCAGGAAGAGGTCGGGGTCTGAAGGGGGAGTGACATCATCTGCCCTTCGGTTCTATCTGGACGTTGTCAAAAGAGTTCTGCAGTTTCCCACATCAAAGAGCAACTCAGACAAACCCTTATATTTCATCATTTATGTAGCAAGTTCTCATTGTCCTGTGTTGGGGTCCATTCACAGTAATGCTTGTTCTTCCTCCTGGGATGTTGGGACATTAGGCTGAGACGCTGGGGGAAGTGAGTTACGCAGTTACAGGTGGGGAGAACCCAGTGTGCTCCATGATGTTTACCTGGGGCTGGTTTTGTCGTAAGATTATTAGAAGGTCTAAAAGCCGGATATCGTGTAAAAACTTCCTTTGGATTTTGGTTCGGGACGTGAGAGGGGTGAGAAGACGTCAAGGGTGGAGCATGATTTAGGCTTTATTCTTTGCCTCTGTGATCATCATCCTCCCGTCTCCTGTCTCCCTGCTCAGAGTTCTTTTCCTCACCTGTGTTCCATTTCTCTGGCACCACCGCCTCCCTTCCCCTTCCTCCCCATCTCCTTTGTCCCTTCTCTTCCTATCTTCCTCTCTGTCTGCTCCCCTGATTTCTCCTCCTTTCCTTACCTCCCCCGCTTTCCTCTCCTTCCTTTCTCTTCTCTCTCTCCCTTTTTCCGTCCTTTTCCATCTTTTTTTTTTTTTTTTTTTCAGGAATGGGGAAGGAATGCAGGTGCCCAAGTACCTGGTCTTTGGGGGAAAGGGTCCACATAGGGAGCCCCTCCAGCAGCACCTTCAAATCCAACCACCTGGGTTTAATTGCATTTTTCAACTACACTATCCACAGCTACTTGGATTATCAGATAGCTGTTTGTTGGAGAATTGCCTTAACACATTTGCATATGAAATGCTTAACCTCAACTTGCTGGTCTGAATGAATGATTACAGAAATAGTTATTACTTGTTCACACAAACTGACTCTGACGAAAACATTCACAAGTATTCAGTGCCTTTGAAACTTCAGGATGTATTTTCTTTGTTCTAAACAGACATTATGTATCCATTAAGCTGTAATTATTCCCCCTCCCCCATTTTCTGGTGTATTAGAAAGGAAGCAGATTTCTTTCCTTTTTTTTTTTTTTTTAAATACATGATAAATAGAAGGCTTTCCATGATAGTATGAATAATGTTGAATGATATGTTTGCTACCCTGGCTGTTGGTAAATTGTTATGTTTATGATTGACTTAATGATTATTAGTTTTCATGATACTTCTGGTAAAACTCTGTTTCTCATCCACATCTATTTTCTTAGTTTATGGTGCATTGTGTCTTTTGACATTTTTGTGTCCCTTGCCCTTTTATTGTGCTCGGACAGCTAAATTTCATCCTCCTGAACTTTTAAATCAAGCCTTGTCCAGGAGAGCTGTAATAGAGGTATATGTAGGGTCAGCAGTGCAGGAATAACTGGTCTCTAGGCTTTAGTGAAAGCCATAGAGAGAAGTGCATTTAAGTAATTTAGTGAAGGACCATGGCTGGACTAGGCAGTGTGGATTTCAGGAACGGCTTCACCTGAGCAAAAACTTGGAAGCAAGGAAGTCTGGAGTGTGTGTTAGTTTCCTATTGCTGCTATAACAGCAATTTCTGGAGGTCAGAAGTCCTAAGTAGGTTTTACTGGGCTAACACTGAGGTGTCAGCAGGGCTTTACAGAGGCTCTGGAGGATGGGGGGACCCTCTTCTGTATTTTCTAGTTTCTGGAGGCCACTTGCATTTCTTTGTTCATGGCTCCTTCCTCCATCTTCAAGGCCAGCAGCATAGCATCATCAAATCCCTCTCTGATTCTGCCTCTTCTGCCTCTCTTATCCAGAATACTCCTCCTATCTTAAGGTCATCTTATTTGCAATTGTAATTCCATCTGTAACCTTCATTCCCCTTTGCCGCGTAAGGTAGCATTGTCACAGGTCCCAGAGATTAGAAAGTGGACATCTTTGGGAAGCCATTACTGTACTTACCATAGAGAGAATAAGGGCTTCATTGGGGGAGAGCCTTCATATACAAGGCAGGAGATGGAGGCCTCCAGACATCCTCATGAAAGACTCTGGACTTTATAGATAAACAGATTTACCACTTTCTACCTCTGTGTAGCTTTGGGCAAAAAAAACCTCTCTCCCTTCCTCAATGTTCCTTGCTTTAAAACAGGCATAGCATGGCGCCACCTCATTGGGATGCTGAGAGATGCTTTGGTCATTGCCTGGCACATAACAAAGTTCTCAATAACCATCAATGACATTAAACATGTTAAATTGCATTGGGCCCATTGTCACCTGCTGCTGGCCATTTGTTATAAAATTAACATTTATTGAGTCAGGTCCAGTGTTTCATGTAATACTCACTGAAAACAGACCAACAACAAAACTTGGATGGATAGCTTTCAGTATCCCATTTTATAGATGAGGACCTTGAGGTCCAGGGAGTTTTATTAAGTTGCTCAGTCATGCAACTAAGAGATGCCACAAGCGGGACTGAAACCCCGTTTTCTTGACTGCAGATCCAGGATTCGTTCCAGGCCGCCACAGCTGCCTTGGCTCCAGGCAGCAGTTGGGTCCCTGCTGCTATCCGCTCCCTTCACGTAGGTGCTGGCGCTGGAAGCTGGCGGGGCCCCCTGTCTGCAGGGACGACTCTGAGCTCTCGGAGCTCTGGGCCCTCGGCTGCCAGTCGCTGAGCACACTCATGTAATCTTAATGAACAATGTGCAAAGCCATTAAAAACTCAATTAGGGCTTTCTTTTTACTGCCGACGTGAGGAAATGCAATCCTGAGGTGCTCATGTGTAAACACAATAGCCACCATCTGCTACGGAGAAGCGTTTCGCCTCCAAAAAGGGGATCTATGTTGCAGACACATCAATGACGGGGCTCTTATCAAGGCATTATTATGCACAAAGGGGGAAAAATGCAAAATTTATGGCCAGCCAGAGAGTGCTTCCTGGTTTAATTCCACAGTTTTTGGTACTGTGTATAATAACTGTGAGGAAGCTAATGCTGTTTTATGTTCCTTATCAAGCCAATGGATTTTGTGGGGGGGACAGGGGGAGAAGGGAAGAGAATGTATTTACAGTCTTTCTCTTTCTTGTTTCTGACTGATCTGAGCACAATGACTGGCTCATTTTTGATCTTCAGGAAATTGACAGCCCCGGGATGGTATTAATTAAGCCAACCTGTTGATCAAAGAGGGTCCCACTGAGCTCTGATATATGAGGGCTTTCATTCCTGAACAATCTCTACAACGGCAGGCCTGTGCTCAGCTCAGAGATACAGCTTTCTTCCTTTCTGGAGGGTGGAGCAAGACCTCTGTAAGGTGGACTAGGTGTGCGTGGGGGCTACAGATGGCTGGATCCCACCCTTCCCGAAGACTCTGCACTTGCATTGCTGCATGCCATGGCTTCCTGCCTCTGTGCCTTTGCACATGCTGTTTGCGCTACTTGAAATGCCCTCCCGGGTTACCACCAAGCCCATTTCCATGGAAGGGATCCTGACTGGGAAAGAGAAGAGGCGCACACATTCTGATGTGTGGAGTTTAGCTGTATACCTACCACCTAGTGTCTCTTTACATCTGCTGACCTACACTAGATTTATGTGCAGACAGTATCCCTGGGGCAGGAGCATCAGGAGGGAAAAAAATAGAGCCCTGTGCAGTTAGGATATGAAAATCCTGGAGGGAGACTGTTGCAGGGAGTAACTGACTGCAGGGCGGGGATGGAGGAGGAAATCCAACACAAAGGATGATGCCACATGGAATTAAGAGTTGAACTGTAGGGGGCAGTGGTGCCAGGTAAGCATTGACCCTGGTGGAGGAGGGGAAACTCCATATGAGTTTGCAGAAGGAGCTGCCTCTTGAACCTTGTTGACTGTGGGCCCAAAGCAGTTTCGTTATATGTCCTCTGAGTGTGTCCCAGGGCAGAAAGACATTAACAAGGACCCACCCAATCGCTAAGACATCACTAGTGATGGCAATGGCATATGAGGGATCTGCACCTGGAAGTGCAGTGAGGACAAGAGGATTGGCATCATTAATTAGGGTGTCTTGGTGAATTTTGGAAACACTAGTGAGTATCGCTCAGAGCTGCAGTTCCTACAGGTACAGGAAAGGGCTTAAAGCTGATCAGATTCCATTATCAGGGTTCATAATATGCTCAGTGGTTGGTGAGATTTCACTTCTAGTCGTTCTTCAAGTTCTAGCTCAGCTTAGTCCAGTCCTGGAAGATGTCCCGACCCACCCTGGCTGAGTTTAATCACACTGCTTCTCTGCCTTGTACTCATGACTCTGCTCTGCTCTAGCAAGACTGGTTGCTGCTCGAGCTACTGTGATTGCAGCTCGGCTGCCCTCTCTGCACAGTCTCAGCTTCACTGAGGCCCTGGTTTACCGAGTCACTAGTTTCTGGTTCAGAAATTGGAATGGGGTGGACCTCAGTAGAACCGAAACTGTGTGCCTGAGTCTTAGCTGCAGAGGAGGCTGGTCTTTTCCATTTCCACAGAGGAAAATAGGCTTTTCTTAAAAAATTGGTGGTGGGAGTGAGGTTCCCCCAAACACAGGAAGGGAGTTCAGATGTCGAGTGTCCAAACCACAGGGCAAGTTTCTGCTCCAAGTCATCAGTCTGATCAGCTTGGAGGATGACCTGAGAGCAGCCACATGCCGTGGTGGGGGACACCTGAGGAGCAACAGGTGACACGATTACTGGCTGCACTGACCAGCTGCCCTGATGAGTTTCCACTGCTGAAAGGTGGATCCCCCCCATCTCTAGCCACAAAACCTTTTCTTTTTTCTGTCCAGGTTGGGAGCCAAATGATCTAACTGCTCATTTTGCTTTTTATACCATACTTCCCTCCTAAGACTTTCATGGTGACAGGATCTGATACTGCAAGGAACCTTCTACACCCACACAGGAGCACTCAGATTCCCTGGGGCACCTGCTGTTTAGAGAGTGTGCTGCTGGCATCTGATTGGGTCTGTCATCCTTATAGCTCTGGATCAGTAGCTTGGGAGTACATCTGTGGTCATAGTACCCCAAACATTTGGAAAGGTGCATGTGTTACCTTTCATGACAAAAGGGACTTTGCACATGTGATTTAATAAAGGATCTTGCAGTGGGGAGATTATTCTGGACTGTCTGGCTGGACCTGTTGTATAGGGTCCTTCTAAGACAGAGACAGGAGGGTCAAAGTCAGAAAAAGATGTACCTGTGGAACTAGAAGTGGGAGTGATGCCCTTTGAAGATGGAGGAGGGGCCCATGGGCCAAGGAATGCTGGCAGCCACTAAAAACTGCACAAGATAAGAAAATGGTCCTTCAGAAGGAAAGCAGGCCTGCAATACCTTGATTTCAGACTTCCGACCTCCAGAACCAGAAGAGAATAAGTTTGTGTTGTGTTAAGCCACTGAGTTTGTGGTCATTAGTTACAGCAGCGATCAGACACTAATCCAAGTTCTAAATCTCTGTCCCCAAGCCTCCACCTGCTTGACTGCCAGGCCTCTGTCTGCTCTCCTAAGGTTCCCCCCAGTCACTCATGAGAATCCTTGGGCATCTCGTGAGTGCACGAGTATAGGTCAGTCGCCTGTGTTGCCCCTTTCTGGACTCCTCTTGGAAACCCACTGCCTGCATGGTGTAGAAAGAGACCCCCACCACGGATGGTGCTGTGGGAGCCCTTCCCAGTGTCACAGTACCCCTCCCCTCTCGTGGGGTGTGCCAGATGCAGGTGCTGCTGGCCTCCCCCACCCTTCCGCATCGCCGGGGGTTACTCTCTTACACTCTGTCACTTGGACTCCAAGGCCACGCTGCTCATTCTCCCAGCCTCACTAGAACATTCCTGAGCAGGGCTCCATCCTGCTGTTCCCTTCTGGCCTGACCCATCCCTCCTTTGTGGGTAGGCTGGGTGGGGTGGGCAGTCATCATTTTCTTTCTTCTGTCTTCTTTTTTTTTTTTTTTTTTTTTTTCAATTTTCTTGTTTATCTCTCTGAGCCTTGCACCCAAACACATACCTTTCTGTCTAGTCTACAGGCCAGAGGATGCGTATCAAGTCACAGAGATCGACATTAGGGGGCAGGGGGTGGTGTTATGCTAACTGAACCCAACTCTGGCCCCCCTGAGGCACAAAGTGTCTTAGTGAAGGTCCAGGATGTTTCTTTCCCTTCTCAAGGATTTATTCTTGGAGTCCGTTCTTTTCATTCTCATCTTTCTGATTCTTTTTACCAAAGGACACTGCTCTTAATGACATCCCTATCTGGAGCATCTTGCAGCCTTGCTTAGTAAATACTGTTTCTCATGTTATCTCCTTAAATAAAGGGACTAGGAGGAAGCAGAGGCTCTACGGGGAAGCCAGCATAATAATGATAATGCTAGTTGCAGAAATAAGCTTCAAAATTTCAGTGGCTTAATAACCCAATAGTAGTTTATTCCTTGTTTAATTAAAGTCCAAAATGAGTGTTCCCAGTAGGTGGGTGGCCTTCCTCGTGGTCATGGTCATTCAGGGCACTGGACTCCTTTTGTTGTGGCTTTGTTGTCACTTAGGCTCCTAGAATCCCTTACTTTCAGCTGGTAGATGGGAAAAGGACAATGGAGCAGTGATTCTAGAACCTTAATGTACATCCAAATTACTTGGGGACCTTTTTGTTTTTTGGGGGTTTTTTGGTGCTCATGACACACTGGGTATCATGCCTTTTGCCACAGTAGTGATCTTAATAAAATGCAAATTCAGATTCAGTAGACCTGGGGTGGGGCCCCCAGAGTCTGCATTTCTTAGCAGCTCCCCGGTGATGCTGAGATTGCCAGTCCGAGAATCATCCTTTAAAGAATGATATAAAGGAGGATGGAACAATGAGGGTCAGGAGAGGTAGTAGGGGTGGTCAGCTTTCAGGCACCAGGCTTGGAAGTGGCACACTTCATACGCAGGTCCTGTTGGCTGGAGCCCAGACACATGGTCCCATCAAACTATGAAAGGAGGCTGGGGAGCATGGTCCAGCCATGTGCCCAGAACAGAGAGGACAAGTTTGCTAATCGACCAGCAGTTTCTGCTGCGTGGAGACTTGATGGAGGACCAAGCACCTTCACCAGCTCCTACCTTCAGGGAAATGGTATCATCTCTATTAACAGTCATGGGGACAGCAAGATGGAAGGGATTCCTAGACTTGCTGTCTAGGAATGGACGTTAAATGGACGTTAAATGGCTGGGTGGATGGACGTTAAATGGCTCCACCTCCTCAGTGAGCCTGCTTCACCAGCAGAGCTGGGATGCAAAGCGATGGGAACCTGAGCTGGTGGAAGAGAAATTTTCTCAACTTTCTGCTGTGGACAGAAGAAGCCTGGTGTGAACTGGCAGGAGGCTAGAAGCTTAAATGTCCATGGGGCATCCTAGGGTTCTGAGTGGAGAAAGCCAGACACTGCCTGCTTCACAGGCTGCCTTCCCTACCTGTAGATGTGCTCCCCTTCTGTGGCCAGGGGCTTGTGGGTCTTGTGGGTCATCACTCCTCTGTCCCAGGGAGACCTTCTGGAAGCCTGTGGGGTGTAGGTCAGCAAACAGATACGGACATGGATGCTGACTTCTCTCTGCACCTCAGTTTCCCCCCTGCAGTGGTTCCTTCCTTGCTGCCTTAGTGGGAGGTTATGATGACTGGAGATAACACCTGACAAGGGACAGCTCTCCATGTGCCCTGGCCTTCCTGCCTGGCCATAAACTAGGAAGCTTTACCCTCTTGGAAACACAAGGAAGATACGACTTTTGCTTCACCTGCAGTGGCTCCTACCCCAGGGGGTGGGTGAGTTTTCTGATTGGTGGGATGTCCAAAGTCTGATTCGTGTTTCTGTCCTTATCACCTTGCTTCTTGCCGGCTCAGTCTGGGGTAAGCCCTAGGAATCTGGGTGGAGTCAGAAGGAAAGAGTCCTTGATCATCTAGCTGCTGTGCATGCTGGTTCAGGGGAGAATACGAGCCTCAAGTTCAAGTTGCTTTCTCTAATCCAGCTTTGTAAATAGTAAAGTCGAGATTTTGAACACAAACACACTCTCTCTCCTGTGTCTATTTTTAAATTTGTTCTGAACCGAAAAGAGACAAGCTACGAATGACTGGTACCCTCTAGAACCCCAACATGATATGAATTGCCCAGCACGTATTATCTGGCAGCTGTTAGTCTTTTTGGTATTAGGGTGAAAGAATGAGGCTACTTACAGCTATTGAAGTGGCTCATCTTGGTTGAGGATAAGGAGTCTTAAGGTTTCATTCTGATTGAAGATTTTAGTGGCTAAAATAAGATTTCAAAGCAACAGTGGTTTTCTAGGTGTGAATATTCATTCCAGAATCACTTGAGTGTTTTATGATGCAGTTTATTTCATAGAATCATAAGACTCTTTAAGTCACAGAGTTCAGCCTTCACAGTTGATTGTGAAATTTCCTTAGTCATCTCCTCAATTTGTCCAGGCTCTGTTTAACCACCTGCAGTGATGGGGAATGCACTGTGTCTCTCCAGCAGTCCATCCCATTTTGAATCCTTTCTGCTTGTTAAGAGGTCCTTTGAACTGAAATGTGCCTCCTGGTGGTTTCTTGCCTAAGTCGGCTCTCTCAGGCGACCTTCATCAATTAGCTATTGCCACAGTAATGGTGCCTAACAAACCAAGAGGGAACTCTGTGCCAAACAGCAGTGAGCATTTATCTTCCCGTTCCTGGGTCTGAGCAGCCAGAGTGGACTGGCTGATCCAGGTTGGGCTTGTTGGCCATGTGGCTGTGTTTCCAGCTGCCTGGGTAGCATGGCTTGTTTCTTCACTGTCCATTGAGCTCAGTTCTCTTCCACATGCATCTGTTTTTCATCCCAGGCTGAAAGGGCAGTGGCTACTGGGGGCACATTCTTCTCATGGAAGGTGGCTGTAGTGCCAGAGGGCAAGCCCGACAAGGCAGGCACATTTCAAGCCTCATTCTGTTGGCATCCTTTTGACCAAAGCAAATGGTGCCCAAAGTCGTGGGATGGGGACACATCCTGTGCCTCTTTTGGGAGGGACTGCCTAGACAAAAGCTAAGGGCATAGATCCTAGGAAGGGTGAAGAACTAGAAGCAACCATTTAATCAGACAAAGTAACTCCAAAGAGGCTCACCTCCTTTCTAGGAGACAGCCTTTTCTAATGCTTGCAAATAACAGTCATGTTGTTTGCAAATAGTGAAAATAGCATAAATTGTGAGGTTGGAGATCATCTGGGTGTCATCCCTCCCTGTCTGAGTGGCCCAGAGTGAGTCACTCAGTCTTTAAATAAAATGAAAACCCTCCATCTCCCAGAGTCATTTTGAAGATTCAATAGAATACTTCATAAATGAGATACTCAGCATCACACTGGTACTCCTTACGTGCTTAGCAAGTATGACTTACCCTCCATTTCATCTTTCGGTTGGTTCTCTCATTTCTTGAAGGTCTTCTTTGCTGACTTGAGTATGCTGTACTTTTCACATGCCTTCCTCTGATAGATTCCTGATACTAATGCAGGGCTCCAGGTGGAATATGTTAGAACAGCACGTGGGTGTTGTAAAGTTCCTGCTTCCACTGAGACAACCCAAGCTTGAATGAAGTTATATTTCACCTCATTTCACCCATGGAGGTTGCAGTTAACTAAATTCCTGGGTTTTTATTCCATGCTTCCTGTAGGAGCTACTGGTTTTTAATGTGTTTTTTTTTTTCCCTGTAAATGTTTGTGGAATGTTTACTTTGTAGAAATGCTCCATGCATGTATGTTCCTGTCTCTTAATTCTTAAAACTGCCTTGGTGAGTAGGATTTTTCACTCCCAGCTACAGAACAGGATACTCAAGTTGAGAGAGGAAATGTGGCTTCCTCAGGATGAACAAGACCCTCCTAGAGAGACTTGATTTCCGGCCACTGTGTTTATGTGTATGACTGATTTTCAGAAGAATGTTCTTTCTCTCTCCTTGTCTCTGCGTCCCGCCCCCTTTGTGGGTCTCCAGGATCCTTTATGATGGTGAACAGCTCCGGGAGGGCTTCTGGCCAGAAGGCCCACCTTCTCCTGCCGACTCTGAAGGAGAATGACACCCACTGCATCGATTTCCACTACTACTTCTCCAGCCGTGACAGGTCCAGCCCGGGGGCCTTGAATGTCTATGTGAAGGTGAATGGCGGGCCCCAGGGGAACCCCGTCTGGAACGTGTCCGGAGTCGTCACTGAGGGCTGGGTGAAGGCAGAGCTTGCCATCAGCACCTTCTGGCCACATTTCTACCAGGTATGGCATTTTACCATAGTTTGATTTTTTTTTTCTAAGTAGTTATAAATCTATATACCTCTTGCCCTGATTAGAGTTTAGGTCTAGAAAGGACTTCGTTTACTTACTCGCTTGTTCACCTTGTGTTTACGGAGCTGATCCTAGCTAGACCTGGTGGATGCAGAGGTGAGCCAATCCAGGAGACTGACTGATATATAGATAAACACTTACAGTATAGGGGGATGCATGTGGATTTGACAAGATGCTGGAGGAACCTAGAGATTGAAATTATAAAATAATTATAAGAATTATAAAATACAAATTATATAAAATTCTAAAATAATTTCTTACAACAGTTGGATTAGGGAGATACTATTAATATGCCTGTTTTATAGATGAAAAAACTGAGGTTCAGAGAAATGAGGTAACTAGTTAGATATTGTGCCTGAGGAAGAGGGTGTTTGAGGGTGAGACAATAAGGATGGTTTCTAAGAGGAGATGACAGGTGAGTCTTAAAGGATGAATAAATAGTTATTGAAAATGGCAGGGAAAGGCATTTGAGTTGAAAAGGTAGTGCATGCCATGGACTGGAGGAGTGAGTGAGAGATTTTGGCAGAGTCTGGAAACTCTAGGTTGTTTCCAGGTAGGTTGAAAAGGAGATATGGGGGGGGGCTAAGCCTACAGGGATGAGTCGGTCATGGGGGGCCAGGATGAGGAGATTAAATTTATTCTCTAGTCTGGAGTGGTGCTACTCAAACTATCTGTGATGAAAGACAAGCTTTTTCTCAACTGATTATGAACCAGTACTTTTACAGACTGCAGTAAAAATGCCACAGCAACACCAAATTGCTCTAACAGTTTCTTAACGCCTTTTATCTCGTTGTGGCCTGATAACACAAACACTGTATAGGATGCCACCAGCCCACAGAGCACACTTTGAGGGACAGCTCCATGTCATCTCGGCCTGGGACTGTTGAAAGTTTTTCTTTTCTTTTTTTAAACTCAAATTACAATTTATATATCGTAGAACCCCCTTGTTTTAAGTATGCAATCCAGTGATTTTTAGTAAATCTGTTGAGTGGCACAACCATTACCATAAGCTAGCTTTAGAACATTTTCGTCACCCCAGTAAGATCCCTTGTGCCTATGTGCAGTTAAACCCCTTTCCCGCTGTTGAAAGGCTTTGAGTAAGAAAGTGACACAGTCAGATCTGCATCGTGGAGAAGTTTCTCTGGGGTCTGAAGCAGGAGATGAACCTGAGGGTGGCAAGGTGAGGGGTCAGGAGATTCTTAGGTATCCTTCACTTCAGCATCCATGGCATATAGTTCTTTCAGATGTGCTGTGAAAGCAGCTGTAGACAACATATAAATGAATGGACATGGCTGTGTTCCAGTTAAAACTTAATGGTACAAAATCAGGTGATGGACCAGATTTGGCCTCTAGGCCACAGTTTGCTGAACTCTGATGTAGGTGATAAAGCTGAGGTCCAGAAATGGACAGTGAAGTTCAAAACCACACAGCAAATCATTGGCAAAGCTGGGGCCAGAGCCCTGATGCCCTGGTCCTAAAATTCCCCCTCTGTTTCACTCGTATAAATGTCAAGTGTCTCTATAAGCCCATGGGTCCCCTCAGGGAGGCCTTAGGGTTCCATTTGGAAACTCCCTACCTAGAGGCTGGTGCAGATGGGGCCAGAGGTGCAAGTATGAAGAACAAGAGAAGTGGCCCAGGAGAGGGACAGACCTACTGATGGCCACGCTCTTTGACGGGGTGTAGAGGGAAGAGAGGGCATTTCCTAGGCACCTCCTCTGCCCCAGCTCTGTGGTAAGCATGTTGCCTCTCATTTATCTGGTAGTAGCTCCTGTGTTGTGCAGCAGCATGTCCTGGATAGGGGATATTATTGGTAAATTGAGGTCCCATAATCCCACCTGGGTCCTCTGACTCCAGTTTCTTGCTTTTAGAGAAAAAAAATCATGCCCATTCTGAGACTCTTCTGCTCACTAGCTGTGTAATGTTGGATTCTATTCCACCACCATCCTGAATCACAGCTCTCTGGTTTGTAGAATGGAGAGGCCAGTGGGTACGATGAAGCGTTTGTCTGTGGATTAAATGAGATAGTATCATATCAGGTAACACACACCAGGCTTGCCACGGGCCTCGGCAATTGTTGGAAGGGAGGGAGGAGGAAGAGAGGGAAGAACAGATGAAGAGGATGGAGGAAGAAGGCCTTCTTTAAAGAAACACTGCTGTGATTGTGTTCTGAGCGGGCCCTGTGATAGTAGCCTGCCTCTGGGACAATGTTCTGATCCCCAGCTTGCTGGCCACGACAGTGTCATTACATACATTATGTTTCCTCTGCTCTGAGCTTTGTGGTGAAAAATCCACTAATGTGCTGAAAGAAACAGTTGAGAAGAGACGCACACACAGCCGCTAATGGATAGTCCCATGGCCGCACACACAGTGAAACACCCTCAGGTGCACACACACCAGCCTGCTGCTTCCAGACTCACCGCACACCCAGGGACAGCCACCTACATCTACATCTGAGGAGAGAAAATGGGGCATATCAGGAGGGTCAAAGATACTTGCAAAATGCTTTTGAAAATTCACCAGCCCCCAAACTCTGGTTTTGCACGTCTGATTCGATAGACTCAGTACCATTTTGGTTTTCAGCAGTGCTGGGCTTCAGACCCTGCATGGCTTATGTATTCATTTATTAAAATCATATTTCACAGTGGCCCTGTAATAAACAGGGAAATTTCATCTTTCTTATCAGTGGGCTTTCTAGCAGCAGACCTTCAGCAGGGCCACCCACCCCCACCCCTGCCTCCTCTCGGGAGGACAGGGCTCATCCAGTGTGACTGCAATCATGATTCAGATGGCTGCCTCCTTCCAGGTGACAGTAAGTCTATTTCACGTTTCTAATGATTCTGAACTTTTCTGTCCTAATATTAAAAAAAAAAAAAAAACAAGAACTTTAATTAATTTTGCAGCCACTTGCTTTCTGTTCTCCATCACCTGCCTTGGTGAAATTACCTTTTATTCAGCATTTCTAAGTGCTATGGAGAACCCTGAAATTTCAGACTCCCCTGACTTGGACTCAGCTGGACTCGAAGCCCAGTCTTTCTCAGGAATTCCTCTGGCATCTGGTGCTCTGTGGATTTGGTAACTTCATGCACCATCCAGGAGGGTGCCTCACAGGGAGGAGCTCCCTCTACCTCCCTTCTCTCTTACCCACCCACACCTTCCCCGCTCAGCAGCAAACCCCCCTCCTTGTCTTACACAGGCCTCCTTGGGCTGGTTTGGGAAAGGGAAAAGAGTGTCTATTAATTTCACTTCAGGCAGTCTTCCCCCATGATAATGTATATGGTCTTCCTCCGAAGAGGAGTTCTGGAGAGCCAACATTGTTCTATCTCTTATCTTTTGAGAAAATGTTTGCAGCCCCTTGAAGTTTGTGCTGTATACATTTCTCTGCTTGAGGACTGCAAAAGTGGGCATAAAATGCCAGGTGTCTTACACCATGTCCTGACATACCCACACCCTCCCCCAGACAGGGACACAACCTACTTTTTGGAGGGGTTATGGGTGACTCATCTCTGAGCCTCCCTTGGGAGACTACTTCCTGGTTTTGCCCAGCAGCTCCCACTCTGGGAGAAGCTGGCACCTTTCTGTGCAAACTTCATCCCCTCAATACCAGGAGGCCTCTAAGGGTGTAGGGGCTGGGGAATGTGTGGTTGATAGTAGGAACACATGGCCTCCTTGGGGTTGAAGGATGTCCTGCAGGGAAGTTGGGATTCTCAGCCCAGGCTTTCTGCTCCAGTCCCTGCACCTCAGTGTCCTCACCTCTGTAGACTGATATGGAATATCACTGAGAGCCGTCTTCTGTGTCCCCTCCACCCCTGCCTCCCTGCCCTCTGTGAACAGACAGTTCTAGAGCAGCCTCCACAATTTTTCACTCATTCCTCTGGCTCTTCTTCCATTCCTGGCTTTCATTCCTCAGGGGCCTTGGTTTGAGTTTCCTTCTGAGCATGCTCGGCTTGAGGATGACCATTCTCCCTCGCCTCGGAACACTGGGCAGGTCTTTCTATCACAAAGGTCTTGACATCACCCTGTCCCTTTGTGGTGCCTGTACCCAGGAATGGGAGCTGGCTAGTACCAGGTAGAGTCTTCCTGACCAGGGTCCCCACGCCAGAAGCAGATTGATGGAGTGATCATCTCCACCCAAAGCTGCAGATGTTTCCTGGGGCACATTCCGACCTGAAGAGAGGATGCCAGTGATCCACGTTCCCCAGAACTTTGTCGGCTGGGAACCTGGCCCTGGGGGCTGAACTGCAGCTCTGGCAGCTGCTTTTCCTGAACCCTACAAGATGAAGCTCTGTTCTGTTCTTCCGTGTCTTTGAGAGGGCTTCCTCCTTTTTCATCAGCAGTGAGAATTCTGGGGTGGGGGAGCCCTCACATCTCTCCTGATGTTTGAATGTCTCTGGCCATGCTGCTTTCCTGTGTGCTGCCCCGTGATAATTTGCATTGCCAGGATCTTGTTCAGAACAAGAAAGCACGCAGCATGGATAAGGAAGTGATTTCTAGAGGCTGACCCAGCCAGCTTACTCCCAGTACCCATTGCTTCTCCATGGCTGAGACCTGCCACCCCATAATCTTTTGAGGGCAGGGTCTAGCCACCATGGGGGATCTCCCTCTTCAGTGCCTGGCTTTGTGCTCCCCGGGGTTGGTGCTTGTCCCTGGAAGCTTGGATGTGGGTCTGCAAGTCAGCCCCATTGCAAGAGCTGAGTGTTCAGGGGACGTGCGTCAGCACGCGAGTCCAAGCCCATTCACCACGGGCCTGCCTGCCTTTTCTTTCCTTTCTAGGGAGGAATGGTGGCCTCCTTGGCACGGTTTCTGATATCCCCAGCCTTGTGTCTGTGCTGTAGCTCTTGACTCTTCTGGCACTGAACTGAGGGTTCTATCTCATGGCAGTTTGCATGACTTTTGTTTTTTTTTTTTCATCTTAACTCTGGAGTTGCGTGCCCAGAACAGGACCCTCTTGGCTCCTGTAGGTTTTGTGAGCATTCTGCTCGGAGCAGCCTGGCAATGATGGGGAGGATATTCCCCATATGTTCTGGGAGGTATGTTATTCTCAGCTGCATCCAGGGCCTGCCTTTTGTTAGAAACATACCGTGGACCTTAATTCTAATGTCTTGTGAGTCTGGAGCCTTCATCAAGGATTCTGTGGGCTGTTAGGGTCTCCTTCACCCAGGCTTCTGTACTCTCTTCCCACCACCTCCCCCAGCTTCCATGGCTCCTGCAACCACATGTGTCTCTTAATGTCCACATACCTCTGCATGGACCCAAAGCCCAGCCTCTATTAGTTTCTGCCTGTCATCACTCACATCAAAGAGTCTATTGAACTTCAGTGGAAACTTGGAGTGGGCAGCACAAAGGACAGTTCCACTGGGCAGTCCACTGCTTTCTTCCCTCTCCCACCATTTCCTCATATTTTCCCTCTCCACTCCCCCATCCGTCTCCCCAGAATAAGGGCAGTAATAACAGGAACATTTATTGGTATCTTACTATGTGTGTTATAAGTATTTTACAGCTGTTCATTCATTTCATGAAAAACCAGAACCTTCTTCCCCTTGTTTCTTATACAATATTACTCTCTCATATTTGAGAAACCGAAGTCTCACCTATCCCAGCGCTTTTCATAAAAAAAAATTCCTGAGAGGAATTCTGATGAATAAAAGATTGTCTGTCTCATTAGAAAATTGTTATTTCTGCAAAAGAAAGGAGAGAGATCAGTGAAGAAATGTCTGTTTCACTGTCACGCATCCATCCTCTCACGACCAGCCTTGGGTTCCTTCACGGAGTGTTTGTTAATAATTACAATATAGGTTAGATACTGGGTGATGATGTGACAAACAGAGTGTTACAGGAGCTTAATAGAGTTGAACTTTGATTAACCGGGAAAAAAAAAAAACAGTCAGAACTCTGCCCAACCACGTGCTTTGACGCAGTGAGAGTTGGACTGCTTTTCATTAACGTCTGGGAGTGGATGTCGTCCTGGACTGTGAACCGGGAGACCAGGGCCTCAGTCCTACATCCACCTCTGGCTTCCTTACTGAGCTTTGGTGATTCAGCTGGTCCCCCCTCTCAGGGCTGCTGAGAGGCTAGATTGAGACCACCTACTAATAAAAGGTTAATATGGCTGGCCTTTATTATCGTGGTTATAGGTCTCTGTTTTCATTATCATTCAGTCTTAGTTGATGAGGTGTCCGCCCTGGTCAATAATGATACGTACCTCCCCTGGTCTCCTGATCCCAGCTGACTCCTGCCTCCTCTGGAACCTTATTCCATTCATTCCTCATCCCCTTGTATTTTATGCTGTTTCCCTGACTCATTCCTCTCTACCTAAAACCAAGTTCCAGTCCCCGCCGTCCTATGAAATCCTTTATTGGGCTTTCAGCACTTGGCCTCGGGCCCTAGTCCTGTTTGACCTGTGCACTCTGTCTTCCAAGGTGACCTCATCTAGTTCTATAGCTTTAAACGACATTTAGATGCCAAATCTGCCACATTTGTAATTCTGGTCCTAGATCACCCATGAGCTTCAGAATATGATGCCAGCTTCTTACTCAGTATATCCAATAAGATGGTTAATTGGCATCTCAGAATTAACATGGCCAAGAGAAATCTTGACGTAGCCCTGCGGGCTTGCCCATGCACACATGTTCATCTTCCCAATGTCAATAAATAACACCATAATCAGCCTAGAATCTCAGGCCTTTAGTTGAAGAGTTATCATTGCAATTTTTCTTTTCTTCACTCCTCCCCTCTTAATTTGACAGCAGTTATTTTCATCTCTCCCTTGAAGATGCCTCTCAAACCATCAACATCTTTATTCTTCAGAGCCACCACCTTTGTCCAAGCCTCACTCATCTTTTGATTGGGTCACTGCTGTAGCCAACGGATAGGTCTGTTTGTTTCATTCTTGCTCAGGTGTACCCCCTCCTAGTCAATTTCTACAGAATAGCCAAAATGATCTTTTTAGAGTGTCAATTAGAGTATGTCACTTTGCTGCTTCAATTTGTTCAGTAACAGAAGAAAATGTGAGCTCCCTACTAAGTCTTATAGGCCTTCATGTGATCTGACCTGAAGCTAACATTCCAGGCTTGCCTCATGCCTCACTGTATCCCAGCCACACCAGGGTCTCATTCTCGTGTTCCCAGGTCATCCCCGAGCTCTTTCCTGACTCATGGCCTTTGCACGTTCCACCACCTCTTCCTTGATTTGCCAGTTTCATCCTCCTGGTCTCCTCTTAATTATCCCTTCCTTAGAGGTCTCTCCTGAACACTCTAGGTAGACTCTCTCCCTCTTATTTACTCTTCATCACAACATTCTGTTTATTTCCTTCATAACACCAGTCACAAAATGAATTTAATTTTCTACATTTATTTAATTTCCATTGCCATTCACAAAATGTAAAGTTTATCAGGGCTAGGAACCTAATTCTTGTTCACTTTTATAGCCCCAGCATGTGCCTCAGGGCTTCGTACAGAGAAGGGTCTCTGTAGATATTGAATGAATCTGTGAGTAAATGAATGAAGACACTGCTCCTGTTTCCAATAGGTTTAGAGTTTAGAGAATGAAATAATTGATGAAGTGATTACAAGATGGCGTGATAGATGCTCTAGTGGAGTTGGACAGTGTACATGACACAGTGATAGTGTAACAGGCAGAGAGATAGGAAAATGTAATGCACATTAAAGCATTTAATTTTTATTGTCAATATGAAGTAGCTCATTTTTATTGCAGAAATTTTGGAAAATCCAGAAAAGTATAAAGAAAATATTCATGCATCATAATCTCCCTAGTGTCGTTAAGAAAATTGCATTCATAAATCATTACCAATTCTACTTCATCTTTTATGAGTTACCTACTGAGCTCACTTGCCAATTTTTCTTCAGGAGAGTTTACTTATTTTGTTGATTCTCAAGAATTCTTTACACAAAACAGGATATTTAGCTGTTAGCTGGCGTGTGTGTTGAAGATACTGTTTTCAACTTGCCATTTGACTTCTAATTTTGTTTCATTTAGACTTTTGTTAACATGCAAAACATATTTTGACATTATAGTTATTATGTATTTAAGAAATACACAATATTTCAACTTACAGAAATTGATTTTTAAGCTTTTGTCATCAATGTATTGCTTTAGTGAATTTGGTTAGAAAATGTATAGCTCCAAACCTGTAGAGTTCCTTCTTTGAAGGATTTATTGAAGTTACGCTTTAGCCTATTATGTGATCTTTGTAGAAACAGTCCATGAGCATTTGAAAAGAAAATTTCTGTTAACATATATCTAGTAAATGCATTATCATTCATGTTAGATACATACTTGATAGTTAAATTTTTTCCATTTGATTGATTAGAGTCTAAGATGTGTTAAAGTCTTCAGTTGTTGGGTTTTTTTTCCTTTTCCCATCATTTTCTCCTTTTAAGTCTCTTGACTCATGCATCTTTTTTATATGACGATTTTAGTCCACTTAATGGTTTTATAGTTCTTTTTGGTTTAAGTCCTACTTTGATGCTTTTGCAACATTTTTGCAATTTTGTGTTTATTTGCATTTTCCTATTGTCTTTGTTCAACTTGTTTTTAAGGTCACTGAGTCCTTCTGTATTAGGTGTTTATCTTACAGCATACGATTAGACTTTGTTTAGAGAGTCTGAGCGCTTTTCTCTATTTTAACCTATTGATGTTTCTTGTCACATTAGAAATATTTCTTTTATTATTTTTATTACGCAATTTGAATGTTTTTGTGTTATTTCTTTTAAATGTGTTTTCTGTGTTCATTGTATTTTATTTTTAATTTTTCCTATGGACTTTGCTTTTGGTTTCCATTGAATTATTAGGAATATAATTAAATAGATAATTCCTTATGGAAAGATATTCTGTTGACTTCCCCTCCTGCAGGATGAGGCAGATATCACACTTTTATTTCTGCAAACTTTTCCCCTACCCTCTGCACAATTTGCTTGTTAAATCTTGCCGAAGGACCCTGCTGTCTTAGTAAACTCCTCTTCTAGAGTGGTTGTCATGCTGGTGTCAGCTCCTCTGTGTTTGATGTGACTGTCTGTCCCCAAGTTACTTTACGTAATTCCCCGGCAGCCACATGTTGCCTTAGTGATAGATCTTACCACCCAAGGAAACTGCCTTTTCATAGCCATCACCACCTTTTCCTCCAGTTCCCTGTTCATTTGTTACAACTGTTCAAGCTCTGGGCCTCACTGACACCACTGGCCTCTGAATATCCTAGCCTGGAGTGACCACGTGGACCATAAAAAGTTTCCACATGGAGGCTTTCCTGTTGGTCTCATCACCCACCTTCCAGTCCATCCACAGGCTTAAACTGAGGAGTAAAAGACAGGAGAGAGAGGGTCCATTTGGTTGGCTGTTGAGATGGTGGAAATGAAAAGCAATGAAGATTTGAAGCAGAGTAGTGCTGTTAATATCCAACTGGTTTTGACCTGCAAAATGGTTGCTTCCTGTGGTTCAACTTAATAGCAGAGATGGGAAGACATGGGCAGACATGAGAAATACTAAGAAGACAGAGTCAAAAAGGAAATGAATGTGAGGAGTGAAGCAGATGGAGAAGCCCAGGCAGCTGTCTGCATCCCAGTTTTCAGTGACTGGGTGGGCCATAGTACAACCCACTGAGGTCTGTATTTCGGGAAGGAGGCCCTTTGGGCAGTGAGGGAGACAGTCTGGTAGGGAAGCTATTCAGATCTGTTGCATCCTATTGTGTGGGAGGACTTATGTGATATCTAGGTGGAATTACAGATCTGTGAACTGGGTAAGTGAGACCCATGTTCAGGTGAGGGGTCTAGAGTGGAGATCGGGGCTTGGGAATGATCAGTGAATTGATAGCCGTCGAAGGAAGAGTGTTTGCAGTTAAAAAAAAATGAGTAGAGGAAGCCCACTTTTGAAGGGTTATGTATGGGGCTTATTTTCAAGAGGTGTTATTAATTTAGACGGACTATTCCTTGGGGGTGTAGAATCATATCAAGGTAAACCTCACCTGACTTATGGTGGCTTTACCCTCACCCTTCATAAGAAAGTTGGGATATTGGGAAATAATTCTTCTAATTATAGCTTCACTTGAAACAACATATTAAATAGGTGCAGATTAGGGTTTCCAGCCATGTTTGGGTGGTTTTCCCTCCATCCAAGTGTTATTTCTGAAAACCATTAGAAATGTGTCATGTGGCTGATTCTTCTTTTGCTAGTCCCCAGAGTGTGGCCTTTTTACTTTGTTTTGAAAATCCAAGTCTATTGCCAGAGTAGCTTCTTAGCCTAACATAAGACCGCCTTCAGTGGTTCTGTTGGGAAGCTGAGACAGAAAGGGTTTGGGGGCTGGGCAGCTTCCTGTGATAAATGCCTGCAACCACGTCTGCAAAACTGACTCCTGCCTTGTGTGTTGCAGGTGATATTTGAATCTGTCTCGTTGAAGGGTCATCCTGGCTACATCGCTGTGGACGAGGTCCGGGTGCTTGCCCATCCATGCAGTAAGTCTCTTCCCTCCTCCTAACGCAGCCTTGCTGCACGCCAGACTGGGTAGCTTGGAGGCTGCAATCCCCCCTATTCATTCAGCTCACAAACATCTCTCTCTCTTTTTCTTAATCCTTCAAAAAACACTTACATACTCAATGCAATCAGTCCTGAATAAATCCATAATTTTGCCGGCCTGTTCAACAGGCAGCACCTACAGGAATCTGCAGAGAGTGGCAAAACATCTTCGTTTGAATCTCTCTGCATTATTAAGGGAGTCTAAAGTCCTGATTGTTTATTAGTGGGATTCAGACCACTGAAGTGGAAGAATTAGAGGGCTTTGGGTAGAATCTTGTGCAATTGTCTCAAAAAAAGAACAACGCCAAAACACTGAGCAAATTAGCACACTGTTCACTCAAAGGGAAAAGTACCCCAAAGCTATTAATTCTTTAAAAGCAATTTTAAATACCCTCATCAACTCTCTAGGTGCAGGGAGAGACTTCTCTCAGTGGTTAGTACTTATGGTACAGTGGGAGGAATTCTCAAAGACATTCTGCTCCATGCCCATCCAATTTCCCATCCAAGTTCTCTCTTTCTGCTGTATTTAGTCTAAGATATTTGAATGTGTTGGAGCAAAAAGCTGTGGTTCCCAGGATCACTGAATCTCAGAGGGGACAATCCCTGGGTGTGGGTCATTGAGAGAGCATTGTATCTAGTGATACTTGGTGGGGGGATTTTAATCAAAGGGATGTGCATAGCGATTATGGCAGCCTCTGGGAGGGCTAGCTAGATTGCCAGCCCCATTAGATTGTTAGTGTCTGCAGACTGGAGATTCCCATTAGTTTCTTGGCAGCCATCTGACCCCTAGGTAACTCCTAGTAGGGCTCTCTCTGCTTCTCTTTACAGCCACGAGTCGTGCTAAGGGCTGTAGTGCAGTTTGCTCTTCCCTCAGAGATGCCATGTGTCTTATCCTTACATGCCTTTCATTTCTCCCATTTTGGGACTATTCTCATTTCTTCCCCAACCATGTTGCTTTAATTGAAATGGTTCTTTCTAGTTCTGCTGCAGTGAATTTGTCAGAGCCTCAAACATTACTTCCTCCGCCTGGCACTACAGTGGCATTGTTTGACTCATTGTCTTCGAGCACCTTCTCTGGAGGGATTTGGGAACAGTTCCAAGGGGTTTTGGCAAGACAATATTTTGGATAACTGTGTTTGGTATCTATGCAAGAGAAACCTCCTTTCTAGCATCTCAGGAATGCTGAGATCCAATTAGACTCTCCACTACCCTGGCTTAAGGTTTATACCCGTGAAGTTACTTCCTAAGTCTGGGATTTTTCAGATGGGTCTGTCCATTCAGTAATGCCTGGAAAATGTCTTACTGAACCAGGCTTCATGTGAAGAGGGCCGCAGAAATTTCCCAGCTTTGCAGGGTTTATGCATATGAGTCTCTCTTACCAGAATTAAGTCTTCATCTCCCTTGAACTCTAATTCAAAAAGATATGCGCTCCCCAGAGTTCACAGCAGCACTGTTTGCAATATCCAAGACATGGAAACAACCTAAATGCCCATGAACAGGTGACTAGATAAAGAAGCTGTGGTACATTTGTACAATGGAATACTACTCCATAAAAAGAATAAAATAATGCCATTTGGAGTCACATGGTTGGACCTGGAGATTGTCATTCTAAGTGAAGTAAGCCAGAAAGAGAAAGAAAACTACCATATGAGATCCCTTATGTGTGGAATCTTTAAAAAAAAAAAAAAAAGACACAAATGAACTTATTTACAAAACAGAAACAGAGTCACAGACAGAAAACAAACTTACGGTTATCAGAGGGGAAAGGAGGTGGGGAAGGATAAATTGGGAATTCTAAATTTGCAGATACTAACCACAGTATATAAAATAGATAAACAACAAGTTTCTACTATATAGCACAGGGAACTGTATTCAATATCTTATAGTAACCTATGATGAAAAAGAATATGAAAAGGAATATATATGTGTATATGTATAACTAATATATTATGCTCTACCCCAGAAACTGATACAACATTGTAAACTGACTATATATACTTCAATAAAAAAATAAATTAAAAAGTCTTCCCCTCCCTTGACTTGTGGAAATCAGCACCTGCTGCCCTTTGGAGAGTGACCTTTGACCTCAGACTATGTCAGGAGATGTCTTTCCTGCATGTGGTGCACTTAACCTCACACGCCCCACCCTGCACAACCACCGGTTTTGAGGCAGCCTGTCTGAGACAAGCCGCCAGCCTTCCCCAGGTCCTGCGTTCACCCCTTCCTTGTAGAGGACACTCATCTTTGCTGCATCCTGCTGCTCACTCTGCGCTTGTCGCGTGCACTGGGTCTTTCTCGAAGGTGACATTGGCTCTTCCTGAAAGAAACTGGCCTGGTACTCGCTCCTGGGATACCAGAACTCCGTACTGGGATTTTCTACCTCTGCCATGACACCCCTGTCTCAGACTCAACTCTGCCTTGACTCTACACACTCTCCGTGGTTTGCCCTTGCAGCCACATGCTTCCTTATCTCAGATAAATCTCCGTGGGAGAGGGTTCTCTGGGGGGCATCTGAATGCCTTTCCATCCCCAAAGCCTCATGGCTCATCTTGGAATCCTTGGAATCCTTCTCCCACTGGGGCTGCTTCTGACTTTAGGATTCTTCTGATGGCTTTATACTCCCCCCCCCCTGAGGAGTGTGGATTACATGGTTATGGAGTTTCTAAGAGCCAGTTACCCAGAAAATGGGCCACGGGACATAACTCAGCAAGACGTGACCTTAGCTGTGTTCTTGTGACACGTGCTTCAGCTGAGTTCAACCTCGGTGCTTAGGTGGCTTAAGCTTAAACTTCCTAGAAATCAAAATGTGAGAATTCTGTGGTAGTGGCTGGAATTGGAAAAATTCCATTTAACTCTGTACACAAGTACTGGTGGTACATACAGCCCTCAGATCTGTCCATAGCTTACGAGTTATGAGGAGTTGACCAGGGCCTGGCAAAGGCTCCTTCCCAAGGCCCTCTGTTATTCCACATCCCCTCCAGGGTTTTATTCATGCTTGTTTTCTTTTTTAACTGAAATGTAGTTAGTTTACAATGTTGTGTCAATTTTTGGTGTACAGGATAATGTTTCAGTCATACACATATTCCTTTTCATATTCTTTTTCACTACAAGATACTGACTGTAGTTCCCTGTGCTATACAGTAGAAACTTGTTTATCTATTTCATATATAGATAGTTAGTATCTGCAATCTTCAAACCCCCAATTTATCCCTTCCCACCCCCTTTACCCCCTGGTAACCGTAAGTTTGTTCTGTATGTCTGTGAGTTTGTTTCTGTTTTCTAAATAAGTTCATTTGTGTCTTTTTTTTTTTTTTTAAGATTCCATGTGTAAGCGATATCATATGGTATTTTTCTTTCCATATCTTGGCTATTGTAAATAGTGTTTCCATGTCTTGGCTATTGTAAATAGTGCTGCTGTGAACATTGGGGTGCATGTGTCTTTTTGAATTATATTTTTCTCTGAATATCTGCCCAGGAGTGGGATTGCTGGATCATATGTTAAGTTTATTTTTTCATTTTTTTTTAAGGAACCTCCATACTGTCCTCCATAGTGGCTGCACCAATTTACATTTCCACCAACAGTGTAGGAGGGCTCCTTTTTCTCTACACCCTCTCCAGCATTTATTATTTGTAGACTTTTTAAGGATGGCCATTCTGACTGGTGTGAGGTGATCCATCACTGTAGTTTTGATTTGTGTTTCTCTAACAGTGAGCAGTGATGAGCAGCTTTTCATGTGCCTGTTGGCCATCTGGATGTCTTCTTCAGAGAGATGTCTGTTTAGGTCCTCTGCCCAATTCATGCTTTCTTTCAACAAGTCATTTACTGAGCATCAGCTATATGTCAGGAACCTCTGCTGGACATTGAGGATACTTAAGTGACCAGGATAGGTTGGGTCTTTGTCACACATGGTGTGTACTAAGCAGAGGGACAGAGGGGGGAAAGACTAAGTAACTGATGTTACATAAGTCATTAATATGATTTCAGATGGTGATAAGTGTTGTGAATATAATAAATGTGAGAGCTCTTTAGGTAGAGTGGTCAGGAGAGATGTCTTGGAAGATGTGACCTGAATGAAGACCTGAGTCCTAGCAGGAGGTCACTGTGTAACGATTCGAGGAAGCAGAGTTCCAGACAGAGGAAACAGCAAGTGCAATGGCCCTGCAGTGAGAATTGGCTTGACGCTGCCAGAGTGTCCTGAGCATCGGAGACACAGACACAGTGGGGAGTGGTTTCTGAGTGAAAGGGAAGCAGGGCCCTGAGCGTCTTTGTGAGTGGTCTGGGTTTTAGTCCAAGTGTGGGGAAGCACCCCTTGGGGGGGTTTATGCTGGGGAACGATGTGATCTCTTTTAATTGTTAAAGGATCACGTTGGCTGTTCTGTAGGGGATGTGAGTTTGAAGGGGAAGAGAGAAGTCAGGAGACATATTAGGAAGAACGTTCTGGAGTCATGCAAGAGCTGGCAGTGTCTGGACCAGGGGTGGAGGGGCATCATTTCATTACTCAACACGTTTGCTGAGCGGGTCCTCCATGCCAGGCGCTCGTCTGGGTTTATGGGAGTGAGTAAGTCAGGTTTATTCTTTGCCCTCATGGGCTTCCACTGAAGTGAAAGAGACTAAAAATAAAACAAATGATCAGGTAATCCTATGACCTATAACAGATGGTAGTATTAGTCAGCTAAGGCTGCCAAATTGAAATATGTAGACTGAGTGGCTTAAACAGAACTTGATTTTTTCTCAGTTCTGGGGGCTTCAAATCCAAGATGAAGGTTTGGTTTTTCCCAAGGCCTCTCTCCTTGGCTTGCAGGCGCCCACCTTCTCACTTTGCCCTTATGAGGTCTTTCTCCTGTGCACGTGTGCCCTTGATGCGTCTGTGTGTCCAGATTTTCTCTTCGTTAAATGATACCAGTCATACTGGATTAGAGCCCACCCTACGCACCTCACTTTAACGTGATCACCTCTTCACAGGCCCTGTCTCCAAACACAGTTACAGTCTGAGGTGTTGAGTGTTAGGGCTTCAACATAGGAATTCTGGGGAGACACGGTTCAGCCCATAACAGATGGCAAACAGTGCTGTGAAGAAACGTAGAGCATAGAAAGGGAGAGAGAAGTGGTAGACAGATCAAAGGTCAGTTTAGGAGGCAGCCGACTGCTCCTGTGTGATGGGTTAGAGAAGGACCCAGAGGCATCAGAAACGGTGCGCTAATGGGCGGTGCAGGCTGAGGTGGTGTGATTCTGGGGGAGGAGGGAGGTTGAATAGAAGTGCTGTGGTCTGAAGTACTGACTGTGCTTGGGTCCTGGTGGTGCTCATGTGGTTCCAAGTCACGCAACTGACTAGTGCTTTTTGAACCATCCTTTGGACTGACAACGCTTCCCCACCCCAACCCCAGCCTTCATGCTTTTATGACTTCACTCACAGATGGTTGAAAATTTAACTATATTAAAAAATATGCATTCTCTTTAGGTCCTCAGGCTTTGTAATTCTCCACTCCAGCTCTCTGAAACATTTTTTTTTAAACTAACATATGGTCAGAGTTTATCAATAAGCAATTCCACTGAATATTCCAAAAGTTCCGGGGAGGTTAGGGCCCTATTGGCAGTTGTATTCTCGATCAATTTGGGCTGAAGTGATGACTTTGAACACTTGCCTCGAAGCTTCCAAAAAACAGTGACCGGAAGATAGGCGTGATACTCCAAGGAAATTATTTCCTCTTACAAGCTGAAGCCTCTTGTCCATATTTTAAAACCCCTTTTAACATTTTTGTGTTTTTCTGCAAGGACTTTGGCCGTAGTTACCTTTTGCTGCCATTTTTCAGCGTCAGCCATTAGCAGGGCCACTGCAGTCATGGCTGTGGACGATAAATGTCAGCACAATTTTCCACTTGGTTTCAAAGTTTCTAGCTCCTAGGTTGACTTTTAGAATTTTTTAAACTTTTTTTTTTTCCCTATCACAACCTTGCGGGGCCCTGGCACTGAGCCCATGGAGTGTCTGCAGCACGTTTTTAATATATGTACTTCACTTTGTCCTCAATTGTGTGGCTTCCTACTGAGCACTGTCAGGTTCAGGGAGGGAGATAAAGGGCACAATAATATGTCTTCAGATGCTGCACTGACATCTGCAGGAGTTTAAATGTCACCAATATCAAGGCATTTTGCCCAAATGCACAGGCAGGTTTCTGTTCACCCTGTTCAGCAGGGTCCCATTTGGGGGGCGCTGAGTCTCAGTCGGGAGTGAGTGTAGAATGCTTAAAACCACGAGCTGGTGGCTGGTCTGGGCCCCGGGGTCCATGGTGTTTGGCCAGAGGTTGGTGAGTTGAAGCTGGTGGGATAATTTTTTTCCCCAGACTGTAGATGCTGGGGGGAAATAACATTTGAGACAGCACAGGGCTCGGGAATGGACTAGAGTAGGGGGATGGGAGGAGGATCAGGGAGGCCAGGAGCTCAGAGAAGTGGACCAAACAGGCCCCCGACATAAGGAGGATCCCTAGAGAGAGCTATCTGTCATGAGCTGGGGATGAAGCCACGGCTCAGAGAGTGAGGGTGTGGGGACGGATTGCTCAGCAGGACGAGGGTGGTCTGGATAGTTTCCTGCGTCCAGAACCACGATCTAGGGCTAGCATTCACTGATGCCTCAGTGTGATGCCTGGAAGGGTGGGGCATCCCTGAGCTTGTCGTTTCAGACCGGGCAAGACTGGCCAGTGGAAGTTATTCCACAAGGACTATGTAGCAGAGACCACACACTAGAAGAGCCTGCCGGCAGGCATGTTTTGTTAAGACTTCATGGTGTTTTAATACATTCAGTCAGGATTGTAGAATGAAAGCTTTCACCTAAAACCTGGATTTCTTACTTGCCTTGGAAAATCAGATGTTTGTCTCCCCTAAGCACAGCACTGTCACATGACCTCCATCCACTGGATTTAAGGAACAGCTGCTCCCTTCCAATGGGGCATGGGGTCTTCACTCAGTTCCCGTAAGTCCCCACCGCTCCTTATTGCCTCTTCAGTGCTGAGGCTGGTGTCAGTTACTGGTTACTTATGCCCTTGCGATGTTGCTCTTCTGATACAGAGAAACCTTCATTTTACCCAGATCTCTATGAAACATGGGAAGTGAATGATGGGGCAAGGAGGTGGTATTTTTGTTTTTGTTTGTTTTACTATTGAACCACTTAATTCCTTTACGTAACTGTCTGGCTCCTGCAGGTGCATAGGTTTAACATATCTGCTATATGTACACCCTCAGCATTTCACCAGAATTTGTAGCACCAGGGGCCATTAAGCCTCTTCATTCTCTACCACTGAACCTAGAGAGGAGGGCAGAAGAGGGACTGAAGATGGAAATCTAGGTAGAAGGTCTGCTGCTGAGGAAAAGGGTGGAGTCAGAAGCATGTAGGGGATGTTGATCCAGAGAAGATCCACTTCTAACTGCACAAGTCCCAGAGGTTAAACCATCTGCCCAGGGTCCCCAACACTAAGCCTCCCATCATTGGAACTAAGACTCTGCCCCCAATCTCTGCCATGGAGTAGATGTTCCTTCCGCCTTTAAACGGGTGGCATAAATGGGCTTTTACAAGGTTTACTCTATTCCCACTTCAAAATTGACTTGAACTGATAGTTCCAAAAATAACTTTACAAAATTATACGGGAGAGCAAAAGGGAAACAATTTCAGACAATCAAAGCAGCATGACATCTGTCAGGTTGACTAGATGCACGGATCTTCAGCTCTGAGAAGCCCACAAGGAGACGTCTTCCCTGGGCCTTGGACTCTTGACGTCATCTAGTCGTGAGGCCCTGGAGGTGGTGTGAGAGAGTCTCTGAGCCATGGTCACATGTTTAAAAACCTGAGCAGAAGGTATATGTTTTTTTTTGCACAGCAAGTGTTCCTGGTCACATCAAGGTCCTTGACTTTTGCTGAGCATCGCAGGTGGTGACACAGTCTGTTACAGCAGGTAGTTCAAAGTGTGAAGGCCATGGAGACAAATGGCAAGGAAAGGGATCTCTTGTGATGAAGTATTCCGGAGGGGTGAGAAGAGTCTGGAGGGCCAGCACAGCCTTGCCTCTGAGCCCTTTTCTCTGGACCCTGGGCTCTGGGTGATGCCACTGACCTCCTGTTGCCCACGAGGCAAGAGTGTGTGCTAGTTAGATGCTGAGTTTGGGGCTAAAATGGACCTGGACTGAACTCTCTTTCTGTTATTGATGCCATGTAGCATTGGGCAAATTAAATTTTGGTGAGCCTTGGTTTCTGCTTCTCTAAAAGGGAAATAATAGTAATGTCTGCTTTATAGAAATGCTTTGAAGTTAATGTAGTTAAAACATGTACAGCATTTATCATGTTGCCTGGCACTGTAGGAGCTTTCCATAAATGATGTTATTATTACCTGCCTCTCTGGATGTTTGACTCCCTCTGGAAAGATGGCCAAAAGCCCTTGTTGAACCTCCTTGATCCTCTTAGCAACTCTCCATATGATTCCTGGTTCATCATTGATTTGGTTGATGTGATAGGGATCCTTGGCACTTCTGTGCCTTGATGAAGAAACTCATTCTTCTAGACATAAGTTATCAACCCACTCATCTCCGGAGAGCTCACATAGGTGAGGACCCGTCTCCACAAACAAGGATAGAGATGAACCCAAGTTAGCCAACATGAAATGTATGTTTAATTCTACAATTTATTGCTTATGAATACCATGAGTTTCATCTGAAAGTCCTTTCGCCTGTTAAGCCAAGTCCCCAGAGTATATAATGTCCCACCTCCATCCCATCTTATCCTAGCTTAGAGTGAAGAGTGCAGACTCTGAATAAGTCTTGAATTCTCTGTGCCTTGGTTTACTCACTGTAAAATAGAGATAATGCCATCGCCTACTGCATTGGGTTAAATGAGTTGCTGTGTGTGGGCCAAACACATAGTAAACACTAAGTGAAGGAAAGCCACTAGTGCTCTCCTCCGCCTTTGCTCCAGCCTTACCTCTCTGCCCTCCTCCTCATCCTCCTTATCAGCATCATCACCAGGGCCAGGGATGGAGGTCTTAGGCCCAAAGGTGCTTACTTCAATTTTCTTCTTTCTGCTATCTTCTATGGTGAATCTCCCTACCGTTCCAACTTCCTCCAAACATGGCAGTATTGCCCAGCAGATAATAATATGGACTTTGAGGCCTCTCAGAGACATGGATTTATGTCTTGCCTCCTCCAGTTTCTGGCTGTCTGATGGTGCCAAGCTATGTAACCCTTCAGAGCATTAATTTTCTGATTGGTGAGATGGAGTTACTGCCCACTTCATGGATTTTTGTGAAGTTGAAGTGAGGCGATGCATGTAACTGTCTTAGAGCAGCACCTGGCTCACAGTGAGTCATTAATCAGCAGTAGCTCTCACTGAACCAGCCCACCTCCCAGGCACAAATTCCCCACTGCCTGCTGAGCCGCCGTCCTCCAGCAGGGAGTGGTATAGGCTGTTAAGTTCTGTCCTCATATGTTTTTTGATTTCTCTCTTAGGAAAAGCACCCCATTTTCTGCGGCTCCAAAATGTCGAGGTGAATGTGGGGCAGAATGCCACATTCCAGTGCATTGCTGGTGGGAAGTGGTCTCAGCATGACAAACTTTGGCTCCAGGTAAGGATGGGAGGGGCCTCCTGCTCATAACTGCCCATCCGTGGGTAAGGAAGGAAAGTGTGTCATGATGAAGGACTTGGTGGGAAAGGGGAAGAGATTTTTTTTATATACTTCTGCTCTTTGGATGATACTCTGCATCCCCAATCTTGTTAACTATTAACTCTTATTCTGTTATGTAGGCATCAGTACCATTTTACAGATGAAGAAACTGAGGCCACAAACATAAAAGTGCCAGAACTAGAATTTGCAACTATGACCTTTCCAAAATGCCCTCTAACAAACTTTGTCCTTAAGTCCAGATTCCCAGGGCGAAAGCAAACCTGAATATTTCAGATTCTGGGTACATTTGCATTTCCATATGAATTTTTTGGGTCAGTTTCTACCAAAAAGCCTGTTGGGATTTTGATGCAGGTTGAGTGCATTGAACTATAGATCACTTTGGGGAAAACTGACATCTTAACAATAATGATTCTTTTCACCATGAACATGATATATTTCTTCAGTTATTTAAGATCTTCAGTGATTTCACTCAGCGAGGCTTTTGTAATTTTCAGTGTCCATGTCTTATACATCTTTAGTCAGACTCATCCCTAAGTATCTCATATTTTTGATGCTATTGTAAAGGGCATTTAAAAAAAATCTCAATTTCTGATCTTTCATTACTAGTATATAGAAATACAGTTGACTTTCCTGTATTGATCTTGTACCCTACATCCTTGTTAAACTTACTACGACTATTTAAATTTAAACTAAATAAATAAAATAAAAAACTCAGACGCCCAGTCACACTAGCCACATTTAAGGCACTCAACAGCCACATGCATCTCGTGGCTCCCATATTGGACAAATGCAGATGGAGAGCATTTCTGACACGGCAGTAAGTCTCACTGGAGAGAACATCGTTCTAGAAAGACATCACTTCTGGTTCAAAGGAATCATGAATAATGCTTGAAAGAAGCTGACTCCAGTTACCTCCAACTTCATATATTAAAAGATCTCTATCGTCTCTTTTCACTGACAGTTTGGATGATGGTCCTTGACCTGTGCTCAGCCCACTTTGTTGAGAGTTCATAGTATCACTTCTCTTCCTGCATTTAAGTCCATTTCCTGCAGGTGGAAAATCCCTGGGCAGAGAGAGCACTCTAGGGGCTAACGGTTCTTCCTTGCTCCTTAGCAGTGCAGTAGAATGAAAATAACAGTAATGCTGGCTCCTCCTGCTTCCCTGGGCTGCCTGCAGACCATAAGAGAGCACTAGAAACTTCCATGTGTCACTCAAGTATCAAGTAATGCTATTCACTCTATTCACAAGTCATTCATATTAAAGTGCTCCCAAGAAGCCTTGTCATTTCAATGGTGTTGCCTCACTTGGGTCACAAGAATGAGAAGAGACAGTCACAGTACATTCAGGATCTTTATTTGGGTTTTCCAATTATTTTATGAACGCCGTTGCTGCAGTTCTGAGCTGCGTGCCCTAAACCTTCAGTCTATCGGTGGAAGAATGTTAAAGCAGAACGTAATCGAAATTTTAAAAGAAAATAGATAGAAACACATGGTTTAGAGCTCTTCCACATCCTATTATTTATCTACTTTTCAGTGTAAACCAAATCGCATTTCACAGAGCGTTTCTTCAGGTGGCTTACCGTGGGATATAAAGTATGACAAGAGAGCATAAATTAGAAGTGAGGTAACAGGAGACAGGAGGAAGAGAACACACTGGAGCCAGTCATCTGCTGCTTCCTGGTGGGTCACAGGCAGAGCCCGCAGCACCGCGGTCACCAACAGAATAAGGGAAACTTGTCAGATACGCAGTTCACAATATCCTCAAGATAAACATGCACCAATTGCTCGGGAAAATTCTAACTATTGTTCACACACAAGCCAGACAAGAATTGCTCCCAGGAGTCCTCATAAAGAAAACAGCATGTGATGTAGGGAACAGCATTCACCACCACAGTCTTATTGAGGGCACACGAGTGAGTTGTGCAGGCTTGTTTCCGTGATGATGCCCTGTGTAAAAGCGATTTGGGGAGGAGGTTGATGAGAGCGGAGGTGGGGTGGGTGGTGTGACTTCACAGAGGTCCCCAGCTCTCTGCTAATCCATCTCCATCCTCGGATACCTTAAATGTACCTGGAGAGTGAACAGATTCAATACTGTTTCTTCAAGGAAACCACCAGAAATGTCTCCCTTATCTATATTTCAGGAGATATGGGGAAGTAGACGGTTTATACTATGCTCTCTGGCAAAATGCCTGCCTGGCCAGTGAAGTCCAGGCTTATATTCAACAGTGTAGTTGGAAGTAGGTTAACATCTTTCTACAAAATGTGAGACGCCTGTCATGATACCCACCACCCAGGAGACAGTTGCAGCCCTGATGTGAGACGGGCTAAAGCAGTGGAGGATTTCTTGTGAAGTATTGCTTTGGATTTATTCCAGTGCCTAGAGGACCAGCCTACAGACTCTCCAAGTTCTGTTCCATGTAACAGGGCTGTGGTGACCCAGCCTGAAAGTTTCCAAGGTGAGTGACACAGGCACTTTGTGGCCAAGAGTCCAGAAGACACCGCCAGCACGTGTGCCTTCCAGCAGTGCTGTTTCTTCCTGTAGCTTCCAAGATGAGCTGAGGCATCACTGAGTCACCGAAGGTGGAAACTTTTTTATCCACCAGTTTTACGTCAGGGAAGTAAAGGCAGTGGCTTTCCTTTCAGAGTAGTACATCAGTGGCCCTTCTTTCTGGCAGTGGTTAGGGCGCAGTTGGTGGACTCAAGAGTCGGGCACAAATCCCTGTTGCCCGTGTTGTAGAGAATGCTTGGTTTCCTTTCTGTGGAGCAGGGTCTGCAGCCTGCTCATCCTTAAGTGCTCTCAGATCATAAACGAACAAGTTAAAAAGGAAGACTAGCCTGTACCCCTGTTTTATACCATCCTGAAAACTTAGCATGTTCTTTAGAAGACCCTGTGTGCTGGTGGCAGCTTCCATGGAATTAAACAGTGCAAGTTTCACACGAAAATCAACAGACAGCACCTGCAGAAACACGTATACCTGAGCGTGGAACAGTTCTAGTCCTTTGGGGCAAAGGCGGAAAAAAGGCCAATAGGAGTTAGAGACAAGCTCACCCCCGTTCTGGGGTGACCTCTCCTGCAGGTGGAGCGTGTAACGCCACAAGTGATCTGCGGCCGAAGGGCCTCACCCACAGCCTACTGATTCCTTATGTGATGCTTTGGTCTCAGGAATCCAAACTTGTCATTTTTCAAGCACATTTTCAAACGAGGAGGCGATGTGCGTTCTGAGTGGAATGTCTAGTAAGCAAAGCAGCCTACAGTTTGGGGAGCCCTTTTACAAAAAAGAGGGAAAAAGAGCACCACTCAGGGTACAGTGAGGTGGAACAGTGAAGACAGAATTATCCGTGCAGCATAGTGAGGACGGGCGTGAGCACGTCTTTAGAAGGTGATTCAACGGGAGCTCTCCCATCCATCTAAGTGCACATGATCTTCCAACAAGTAATCTTACTTTTGGAAATTTACCTAAGAAAATAACCGGAGACGGGGCAAAATTTATATGCAAGTGTGTTCAACAGGATGAAATACTGAAAACAGCCTAAATGTCCGGGGAGAGGGGCTGATTAAGGAAGTGCTGGGACAGAGCCATTAAATATCAGCTGATGGAAGTGCATTTAACGCTGTTTTCACAACATGTATTTAAGTGAAAAGAGCAAATTATTTAAAAAAAAAGTCCAATATATTAATTTTTATCAAAAACAATTGTATATTTATACACACAAATATATACATACCTGTGTAAATATACACTTGTGACACTGTAAAACACATATTAAGACACTTAATAATTGATTGTGATGGTAGATTATGTGTGCTTTTTATTTTCATCCTTAATCTTTTCTGTTTCATCTAAATACTCTAAAGTGAATATAGGCAACAAATATAAACAGAAAAAAATAGTATTAAAAAGGAGAAGGATGGCCACTGTTTCCTAGATTTGGAGTCGTCCGAGGACGGTAGGAGCCTTGGAAAGGCATGGCAGAATCAGGGGCAGCCACTCCCACAGAAGCAGTCACACTGGTCCCGCTGAGGATGAGGGTAAAATTACCCTCGGGCTCCCTCACACCCTAGTCACCACCGTTGGATACTGTGCACCAAGGAGGAGTTTAGAAATGTTTTGTGCACCACCTCGTCTTTATGGAAGACCATGGTCCACGGGATCCATGCTTGCACGTCTCGGGGGCTCCAGGGCTGGTTTCCAGGCCTCCCTACAAAAGATTTTGCTCCATCAGGAGTTTGTACAACAAATAACATTTGAAGAGTCAGAAATGAGGTCATGTGTCCAAAGCCTCTGCACGGATCTCAGGAGGGGCAGCATATGTGTTTAGACAAATCACGGGCATTGGACAGAGAGCAGACCCTGCTGATCTGGCAGGAAAAGTCTCCTGCCCTGTGAAGCCATCAGCTTGACAGCGGCCACACCAGGGCTGATAAGATGAGCAGATTCTTAAGGTAAACCTGTCCTCCCGCTCCCCGGAGGGCCACCGCCGGCTCCCAGGGCTGGGAGTGTTCTGGAACCAGCCCCTCCTCCTGCCTGTATCTGTACCAGCTGTCCCCTCCTGCATGAGACTTCTGCTGAAAACCCAGCGGTTGCTCCACAGCTACCCAGCGAGGACAAATTAGCGGTGACACTCATAATAGCTGACGTTTATTGAGTGTTACACACATGATGCATTTAATTCTCATAACCAGCCTTTCAGATAGATGCTGTCTGTAGCCCCACTTCGTAGACGAGGATTCTGAACCTTCAAGGGGTAAATGAGGCCCACAGGTCAGAATCACAGGTTGTGAACGGTGGAGGCAGGATCTGAACGTAGGTCTGTGTCATCTTCTTAAGTCCTGGGCTCTTCCTTCCATGTTAGCCTCATGGTCCTCCCAGCTTGTGTCATTACCCCCAGCCTTTCCTCCCATACAGATGACTTCCTGTGAAAAAACAAACTTATTTATCACATAGTTAACATGCTCCTAATTTTCACTGTGCTATCTACTGAAAGAGATTTGAGCATCTCAAATCTGTAAACAAAATATCAGTACCTTTGGAATGTTTTTGAAAGCTTTCCCCTCTGGTTGCCTTCTTACTTATCCTCTTCTTGGCCACATTTCTTAAATATGATGTCTACACATGCAGTGTGGCTTTCTTGAACTCCCAGCTCTTCCCAGAAGTGGCCCTTGTGACGGTCACCAGTGCTTTCCTTGTTGCTAAAGGTAAGGATGCTGCGTGTTGTTATTTATTATTATTATTCCTTATACTTGCCTCTTCTTTCAGCGTTTGATGATGCTGACTGCTCCATCTTTGAAAATCTTCCTGCCCTCTTGGTTCCATGACATCATGTCAGCAGCTACAAAGGGTCTGAGAGTTTACCTTAATTGCAAACTAACGAGTCAGCATGTCCATCGCATGGATGTTGGCAAAGACTCATGTCATGACTCTTGAGTCAGAGACAAAGGACTTTATTACTTACCACCCTGCAGGCAGTACAAGCTTCATGTCTGCAGTAGTTTCCCTTGCCCCTCCCACCCCCAAGTCCTGTGAAGATGATGTGGGGGGTAGATCCAGGTAGGGTTCATGCATAGTAGATCTGTGTCATAGCTAGGCAACCCCATGCTTAGGAACCCCAGTCTTTTATTAGTAGCCTTATTGAGGTATGATTTATAAACCATGAAATTCAGTACAGTTTTAGTGTGTGTACAGAGTCATGGCATCATCGTCATGTGTTCTGTCCTTTTCACCTGTAGAGACCCCGGATTTAAAACAAACAAAAAAAAAAAACCCAGCAGCTCTTTTGGGGTGACCCAGGGGATGAAAAGCTAGCTGAGCTTTGAATCTGCACAAGGTCGTGTTCTCTCAGGTTCATCTGTGCCTGAGGCATGGGTGGGCCTCATCCTCCTCCATCCTGAGCGACTCATCTTTTGAGGGCCCTGGGCAGCTCTGACCTGGAGATGTGCCCTCACGTTCTTATCTTTACCTCCTTTACTTCCTGATGTCTTTCCTTCAGTGTTTTCCCTCAGTCCATCCGCAGTCTGTGCACTTCGGGATTCGATCCAGCCCATCCTGGCCCCACTGGCAGGAGCTGGGAGGAGGAGGGATGGGCTGGCAACTCTGTTTCTTGCGCTTGTAGAACTTACCTTCTGGCAGCAGAGACCGACATGAAGCAACTCATCACCGCGTTAAATGTTTCGTCACAAATGTGACCAGGCTTCGAGGGGAAAAATGGGTCTGCTGAGCGGGGCGAGGGAGTAGGGAGAGTGGGGAGGATTATGAGTCCCAGAGAAGCATCCTCAGAAGAGGTGGCCTTTGAACAGTGTTCTGAGAGGTGAACTAGAAATAGAGGGCCATGAGGCACACAGGGCGATGCCACGTGTGCAAGCCCTTCACCACTTCTCATCCTCTTTGCTCAGGGCTGATGGCTCCCTGTGGGGCTTATGCAAGGACCCTCCTAACTCTACAGGAACTCCGAACCCAAAAATCAACCTTTTATGGGGAGTCAGCCATGCATGCAGTGGGCCCTTGTGAGGTCTTCAGCACAGCTAATCAAAAATGATTTATGTCCACTTCTATTTCTTTTAACTTTTAATAAAGAATAATTAAAAGCTGTTCTTTAGAGACTGCCAAAGAAGTACGAATATGGTCTTAAGAGAATCAGTGGGCCAGATTTTAGCAAGTTTCCAAATGTCATGCCATTGAAGCAGTATGACTAGAAGTGAAAAGAATATTCATTACAAATGAATTGTGGGAATTTCATCTAAATATTTTCTAGCCAGGAGATTTCTGGAGCAATTAGAATAATTTTCAACTGAAAATGCTGGGCCTTATTTTACTTGTGTGTGTGTGTGTGTGTGTGTGTGTGTGTGTGTGCGTGTGTGTGCACGTGCACTCAAAGCTTAAACCAGTACACGGAAGGCTTCCAGGACCCACGTGTTAGAATATCTCCTGTGCAACAGGCCTCATGTCAGGTGCACACAGTTTCCCTTTATTAAAGACAGTAGGGCTTCCACTTCTGCTGATTATAAATCAGTTGCAAGCTGGCATGCACTCTCTGAAATAATGACAGCCATTTTTGCAGGCTGTGTCTTATCTCTTTGTGCCGAGAATAATGTCCTGACACAGGAGCAGAGAGAATGGGGAATTGCAAGATGGCGAGGCCATTATAGGTACCTTGATAGCTAATCAGGTAATATGAAAGCAGCAGACTCTCCATGACATCAGGTGCTTCTCTTGTCTGCCTTTCTAGATGGTTCCTGGAGATAGAGAGGTTTTTGCCTGGGGGTGGAAGGAGGCACGCGTGCCAGCGTCAGAAATATTATACGGTGTCGGTATTTGCAGCCCCTGCTCTTGCAAAGACTGTGCTCTCAAACCCAGCCGACTTATTCCACATAAAACCAAACAAGCTAAGGGGAGATGGAATTTGAGTTGTTTTAAAAGAAAGGGACAAGCAGATGAAAGAGGAGGAAGAAAAAAGAAGAAATTTCAAACGGAACTGTTGCCAGGATGAGACGGATGTGGGTGTAAAATGAGATTAAGCAGGACCACCAATTAGACTATAAAATGCTTTTGTTTGGCTTAGAATAATACATGTGACCCCTGGGTGGATAAATTGGAAAAAAAGTTCACCCTCTGGGCAGATGCAGCCCTGGGGCGTGTAGCCCAGCAGTCAGGCAGAGCCTTTGGGCAAAGAAAATAATAACCTTTCTCCAAGTGGTCAGGACTTTGCCAATAGAGCATGGGCTGGATTTGAGGGAGCAACGCCCTTGGCCCATGGCTGGGCATCCTTGGTGCTCAACCTCAGGAAGTGGTCTTGACTACATTAAGGAATGTTTCCATTCATGGGTTCTGTGGTATTATTTGGCCCCTTGATTTCTTCTGAGGAACCTAAGATGGCATTAACCTTCAAGTCTTGAAGACCCAGGATAAGGCCAGCAGCATCAGTATCACTCCGGAACGTGTCAGAAATGCACATCATCTAGCCTCACCCCTGACCTGCTGAGCGGCTCTGGAGGTGATTCTCATGCGTGAGAGGCACTGCTTTAAACTGATGGAGTTGGGTTAAGAAAGTCTCACCAAAGCCTACTAGCACACTGGATATGCCATCCCTTAATAAGACATTCAGGAGTTCTGTTCGCTAGGAAGGTAGGAAGAGGCTTTGCCCCACCTTACATGGTATTTCTGACCTAGAGACCTGGGAGGTTTCTAGAAAGCCAGGCATCTGGGCTTTTAGCACATCAGTTCCCAGACTGTTTTCTATGAAGCAGTCATTTTCTGCAAGATGGTGTTTGATGCTCATTGAATAAGCGAAGTACGTTTCCAGAACCCTGCGCACTCTACCCTCCTCGCTCAGAGTCACAGTGTAACTTTATGTCCTGTCCTGGGTGACAGCTGGGCTTAAGGCCTCAGTGTCTGGTATCAGGTCACTTAGGTCCAAGGCCTAACTCAATCCCTCAACGGAGTCGTATAAGGTTTTGCTACTCCTCATATGGTTCATGGGCCAGCATCTTTGGCAATATTTGGGAGCGTGCCAGATATGAAGGATTTCAGGTCCCACCACAGACTCACGGAATCAGAGTCTGCATTTTTTTTTAACGAGATTACCCAGGTGGTTTGTATGCATATTAATTTGCGACGTGTATTCTAAAGCATGTTGCTTGACCTCTCTCTGCCTCAGTTTACTCACTGGTAAAATAAGAATATTCAAAGGACCTATCTCATACCTTATCATGCATCAGAATCACCTGGAGGATTTGTGAAAACAAAAATGCCTTGGCTCTAACAGGCACATGAAAAGATGCTCAACACTGCTGATAAAGAAATGCAAATCAAAACTACAATAAGGTATCACCTCAGGCCAGTCAGAATGACCATCATCCAGAAGTCTACAAATAGTAAATGCTGGAGAGAGTGTGGAGAAAAGGGAACCCTCCTGCACTGTTGGTGGGAATGTAAATTGGTACAGCCACTATGGAGAACAGTATGAATATTCCTTAAAAAGCTAAAAATAGAGTTAAACATGATCCAGCAATCTCACTCCTAGGTGTATATTCAGAAAAGATGAAAACTCTAATTCAAAAAGATACATGCACCCCAATGTTCATGGCAGCATTATTTACAATCGCCAAGATATGGAGACAACCTGTCTATCAACAGATGAATGGATAAAGAAGATCTGGTGTGTATATATAATGGAATCTTACTCAGCCATAAAAGAGAATGAAATAATGCCATTTGCAGCAACATGGATGGACCTAGAGATTATCCTACTAAGTGAAGTAAGTCAGGCAAAGACAAATACCATATAATGCCACTTATATGTGGAATCTAAAATGATACAAGTTAACTTACAAAATAGAAATAGACTCACTGACATAGAAAACAAATTTATGATTACCAAAGGGAAAAGGGGGGAGGAATAAGTTGGGAATCTGGGATTAACGGATACACACTACTATACATAAAACAGATAAACAACAAGGACTACTGTATAGCACAGGGAACTATATTCAATATCTTGTAGTAACTTGTGGAAAATCTGAAAATTTTATATATATGTATATATACACACACATATATATGTATAACTGATTAACTTTTCTGTATACTGGAAACATTGCAAATCAACTATATTTCAATAAAAAATAATAAAAAAGAAAACATGATATAACTTAGTAAACATTCATATTGAAAATATCCCGGGGGAGAGCGGCCAAGATGGCGGAGTAGAAGGATGCTCTTAGCTCACCTTCTCCCACGAATACACCAGGACATCCATGGACTCACCCATTGACTCAGAATACCTGCTGAACTTTGACGAAACATCGTCGTCATCTTCAAAAGACAAAATTCGTAATAAATCTGGTAGGAGAAAAAAAAAGAAAGGAAATTAGTGCGGGACTGATACCTCAGGGAGGGAGAGGCAAAAGAGAAATAGTGCTCGTACTCTAGGTCTCCCCCTCTCCAATGGAGAGGTCAGCAGGCTGGAGGGGTAACCTCTGAGGCTCTGATCTGTACAGAACAGCCCTTGACCGACAGAACTAAGTGAAACAGGCACAAAGGGTCCCTGCGACCCCTAGACTTAGACGGGAGCCATTGAGAGTGGGCTGGGGCCAACTGTACGGAGGCAGCCTCAGGTGACTGCAGTGTGTTGTGCGCCGTGGCTGGGAGGGGACACAGAACAGAACAGCCTGGGTCCTCCATAAAATAAAGAAAGCAACATTGCTGGTGTGCTCTCGGGAGAAGAGGGGTGGGGCTTGGCCACAGCCTCCGTGTTTGCTGGTGCTCAGCTCCCAGGTGGAGGTGGCATTGAAACCTGAATCCGTACCCAGGGGCTCCGCAATTTCAGAGGCGGGACTGAGATTTGTTTATAGCCCCAGGTAGAGGGGAACTTCAGCGGGTGCCTTTGTGGACCTGTGCCTCTAAGACAAATGAGTAAGGAACGGAGTTCTAGCACACTGGGGGCGAGGGCTGATGCGGCCATTTTCTGCGAGCCCACCTACCGTGTGCGGACTGGGCGTTGGGTGGCGCCAGCTGGCAGTGGGACGAGTGCAGGGGCGGCGTTTGGCGCTGGAAAAGGTGCTGACCCAATAGTGCACCATGATCCAGGTGTGGGACCCAGAAGTCAGTGTAACTGCACTGGTAGCTCTGAGGGCAGAGAACAAGGGGGACAACAGAGCAGCATGCTGACATTCCCACAGCTAAAGCAGGGACAAGGGCAGAGTCAACAAAGAGTAGTTAAAGCTCGCCGGCCCTGCCTGCTACGCACTGCAGCTCAGAAACGGGTCTGGAAGCCTCCATTCCAATGAAAGGGGAACAGACCCGGCCCCTGTCAGGGCTGGGACAACCACAGAACAAAAAGGAGGCCCCGCTCAACAACCAGGGCAGGCTCTGGTCACCGCAACACTGGCCTCACCCCCAATCAAAGGGATAACAGCCAACACACGTGGAAGAAAGACCTGGCAACCATCCATGATAAAAACAGACCTCAAGACAAAATTATCAGGGGTGCACAGCCTACACAGGAACACATCCTCTTTTTAAAAAAAATTCTTTTTCTTAATTTATTTTTTATTTTTATTTGTTTTTCATTGTTTGGTTTTCTTTTAGTTTTATTTCCACATCCTCTGTTAAAAAAAAATCCCTTCCAGACCACAGTAGATACCTGATACTCCATAATGCATAGAGCCGGAGAGATACAAGTAAAATGAAGCAGAGGAACTATTCCCAATTAAAAGAACAAGAGAAATCCCTAGAAGGAATGATCGTGAAATAGACCTCAGTAGTCTACTAGATCATGACTTCAAAAATGGGTGATCAATGCACTGAAGGAACTAAGACTATGAACAGACACAGAGAATACATTAAAAGGGAAATTGAAACTATAAAGAGGAGCCAATAAAAACAGAAAACTCAATGGCAAAAATAACAGCTGAGCTAAAGGCTGTCAAAAATAGATTGGACAATGCAGAGGAACTGTAAGTGACTTAGAAGACAGGATAACAGAAGTCATCCAATCAGACAGAAAAGCAAATGAAAACTAATGAAAGCAATATAAGGGATCTATGGGATAATATAAAGCATGCCAACCTACACATAATAGGAGTCTCAGAAGGAGAAGAAAGAGCAAAGGGGATTGAAAATGTATTTGAAGAAATCATGAGTGAAAACTTCCCAAACCTAAAGAAGGAATCAGATACCCAAGTACAGAAGGCACAGAGGGTCCCAAACAAGAAGAACCCAAATAGACCTACATCAAGACATAATCAAGATGGCCAAAGTTGAAGATAAAGAAATGATCCTAAACGCAGCAAGAGGAAAACAAAGTTAGTTATAAGGGAACCCCCAAAAGGCTTTCAGCCGATTTCTCAAAAAAGAACAACAATCTCAAATAAACAACCTAACCTATCACCTAAAAGAATTAGAAAAAGAAGAGCAAACAAACCTAAAAGTCAGCAGAAGGAAAGAAATAATAAAGATCAGGGAGGAAATAAATAAAAGAGAGATCAAGAAAACAATAGAAAGTATCAATCAAACCAAGAACTGGTTTTTTGAAAGAGTAAACAAACATGCGTTTCTGATAAAGACTCTTACCAAAGTGGGTAGAGAGGGAGCATATTTCAACATAATAAAATCTACGACAAACCTACAGCCAGCAGAGTACTCAACAGTGAAAAACTGAAAGACTTCCTACTAAAATCTGGAACAAGACAAGAGAGCCCACTCTCACCACTTCTATTCAACATAGTCTTCGAAGTCCTAGCCACAGCAGTCAGGCAAGAAAAAGGAATAAAAGGGATCCAAATTGAAAGAGAAAAGGTAAAATTGTCACTATGTGGATGACATGATACTATATATAGAAAACCACAAAAGCTCCACACAAACTACTAGGGCTGATGAAAGAATTCGGCAAGGTATCAGGATACAAGATTAACATACAAAAATCGGTTGCATTTCTTTACACTAATGAATTAGTAGGAAAAGAAAGAAAAAAACCCTTTTAAAATTGCATCCAAAACAATAAAATGCTTGGGAATAAATTTGATCAAGGAGATGAAAGACTTATACATGGAGAACTACAAAACATTGATTAAGGAAATTAAAGATGACTTAAAGAAATGGAAAGATATCCCATGCTCTTGAATTGGAAGAATCAATATTGTTAAAATGGCCATACTGCCCCAGGCATTCTGCAGATTTAATGCAATCCCTATCAAATTACCCAGGACACTTTTTTTTATAGAACTAGACAAACAATCCTAAAATTTATATGGAATCACAAAAGACCCAGAATTGCCAAAGCAATATTGAAGAAAAAGAATGAAGCTGGAGGAATAACTCTTCTAGACTTCTCTTCTTCCCAGAGCTACAGTAATCAAAACAGCATGGTATTGGCATAAAAACAGACATGTGGGTCAATGGAACAGAACAGAGAGCCCAGAAATAAATCCACAGACTTATGGTCAGTTAATCTTTGACAAAGGAGGCAAGAATATAAATGGAGAAAAGACAGTCTCTTCAGCAAGTGGTGCTGGGTAGACTGGACAGCAGCATGAAATCAATGAAGTTAGAACACTCCCTCACTCCATACACAAAAATAAATTCAAAATGGCTTAAAGACTTAAATATAAGACAAGACACGACAAATCTAGAGGAAAACATAGGCAAACCATTCTCTGACATAAATCTTAGCAATGTTTTCCTAGGGCAGAATACCCAGGGAATGGAAATAAGAGCAAAAAATAAACAAATGGGACCTAATTAAACTTACAAGCTTTTGTACAGCAAAGGAAGCCATAAGCAAAACAAAATGACAACTTACGGAATGGGAGAAAATATTTGCAAATGATTTGACTGACAAAGGCTTAATTTCCAAAATATATTAACAGCTCATACAACTTAATAACAAAAAAACAAACAACCCAATCCAAAAACAGGCAGAGGACCTAAACAAGCAGTTCTCCAATAAAGACATACAAATGGCCAGTAGGCACATGAAAAAATGCTGAATATTACTAATTATCAGAGAAATGCAAATCAAAACTACAATGAGATATCACCTCACACCAGTCAGAATGGCCATCATTCAAAAGCCCGTAAAAGATAAATGCTGGAGAGGGTGTGGAGAAAGGGAACCCTTCTACACTGCTGGTGGGAATGTAGTTTGGTGCAGCCATTATAGAAAACAGTATGGAGAATCCTCAAAAAACCAAAAATAGACCTACCATATGATCCAGCAATCTCACTTCTGAGTATATATCTGATGGGAACTCTTAATTCAAAAAGATACACGCATGGCAATGTTCATAGCAGCACTACATACAGTAGCCAAGACAGGGAAGCAACCTAAATGTCCATAGACAAATGACTGGATAAAGAAGTTGTGGTATTTTTATACAGTGAAATACTACTCAGCCATAAAAAGGAATAAAATAATGCCATTTGCAGCAAAATGGATAGCTCTGGAAAATGTCATTCTAAGTGAAGAAAGCCAGAAAAAGAAAGAAATACCACATGATATCACTTGTATGTGAAATCTAAAAAAAAAAAAAAAAAAAAAAAAAAAAAAGACACTATGAACTCGTCTACAAAACAGAAGCAGACTCAGTTATAGTAAACAATCTTATGGTTACTGGGGAAAGGGGGTGGGAAGGGATAAATTTGGGAGTTTGAGATTTACAAATGTTAGCTACTATATATAAAAGCAGATTTTCAAAAAAGTTTCTTCTGTATAGCACAGGGAACTATGTTCAATATCTTGTAATAATCTTTAATGAAAAAGAATATGAAAATGAACATATGTATGTATATGCATGACTGGGACATTGTGCTGTACACCAGAAATTGACACATTGTAATTGAGTGTACTTCAATTAAAAAAAAAAGTCCCAAATTCCCAAATGAAACTTACTGATAAAAAAAAAATGGCATGGCTCCCCCTGTAGAGTTCCTGATTTATTAGGTCCGGGGTGGGACCAGAAATTTTGCATTTCTCACAAGTTCCCAGGGGATGCTAATGCAGTGGGTCTGGCGGGGGCCACACTTTGAGAGCCTCTGCTCTAGGTTATTCCAGTGGCATTGCTCATTCCCTGCTGACCCTATTTTCCTCTGTGAAGGATGCTATTTCAATCCTTGACTTTATGTTTATGTTTTGCCCTATTTGCTGTTTGGTTGGAATCTGAACCCAGCCGGTAAATTCTTCTAGGCAGAAATTATACCTTCTGCACTCCACACACTCTCATTTTCTGTTTTGTTTTAAATAATGAGTATATTTCCAGCACGATTAATAATAGATTAAGGAAAGCGGAGAAAACAACTCAGACTGCTGTCCCCAATAACCAGCCTCCACAAATGGATATCAGCCCTGGAATTCTCATTACAACTAACATTTCTTTCAGGTTCCCAGGTGTTGCTGATGCTGCTGATCTGGGAATCACCCTTTGAGAAGGACTGTCACAGGGATTTTAGGAGGATTAAGTGACTTGTGCCTTGTAAGCCCGTTAACACAGTGCCTGGCACAGACTGAGCCCTCGAACATGTTAATGTGACTTTTACTTAATAAATGCTCAGACAAGTCCTGTCCCATTGAACAGAGTATTTATTAAACTCAGTTATGGGACTTTATTCATGAAGGATATATTGACTTTTCAGTGGAAGCAGTGCATTATTGCAGGGGTGCTTGAGTTTCCCACATCGTCGGTGTCCTATGGAAGTCAGTTCCAAGCCCCATTTTTTTTTTTAACATAGATTCAGGAGCGGACAACCAGCAAATCTCAAGGCACTGGCTCGTGGGATTTCAGGAGACCCTCTGTGTAATGTACCAGAGGACGAGGCAGAGATAGAAAAGTGCTGGGTAGAATGGATCAAAGCTTCCTTTATGAGCCAGTGACCCAAACCGCAGGGCACTGTGCATGTTAGCTGCTTTAAGCTCACAAATCCTCCTTCCTCAGAAAACTGTGCCTTTGAAGTGGTTTTCTCCTCCCCCACCCGGCCATGACTGATGACTGACTGGTTGCAATACAGAAGCTGGCTTCTTGCCTTCTGGTGGGATCGACTCTGGGGCACTTCATGCTCTGGAGCTCCGTGGAATCAGGCTGAAGCCAGACCCCAGTTTCTACCACATCTATGATCCACTTCTTCCCTCACCCTGACTTTCACCCCCGTTTCTCCAGAGAGCACTCAGTGAATCACCACGTCTCAGATTCTGCTTCCAGGGAGCCCAACTTAAGACACTTTTCTCAGTGCCCACTGGGAAGTTTATTCAGTTGATCCATAAACTCAGAGGGGCTAGAAGATGATTCTTTTTAGAACAACAGACATAGATCTGAAAAACTTGCCATAGGAGTAAAGGACACGCGCCCTGAGCTTTCAAAGGAAGGATATACTTAATGGCTGGAAAATATTACAGGAGCCAAAAGAAGATTTCCAACAAGCGGAAGTGGTGACATGGGCCCAGTGGTCTCATAGACTCTTCCACAGGCTTCCACGTGCATCATCCATGTCACACTTGTCTCTGGCTTTTCCTGGGGCTTTGACTTCCCTTCACCGTCCTGCTCCTCTTTCCTAGCGTCCTAGCATCTGCATCCCTGTGCACTTCCATGGCACCCGACGTCATGGCTGGGAAGGTTTACTCTCTCACCTTGTCACTGGGCAGTGGTCCACTTCAAAAACCTGGCACCGCCCCTGTGCCACCCCTCCCTGTGCGCCCTCCAGCCTGCTCGTTGCCTGTAGGCTTGGGTTTCTGGATCGTTTCCTGCTTAATGAAACCTCCCTTTGTTTTCTCCCCTTGTATTTTCTCTTCTCCTCTGGGGCTGAGACAGTGACTGGCACTTGGTTCTCTCTGCTTAAATCCCTTCTTATGCTGCTGCAGAATTCTGGCATCTGAGCCTCTTACCATCCCTGGTCTTCTACAACCCCTCCTAATCTCTGCTTCTGGGTCCCATGAGTGACTGTCCAGGTGCCATGACCTTGAGCACCTGCTTGCCCTTCTGGCTGGGCTCATCCCCCTGAACTTAAAACTCCATTCCTCCTTGCCCGTGGTCCATCACAGCGCTACTTCCTACCATGGCTCTGGGCTCTCCTGTCTATCCCTGTCCTGCTGTTGCTTGCTCCCAATATGACAAGTGTGATTATCGAAAGGCCTATTTTCCAGCGATTTTGTAAGACAACCTGCAATTTCCTATCCTTCCGTGGGAGAAAGCCTGGTGTTTCAGGAGCTAGAGAGGAAAATGTAAATCGTCCAGGGGGTAGCACTGAATCCTCTCTGGACCTGCTGGAATCTGACATCATAAAGAAGAAAACTTAAATAATAGTGGAGGAGATATCAAAATAAAATTTAAACTAAATTTGAAACATTAATGCTTTGCATTTAGTCCTTTGCTTTTTGTGTTAATTTCTCATTGCTGACATTTCACAAACTTAGTGACTTAAAACAACAAAAGTTTATTTATAGTTGTGGAGATCAGAGGTCAGAAATGGGTCTCACTGGGCTAAAATCAAGGTGTTGGCTTCTGGAGGCTCTAGGGGAGAACCTAGCCCCTTCCCTTTTCTAGGCCCTGGAGGCTGCCCCACATGCCTGGGCTTGTGGCTCCCTCCTCCATCGTGAAGCTGTCAGTTACGTTCCTCTGACCTCTGCTTCTGTCACCACATCTCCTGCTCTGACTCTGACCCTCTGGCCTTCCTTTTCTGCATATAAGTCCTCTTGGATAATTCAGGTTATCTTCCCCATCTCAGAATCCTTTATCGTATCTTCAGAGTCCCTTTTGCCACGTAAGGTGACGTATTCAACAGGTTCCAGGAATTGGGATGTGGACGTCTTGGAGGGGCCCTGAGCCTGCTTACCTTCCTTCACTGGCTAATTTCATGGTTAATTTCGAGAGCTCCACTAACACCAGAGCATGCCCTCATGTGCGAAATGTTTTACATGCCTTCTCATTTATGCGTCACAGTAACTCTGCAAAGCAAGCATCAGTATCAAATCCTTCGTGTAAATGAGGAAACAATCTCAGAGAAATGATATCGCCGGCCCCAGGTTGCACACACTGGGTACTCACGTGCGTTTGTTCTTATCAGCCCCTATCCTGTCTTTCCGTCCGCTCCCCTTCTGCCTTCTCCCCAGTTTCCCAAATAACTGTAGCCTCCTGGGAGCTCACCTGTGACCACTGGGGATCCGCCACATCTGGGAGAGATTGCCTTGAATTTGAAAACAGTTGCAGTTGGGGAGTTTTATATCAGATTGGTTTGCTTATTTATTTATTGGCATGTTTTTCCAGCTTGGATTTTTATTTTTATGTTTTTCTACTTTTTAAGTTTTATTAGGTAGAATTATTACAGGTCGACTGCACATACACATTATATTGCATGTAAATACATATATACAGTATACTGCACATTTTGTTTTAGTTTACATATATGTACTAATTGTTTCTAAGAACAGATGAGATCTTTAGCTTTTTAAACTTACATAGGTATCAAAGGAATAAAGCCAACTACAAAATAAAAATCAACAGAATGCAGTAACCCAGTTGTAAAGGACAATCAAAGATGCTTACACATATTCAAGAAATCAAAATAATAATTATACTTCCTTATCCTTAACATTCAGTATTTTTATGAACACGCACCTCAGTTATTCTGGTCTTCATAACTTTGATCCAGTAGCTAGTGGGCCATTTCAATCTGAAGATTTAGGTTTTATTTAAATGTAGTGACCTAGTGCATCTGGGGATAGGATTTGTGTTCTGTTCATTTAGTTTTCTTCCTCAGGACACCAGCTGTCTGGGAGTTAGGCGTCCTGTCTCTGTTTTCTTTATCGATTTTCCTCTCTCCAGTTCTTTTTATCTCAGCTTTCTTTGCTATATGGATTCTTTTGTTTTCCCCCAAGCCTGTCCTCCAGGTCACTGATTTTCTGCAGTGCTGATTCTGCTGTTCACTTCGAATGCTGTTTTGGATTCTGCCAAAGGCATTGTTTACTATAATTCTTCTCTTAGTCCCTCAAGGAGTCTTTTCTTTCCTCATACTTTTCCTTGTCCACTCTCCTCTGAGCCCATGTTCCATAGATCCCATGGGTTTCCATTGCTCATGGTCTCTCCTTCTGTATTCAAAGAGTTGGATGTTGGAGGGAGAGCTCTGGGTCTCATGAGCTGTCTGTTTGGTTGGAATAGATGCATTTTGCTTACCCCCCCCCCACCTCCTATACAACAAACCTCTCTCCATCCCCATCTTTGCCTTTGTGTGTGTGTCCTAGTTAAAACACTGGCAGTAAGTAGGCAGATCCTCTTCATGCCTGTTACCCAGGGAATGAAGGTGCTGAATGGAGGAGATGAGTGATGGGAGGGTAGTTACCCCGCAACATACAGGGTGTTTTCAGGACAGGCTCTAAACTGGGTGCCCTGCAATTAAAATCCCAGCTCTGCCGCTTCCAGGCTGTGCAACCTTAGGTGGGTGGTTTCACTTCTCTGAGCTTCAGCTTCCTCGTTTATACAATGGAGATAGTAAGTGTGCCCACCCGATAGAATTTTGTGAGGAATTAAGAAGATACGTAAAACACTTAGCTTAGTCACTCTTAGCTTTAAAAAGAAAGACAACAGTGTTTATTATGTTTCAAATAAATCAGATTAGAAAATACCCACGCAGAGCCTCATCACTCCCTTCCTACCACAGTGGCCTTGAGAGGCCTTGCTCAGCAGTGAGGAAGGTGGATTCCTTTCGGGGACTGCATCTTTTCCCAGCCCCTCCCACACATTCAGCCACCTCTTCCTCAAATCAGGACACATTCCCGGCGTTTGCCAGAATTTCCTCTACTCCCTCCTTGAACTCTTTTGGGAAAGGGAATTGTACTGGGTGTTTGGTCAGATCTCATAGTTTGGTCAAGTTGTACCTTATTTTGCAAAAGTGGGTCAGGGTACGAGGCAGGTGGTTGGCCGTGTTGGCCCTAAGGCTTCCCCCCTTCCTTTTCCTTCGTTGGGTTTTGTCTGGTGATGCTGCTTAGTTTCTGGAAGACGAGGGGGTTGGGGCTGCCTCTCATACTGCCATGGCTTTTGAAAAGTACCACTTGTTTTTTTATTTTCAAGTGGAAAATCAATACATGTTTGAGGCAGAAAGCCTAAAGAACGCCAAAAAGTGAAAAAGAGGAAGATCGTCACCTGCAATCTGTCCAGTCCGGAGCAAGTCTGATGGAGGCCTCGGTTACTTTGTGTTTCTTGGTTTCCTGATCGCTGCCCTCCCTGCTGTCCCACCTCATTGCTTCGTTCAGCTGAGCACAGTGGCTCTACCCCTTCTTTTCTTTTTTTAAATATATATTTTTATTGAAGTATAGTCTGTTTACAATGTGTCAATTTTTGGTGTACAGCACAGTGATTCAGACATCTAGGAACAAATATATATTCATTTTCATATTCTCTTTCACCATAAGTTACTACAAGATAATATAGTTCCCTGTGCTACACAGTATATACTTATTGTTTATTCTTTATATATCTGTTAGCATCTGCAAATCTCTAACTCCCAACTTAAGCCTCCCCACCGCCTTCTCCCCACCCCATATCTACCCCGCCTTGTGTCCCTGTCCCGACACGTCCCTGAAGAGGGTGGTCAAGATGATGTGGATGAAAGTAGGTCATGCATGTGGTAAAACTGTTTATTTTGCTCAGGAAGCGATGAAGATCACATCTCGGAAGACTCAGGGCACGGGAAAACTCATAAATCACAAGGTTTCCCTAAATCTGACCAGACAATTAAAATACTCAATTTTACTTTTAGGGAAAAAAAATTAAATTAAGGCAGGCAGTGAAGAGAAGGTCTCAGTGAAAAGAATACTTGGCTTAAAGCTGGAAAACCTGAATAGGAAACTTAATGCTCTGCATATTTATCCAGCCTCGCTGATGTTTGAATTCTTCTAAGAGGAGCAGCAATAATACACACCTCAAACACAGCTAAGACCCAGGCCCTGGCACGTATCAGGGGCCTAATAAGTATTCACTCAAACTACATCCTCATGCACGTGCCTTCCCAGTTATTGTAACTTGCTACTGTGGAAAGGGTCTTACTCAGATTCAGAGTATTGCATCTAAGATTCAGGATGGTCAAGACAAAAATACTGTGCTCATGTTGATTCTAGGAATGTTTACCAAGTTGGGAGGCTTCAGGGCACGGTGGGTGCTGGAGATGAAGAATGAAGTCCTGCGCTGGGGGAGCTCACAGTCAGCAGTGGGAAACGGTTGCAGGCAAAAATGTGTGCAAAGTTTGCATCACACACAAGAGAGTGAGGGGCTTCCAGGAGGTGGTGTGACAGTCGGGGGAACTTCCTGGAGATGCTGATGAGCTGAACCTGGCTGTTTAAGGGAGAGGGAGTATCTTCAGGCAGACAGGAGGGTTCCAGGAAGAGGAAGGAGCATCTACCTAGGAGGAGAGGTGTTGAAAAGCCCCCATCCATACCCTGCCCAGGAGGACAGAATGGTCCCTGTTGGGGGTACTTAGAGCCTGTGAGTGGGGTACCAGGGCACCAGCTGTTTATTGTCACTTCATGGACTGTCTTTTCAAGAACCAGCCTGAGTCTGTCTTTGGGGAAACCCTGCGAGTTTTGCTTAAGAGATGAAGGAATATGGGAGGAAGCTTAAGGGGCTAAGTGCCAACCCCAAATGCAGAGAAGCAAGGAGCCAAGGTATTTAGAAGGGGCTGCGCCCTCTCTTCTTGCTGCCAGGCATCCACCATCTTGAGTCAGCTCACTAGTGTTAGTAATTTATTCATAAATCACGTCACTTGTAGAAACCAGCCATGGAGACTCCTTATTATGGAAAGTCATGGCCCTCGGGGGCGTGGGGACCGGTGGAGCCTCCACACTGGGGGTCATCCAGGAGCTTGTGATAATATGATTTCTCCCTCCCTTCCTCTGTCCTGCAGCAATGGAATGGCCGGGACACGGCCCTCATGGTCACCCGCGTGGTCAACCACAGACGCTTCTCGGCCACAGTCAGTGTGGCCGACACTGCCCAGAGGAGCGTGAGCAAGTACCGCTGTGTGATCCGCTCTGATGGTGGCTCTGGTGTGTCCAACTACGCCGAGCTGATTGTGAAAGGTGAGTGCTACCAGCCCGTGCCTCTCCCAGGCGGTGGATTTCATGGGTACCCCTTGGCCCCATCTTACCATGTTGGGAGAAGCTAAGGTTCCCCCTCTTTTCTCATCTGCTGCTCCTCCACCCATTCAGCAGAGTGAGACGCAATTTCCAATTCTCCCCACCCACACACAGCAAGAAAGGGGTGGAAGTTATTGTAAAATCTTGCAATATCACATTGTTATTCAAAGTTGAGGCTTACCTGTAGAATTTGTATATGAAAGCTTCTGGAATATATAACACAGAAGACATCTCCAAATTCAGCTCTGTCTTGCACTTAAAAGTTACAGTATAACAAGCATGTCAAATGTTAGTATAAATGTGTATTTTGCTGTCATTAAAAAGTATTTAATAATCATACATGTAAATGACTGTATCAGACTAGAAATTAGAACATCAAATTTTGACTAAAATCAAATTTACTTCAACATAAATTTATGTTTAAAAAATTAAAAACACATAAAATGTTAACTGATTATTTTAAATATTTGGTATGTTAATAAAAGCAACGTTAGCAGTGCTAAAAAAAAAAGTTAGAGTGAACCAACGTCCTGTGCTTTGGTGGCGTTCTGTTACAGTGTTCAGAGAGTACACTTGTTTCTGAGGGAGATTTTAATTGAAAACTTGATTTAATGACAATATTTTGGAAGGACTTTTGAAATAAGTAGCCCCCTCCCCCCCACCCCACTGGCTTTGATTCAGGTTTTTTCAGTTTTCTTCTTCTTGTTCACCTTGAGGTATCGTTGACATGTTTTTCCATTAAAATGTGCATTGTTCCTGCTTCTTTCAGGGAGCTGGACACTCCATCCACTTTTGAAAGGCTGTGTAATCTTTGTTACAATGCTTAATTGTTGTATACTATTTCATCAAGTGAATCATCCTTTTAAAAAAAGTTTCCCTCTCTGTCCTCATTTAGGTAATTCCAGGTGTTTTTGTTTTTGTTTCATCTTTCCTTTGTGCATGCGACAATTAACACCTCGATTGAGTTCCTCAGAAGAGAACCTTTTTGTTCTGTTCAACCAGATTATCTCCTTGGATAAATTCCCTGGGGGTAGAGTTGGTAGGCCAAAGAATATGAGCATCTTTATGGATTTTTCTTTGTGTTGCAATATTGCTTTTGCAAAAAAAAAAAAAAACCAAAAAACAACTGGTTTGACAGCTTACACTGGGAAACAGCAGTGTATGGATGTACTCATTTTCCAGTGTTATGTTCGCCGATTAAAATTTTAATGTAGCATAATTTAGTGAATGAAATAATGAAGCTGTTCATCTTAATGCTCGCTGAAGAATGACACCCAGTGCGTTTGAAGGTAAAACCATCGCTCCATCCCCCGGAAGCTTCCTGAGTTGGTTTCCTTGATCAGAGCATGCTTTGGTGTGAAACCTTGACCTCTCTCTGCCTCCCCTGTGTCATGGTACCCTTGTCTGGGCAAGACGGGACTGCAGCCTGGGATTCTCTCTCTTGCTGCTATTGTTCTGACTCCAGACGGAGACACATGGCTGCCCGTTTGTCACTCATCAGGTCTCAGCCTGACTGTAATCATTCGTCTTCTCTGAGTCACTCTCCCCTGACCCCTACATTTTGATGGTCACCTTCTATCACATCACCTTGTCTCTTTTTCACTCATCACATTTCCAAAGTATATGTTTTCTTAATTTTGTTTACTTGGCAATTTTCCGGCTCCCCCTTGAGGATATCAGCTCTGTGAAAAGAGGGGTGTCTTCTGTTCGGTTTCTGGTTCACAGTCAGTCCCCCCAGCTCAGTGGCGCACCTGGCATGAGTGCTGAAACCCCCCCAAGCCAGCTGAGGTTGCCCGTGCTCAACTGCTTTCACCTGCACAGTCAGTCACTTCCATAAGGTTTCACCTTAAAATATTTGTTGAATGGTGGGTAAGTAAAGGAATGCTTGGCCTCAGCAGGAATTCGTTTTGTCACCAGAGTGTTGTGGACACTTCAGCTGTAGATTCACAAACTGGGCGGTCACGGACAAAACTACTAACAGGAAAAAAAAATCATCTTTAAAAAATTTACATTGAGTGCCATTAATGTATAAAAGAGACCATCATTTTGATCGCATTAGGCTCGTATCTCAGCTTTTTGGTGCCGTAAGATTGATTTGTGTGTCATGGTGGCCTTGGCAGGTCTTTCGGGTGCTCGGTGAATATGTAATTTCCTGAGCTGTGCCCTCTGCAACTCTTCCTCTTTAATGGCGACCTCCCACACCAGAATGGGGGCCATCCGAGAGGGGGACTGTGTTTTCTCGTGTGCTCCATGGCCTACCCAGCACCGTGCACGTGCCTGGTGCAGAGTTGGCAATGAGAGCAGAGGGTGAAGGACCATGGCGCTAGTGCAGGGTTCTGGACTTCCCACACGCAGACAAGTGGAACCAGAAAATGCCTCGTTTAGTCTTTCCTTGTGTCCCCAGGTGTGGAGGAGGAGGTGTGGGAAGCCAAATCCAGAGGCTTCTGGGGCAGAGGGTGTGATTTCCATGGTGAAGCATCCCTGCCTTTGTTTGGAGGGCTGGCTGGGGTTTCCTGGGACAGTGATTTATCCTTTGCTGGCTGTGTGTCCTGGGCCTGAGTTCAGCCTGGGGGGGAGCCGTGTAGTGACCACGTTTGTCCACATGACCCATGAGCCATTGCCGCTCTGTCCCCTCACCTGCAGCCCTCGCTGCTCTGTTTTAAGGGACGAGCTGGGTGGCCTCCTTCAGAGGCCCCTTCACGGTGGGCAGTGGTGGCTTGGTGCTCCTGGTAACCAGGACCCTTTATATTACACCTTATTGAAATCCTTTATGAAATATCATGTTTTTAGTGTCTGTTTTTTCCCCATTGCATTTTTTCCCCTTCTTACATTTAGATGGTGGTAAGCTGGAAGCTGGGCCCCTCGAATGTAGAAGTTCCTTCACATTTGCGGTCTCGTTTAGTCCTGCCTGTGGCTTTGTACCTTGGTTTCATTTTAATTCGCCTTGTGGCTGGGAGAGCAGCCACGAGCAGGTGGAGAAACAGGAAGAGGTCCTCAGAGGCAGAGTGGTAGTGAACCAGCGGCTGGCTCAGGCTATTTTAGTCACACCTGGAGGGCCTGAGGATCATAGCCTTTTTGGCATCTGGTAGCAGGATGACATGAACAGTGTTGAAAGGGTCCAGACAGCAGACAAGGCTCATGATAGGGGTCCCCACCTTCTGTCACTAACCTGCCCTTTTAACTCATGCTCCCCCCTCCCACCACTCCCCATTTGTCTGGAATGGGGTACTAACTTCCAGTTTCCTGAAGAAACACACACACACACACACACACACACACACACACTACTAAAAAGCTGACGGTACCCAAGCCAAACAAGAAATTGAAAGTTACTGACACCCAGAAGCAGCAGCAAGCAGAGGAAGCCTGTCACCCTGGAGCGTGCGGCCAGGAACTTCCTTGAAGGCCCCAGAGCTCTGCGGGGCAAGTATCTTATGAAGAATGACTCACTTACGTCTTAGAGCCCCTTGCCACGGCTGAGCCAGAGTGCTTAAATACATTAGTACTGAAGTATTTGCACTTGTTAAAAACAAACAAACAACAAAAAAGAGAAAAAATAGAAATCTGCCTTCTTTCCTGGTAGGGAGAAAATCTGATGAAACAAAACAAAACAAAACAAAACAAAATCTTCTCAAGGGCTAAGTGCTCTCCCAGGAGACAGGGCCGCTCCCCAGATTTAACTTCCCGTTCCTGGTTTACAATCACACAGATTGTGTGGGCTGAGAGGGAGGGAGCGGATCCTGGGGCATCCCAGGAAGACAACCACCCCGGCCAGCGTTTTCCCCAGGTTTCCTCCATTTAGTTCTAATTCAGAGACAGGGAAGGACTCTGGAGCTGGAATGCCCAGGTTGGAATCCTGGCCCCGTCTCATCGCAGCACTGTTACCTCAAACTTCACCCTCTCCCAGCTTATCTGGGAGAGGGGCTATAGGATTACCTTCCTCACAGGGGTGTGTGTGTCCTGAGAATTACATGAGACAATGGATGTAGGGGTTCTTAGAACAGTGCTTGGCCCACTGACCTATAAGAGTTTGCTAAAGAAAATAAATGACTTGCCAGGATGAAAGGTGGTGAAGTCATGAATGGGTGGGTGCGGCAGGACCCCTGACCCGGGTGCCGTACCGATTTGATTGGTATCTATGTGGCCCTGGAGAAATCAGTTAAGGCCTCCTCTGCAGAGTGGGGACCAGCGCCTTCTCCCCATTCAGTCATGTGCTGAGCGTTCAGAAAGGAAGGGAGGAAATATAAAAGTAGGGGGCAACATGTGGGCTTGAGAACATTTGAATCATGGGGTTCCCCACTAGGTCAGACTCCCCGGGTTCCCTCCTGTGTCCACCACTGGTGAGCCAGGAATCTGGGACAAAAGAAAAGGTGGTTCTGCTTGTGCTCATCCACCTCACCACCTGGCATCATTCATTCAGAACTGGGGCCGTGCTGGGGTTGAGAGGTCATAGGTCCCTCAGTGCCCAGGAGTGCCAGGGGCTGGAGGCCCCTCTGATGGCTTTGGCAGCAGACGCTTGTGCTGGGCCAAGCTATGGAGGGTGGAGGTCCAGGCTGGATCTCTGTCTTTCCCTGAACAGGTGTGTCTATGGCTGTCTGGCTTGTGGCTCATGTGTTAGCCGGGAATTGTGAGCATTAGTGCCTCAGAAGATGACACCTAATTTGAGTGTAGGTAATATCAAATTCTCGGGGCGACACACCAGATCAAAATGAAAGCAAATTGAAATTACTTAATTCTGAAGAGCTGTTTATTGAGTTGTGATAATGGACCTGGTGTACATTAGATTACTCTGTAATTGAGGTTTCGCTCATTTGACAATCTGGCCCCTCAACCTACCTGTTCCAGACCAGTGCTCATAAATGCACTAATTCTCTCTCTGTTTCTAGGTTTCCCAGTGTCTCTGATTTCAAGGTGTTTTAACTTATCCCAAGGACGTAGATATCTTCAACCAAACTTATGCAGATGTTATCCTGATGAAAATTTTCTAACACACAAAAAATTCGTTGGTGGAAGTGATTTTTAAATTTGTCTTCTAGTTCCATTTAACAACCTACCATGGGCTCAAAACCTTCCTGTCAATATACAGATTAGTGCCCGGAAGAAATCCAGTACTGGTGCTGAGAGTCAGATGTTCTCATTTAAGTACTGACATGACTTTCTATCAAAGCAGCTGGGTAGGGTTGAGAGTAGGGATTTTGGATGTAAACATCCTGAGTTTCGATCTCAATCCTGGCCCCAGTTGTCTGTGTCTTCAGGCAACGCATGTATTTGCCTCGGTTTCCTCATCTGTTCAATGGGGGTAAATACATCTAATTGGACTTTTATGAGAGGGAGACATTAGAAGTATATAGCTCCTAATACCCAGTTAAATCTGTAACTCAGTAATCATATTTTACTATTATTAAGGGGTACAGACCAAATAAACGGTCCATTTTCCTTTTTCGGCTTAAAGGAATGATAACCTGGACTATGGAGATTTAAATTTAGTCATCTTAAGGTCTCTTTCCTCTAGAATGGGACTGAGGTCATCAAATGCAGCCCATTGGCCAAGTCAGTTGCAGAAATGCTTTACTTCTGTGACACTGCCTTTTTCTTTTTCTTTTACCATTTTGTTTCAGTACTTAAACTCCTCTTGAAGTTGTACTGGATTTTAACGTGTTCAGCCTGCATTCTGAGATGGCAGCGGCGGGCAGGTGCGACTGTCCTGTTCTAGGGCACATGCTGCACAGCCGACCATTGTCCTTACATGGCTCATTTTGTTCACGTCTCTAGTCTGGCTCCGGTAGGCCTGTGAGTTTATAGCCTCTGGTTTAAAGATTGCATGGCTGGAGTAGCTGACCTGTTCTTGTATTCATTTGTTTAAGAGTTCGTTGAGCCCCAGCTGTGTGTCAGGAAGCGTCGTATGCTCTCAGTCTGGCGGAAGAATCGTGTAATCCTACGATGCATGGCCATCTAGTTGTGTTGGGCACTTACTATACTATCTTACTAATCCTATCAATAACCCCATGCTACAGGGGCTGTTAGCATCCCCCTTTTACAAATGAGGGCATGGAGGATCAGAGTGGCTAAGTAATTATTCCAAGGCCACACAGCTTACACATGGCAGAGCTAGGTTTCAAACCCAGACCTGCCTGTGCTTCAGCTCATGCTCTTTCTTCTATACCACATTTGTTGCAAAATCCAATATGGTGGTCTCTGTAATCAGGTGTGAACTGAGGAAACACAGAGGATGGAACAACTAATGCAGTTTGGGAAAGTCTTGGAAGAGGTCTTAGAGTTCCATTGGAGCTCTGTCCTGTGGCCTGACAGGCTCATGAGCAAGGACACCCTGACTCCTAATTCTGAGACATGAGTGGGTGACATGTTTAAGCCTGGAACTGTAGGCAGGGAGGGGGGCATTTGCAGAGGTATTTTTGTTTTGTTTTGTTTTGTTTTGTTTTGTTTACAGAATAGGAGTTGTAACTTTATTCTGTAGGAGTCAGGGCCTCTGATGGGCCCTCCCCCATCCATGGTCCATGGACAGTGGTACACATACACTCCTGAGTCTGGACCTCTGCATCCATCTATTCTTCTCCTCCCCAGTCCTGCCAGTGCCCAGTGGAAAACCATTGCTAGGCAGTGGCTTTGGCTAGAGGCACCGCCTGTGTTTGGAAGAGGAGTGAAGATGAGAGGCACATAGGATAGGGACCCTCTAGAAGCAAACTTGGCAAAGATTTGAGTGTAATAAGTTTATTTGGGATTTAGAGAGGTGAAACAGGGAAGAAAGGACAGTCGATAAAGGGGACATTTTCAAGTGACCATTGCGGGCATCTGGACCTCAGTCCTAACTGCAGAACTCTGAGACTCAGTGTAGACTCCTGCGGCCTGCGGGAGTTGGGTTATTTGTACCCTAACTCCTACCTGTCATTGGTGGAGGAGTTAATTTCCTGGCACTTCTGGCTTGTTGCTCAGGATGGAGGGGGCCTTCCCGGAACTTGGATAAAGGCCAAAACCTTGGAGATTCAGACAACTAGAAGTTGGTCTGCAGTCACTGAAATAGTAAGACCTGAGAGATGGAAGTGGGGGTACAGTGGCTTCTGGTACAGGAACCCTGCAGCGTCTTCGGCCTTCCGAGACGACCAGGCCACTGGCCCCCGTCTCTTCAGTGAGAGCAGCCAGGGAGGACAGCGGCGCGCTGGAAGAAGAGGCAGAGCCAGTGAGCGCTCTGAGCATTCAGCTGGGACAGCCCCTGGAGCTCCGTGAAGGTTGTCGTGAGAGCTGGACTCGGAGCACCGGTATTTGTTCTCTGCAGGCCTTCTGAAGCAGAGAGGGGCTGGGGGCTCTGTGGCTCAGCGGTCAGAAAGCAGGCGTGGTGTCAAAGAGCCTGGGCTGGAGTCTGGCCTCTGCCCTCCAAACTCTACTTCCTAAGTCTGCCTAGACCGTCCCACTGTCCACCACCTCTCCTGTCAGTGCCCTAGGCCAGGAGGTGGCAAACTGCTCCTGCACAGGGCAGGACAATCAGCGTCGTCGGCTTTGTGGGCCATCTCGGCTCTGGTGCAGCCGTTCAGCCCTGCTGTTGTAGACGAAATAAAAGCAGTCCTAGACAACATGTAAGTGAATGAGGGAGGCTGTGTGGCAGTAAAACTTTATCTATAGAAACAGGCACAGAGCTGGATTTGGCTCCTGGGACACAGTGTGCTGATCACTGCACGGGACCAAACCCCCTTCCTTTGCAGTTGGATGACTTTGCCAGCTTCCTCCCTGCCCTGCTCTTGCACCACTGACATCTCTTGGAAACAAATTAAATCATGGTGTTTCCTTAAAACCCTCCAAGAGTTCCTTAGCCTCAGAGTAAAACTCAAACTTCTTGACATGGTCTCTAGATCTGGCCCCTCTCTGTGTCTGACTCTGACCTCCCTCACCCCTGTTTGTCCTCTAATTCTCTTCTAGAGCCACACTGGTCTGTTTCCTCTTCCTCAAACCATAGCCAGTTAAGTCTGACCTTAGGACCTTTGTACTTGCTCTTCTCTCTTTGCCCGAAATGCTTTTCTTCCCGATGATTATGTGGCTCATTTGCTTTGTTCACTCTGGTCTCCACTCAGACATCGGCTTCTTGGAGAGCCTCCCCCGACCACGCTGCCTCTTGTATCTCTGTGCCATTGTCTCAGGCTCTGGTGTTTTCCGAGCTCTTACCACGGCCCGTCGTTGCCATTCACATCTGTGTGTTACACACACTCCTGAAGGAAGACACTTTGTAGATCTTGCTTCCTGATGGCTCCAGGACACCAGCACAGTACCCGGCATACAGGAGGTGCTCAAACATTGTTACATCCAGCGGGGAATTCTCAGAGCCTTCCTTCACAAGCACGCCAGGGGCGTTTCTGACTCCTCACATTCCTTCCTTTCCCAAGCTTCTCATTACTGTTTGAACTCTAGATTTTCCTCCTACCCCTGAGGATGTTTTATATCCTTTATGGGTGCCTCTTTTTTTAAAAAAAAAATCTTTTCCTTTAAAAATTTTCCCCCTTTATTCTTTTTTCCTAGTTATGGAAGCTGTAAGCTTTGTACTTCGCCATGTTCCTCCTATGGCCTTCCTTTGCCTTTGGTTGCAATTTCGGGGCCTCAGAGTCTCAGTTGACCTGCCGGCATCATGCTATTTATCCAGTCTTCCATGTGGCCATGATGATAGTCATTTTAGAAAGTTCTGGGCTTTCCTCAATGACTGTCAGGGAAGGCTTGCCTTGAGGTGAGCCCTCCGAATTCCTCCCGAGTCCTGCCTCCTGGTGTGTACCTGCTTCAGCCTGTGTCTGCAAGTTCAACACGTGTTTACGTCAGACTTACCTGCTTCCTCCCTCCACTCCACATCTGACCCTAGTTTTCCTGGAAGATTCTATTTCAGAGAAACCTTAGTGTCTTCATCTTCTCTGCAGGCTCCATTCTCTGTAGGAAAATACCCTGATCCTCTTATTTTTTGTCTTTCTTTAGTTGTAACTTTTATCAATCTTTTTTTAACCATGACTGCTATTGGCAAGCACCTATACATTGCAAATCATAAGTCTTGGAGGTTCAAATCCTGGTCCTGCCCTGTGTTAGCTGTGTGTTAGGAATGGCATTTCATGACTGTCTAAATTATAAGATGGAGTAATGTTGCAGCTTTTCTAGATTTGGGAGAGGGGTCATGCATGTGTTCATCCTTCGTGAACTGTCCCTATATTTATGTTTGTCTTCATCAGTCTGCTTCATTCCCGCCTTTGCCAGCTGCCTGGTCTTTGCCCCTGACTCCCTCACTCTTGGATAACGTCCACTGTTAGCTTTCTGTGGGAAGAGAAAAATGACAGATGGAAGGAAAGTAGGAAACTTAACTTGAACATATGTGTGTGTGGGGAGGAGGCGAACTGGAAGATATCTATGTATATTGTACTCTTTATGGGCACAAAGACCAGCTTATTTTTTAAAAAAAGCGTAAATGTGGATAAATAAAACCTGACAAGTATTGGTTTCCTTGAATTATTTTGACTACTTCATCAGCTGCATGCTGATGGGTTGCATTAACACTTTTAACGCGTTTGGAAATTAAATCAAACGGCAACTGCATTAAACCCTCATTCACTTGGAACATTACCCTCCTGTATTCAAATGGAGGAATTATCTGGGGTATGGAATGAGCTGCAAGGACTGTGTGTTAGTGAGCTAACATTTGTGGACCATTTGTTGTGTGCTAGACACTGCCCTGAATGTTTCAGTGAGGTTCTACTTAATCCTCACCTGCTCCCTTGTTTCAGATGAGGATGCTGAAGCCTGATTACCCAGCCTACTTAGAATCTCAGAGCCCACGATCTGTCATAGACCTGCTGTAATTAAGACTTTTTTCTGAGCCTCCCAATGCTAATTTTCCATAATGTTCTCTTCTGTGGCAAATCTACTTATAATATTGTTTCTGAGGACCAACGTTTCGGGCTCAGATTCAGATAAAGCTTGGGTTCCAAATCTGGAAGAGATGCTCCAGATCATTGCTTCTGTCCCCTTACTGGTGTCTGGTTTACCTCTGAGGGGTTATAGCCTCTACCTAGATGAGTGGTTCTTAACCGAGGCTGATTTCATCTCCCAGGAGACACTTGGCAATGTCCTGAGACATTTTAATTGTCACACCTGGAAGGGGAGTATGGACATCTAGTGGGCAGAGGCCAGAGATGCTGCCAAATTTGTATGATGCACCAGATAGCCTTCCCAACAAAGATGATTCAGCCGCAAAGGCCAGTTGTGCTGAGGGCGAGAAGCTCTGACCCAGACCCCTCCCCGTGGAGAGGCTGCTTGACCCCTCGTACTGTGGTATTCGTCTGCGGTGTTGTGGGCTGCTGGCCAGGTGGGGCGTGAGACGAGGGAGAGAGAAGGCAGAGCTGCTCATGTGAGTGTGAAGAAGACTTCAGCTCTTCTGAGCCCCAGTCTCTCTAAAACATTGACGTTTGATTTCTGGTTTATTCTGATATGGGGAGCGAGATAGGATGTCCAGGTGAACAGCCCGCACCAGCCCAGCTGGCCCTGGGAGCTGTCACTGTGCCCACACTCCCCCAGCATGCCCCCCCTTCAGCCCATCAGGCAGTCTACCTGCTGGTGGAGCCCAGTCACTCCAAACGGGGATGGGTGGGGTCGGGGAGGGGTGGACGAAACTCCTGTACACGTCAAAAGCAAACGTAACCACTCACCTAGAGATGATCCTCATGAAGAAATTGTAGCAACACGTTTAAACAGTTAAAAAGCAAAGGTGGAGACTTGGCAGGAGGCAGAGGCTAAAAAGCAGTAACTCAGCAATTGCAGGGGGTGGACAGCGGGTTTCTGATGTAATCAGTGGGGTTCCTTATGCCCACCCTGCGTTGTTTTTAAACTCCTCACTTGTGTCCCCTGCCCACGATGTGCTGGCACCCCAATCCAGGGACCGCAGAGCCGGTGCTCAGATGAGGTTTATCTCAGAAGGGAGGGGGCCTCTGTTTTGCTGCTAATCAGATCTGAACAACCATTTCTTGGGCCTCCGCATCCCTATTTATCAAAAGAGCGGGCCTGTTCTACAGGTGGATTTCAAACGCATTCCCCCCTTAAAGAGTAGCATGCCTTCCTAAAATAGAATGAAAAACAAGTGATGCGGCTCTGCAGAATCACGGGGCTCCTGGAATAGTATAAAATTTTAGTTTCCCCACCACCTGGGCAGGTGGATTTCTTTGCTGCTTTAAAGGGTGTTGTTTGTTTTTAAAATTCATCTCATCCTCCTCCTTTTTGATGCTTTCCTGGACCCCGGTAGAAAACGTAGCTAGGATTTGGCCTCTTCTCTTCTAAATGAGATGTGCCTGTTCCAGCTTTTCATTACTAATCAGAGGAGCAGGTCTGTTGTTTTAGATGTGTATCCAGAGGCAGATGTGACCAGCTTGCAGCTCAGTAAATGGAGCTCTTCCTCTCTGATGGAACAGTTTTTGGCAGAGTGGCTGATCGTCTGTTCTCAGGGAGGGAAAGCCTCCTGTTTGAGTTAATCAGCAGCAAAATGTGCTCCGTGGTTTGCTCTTCTAATCCCTCACACATGTGAGTGGGAAACTGCTGGACCCTCATGAGACAGGAGTGTGGTTAGCGGTGTCTCTGCGAGCAGTTGAAGGTGCTCTTCCTTAGCGGAGACGGTGAGGCAGGCGGGGCTGGATTTGACTCCTTGCTCTGCCCAGTTTTTGCTGTTGGATTAAACTCCACAAGTAACGGGGCCTCAGTGTCTCCATCTAGAAGAGGGACAGAATGATATTACTTGACTTACATTTTCTTAGGCTCAGTGAAATCAAGTGTGGAAATTACAGAGAGCAGGGCCTCCTCTCTGCTAGCTGGGCAAGTGCAGAGACTCATGTGGAGGTGTTTTGTTCTTTGTACCATTTATTTCTCCTCCTGGGTGGGCAGGAAGGATACAATTCCCAGACTCCTGCCTCCAGATGAGGCCAGAGGACTGTGTGCTGAAGTGATATATTGCCTCTTCCAGGCCAGACCTGTAAAAACCCTCCCCTGTGCGAGCCTCATCGTTCCCGCTCCTGCTGTGACATTGGAGACCGTGAGGTGAGGCAGGTAGCATCTCCAGACAGCAGCCTGGGTCCCTGAATGGGATGTGGAGCCCAGCACCTCCCCACCCTGTGACCTCACTGGGCTGTGACATGAGTGAGCAGTAGCTGAACCAACCGTGACTACTCCAGTTCCTGTTGAGGGAGCCTCAGTCCTTCCTGCCTTGATGGCTTTGAGACCTCATTCTGAGGTATCTACCTGTGTGGTGGGCAGACACGCATAGCATGCAGACCATGCTGTAATGCCCACTTGGCACTTAGTGGGATCCTGACAGTGATTGGATGGGGTTTGCTGAGTCTCCCCTCCCAGCAAAGGGAGTTAGCTTGTTCTCTCTGCCTGCTGCCATCGGGACTGACTCATCAGAAGGCTGTTCCTTCTCTCTGGGCATTGCTGCCACACGCACACAGTACTCAGTACTCACCGCTGTGGCTTTTATCGGTGGTGGTAGGGTGGTCACTGAGCTGACCACCCCTTTTGCCCTTGGCCTTTATTCCCCTAGGTAGGTTAACGCAGCCCATTAAGTGACCTAGCCAGCTTGCAGGCCTAGGTACGAGGGTGACTCTTCCAGGCATCTTCTCATGTCTCTGCTGAATCTTGGGCTTTGTTGATTTTATTCCCTGACTTCTGCAAGAAGCAGACATGAAGGAAACTGCAGGATACCCACTTCCAGGCCTTCACCCACACCTGGAAGTTTACCGAGTATGGACATAGTCCTCCTGCCCCATGCAAGGGGCCCCACTTGTATGGCCTAATCCCCAAGCCACCGCCTTTCCCACCCTGCCTTATCCAGCTGTGACTCCAGGACTCCTGATTGACTTCTGGTCTGGGATACCGTCAGTGGGCTGCTGCACCATTTCCAGAAGCCACTAAGAAGCAGCTCCTAGAAACACCAGTAGCCATTGTCTTTGACAGAGGGCCCATGCCGGGTATTCCTGGGGCTGGATCTCAGAAGAGTTCCCCTAATCCCAAATTTATCTGCAACCTGTGTGCTAACAGAAGCCACCCTTCCCTGTGGGATTTGGGTAGAATGAGCCCTCTTTCAAATTTCTGCATATTTCTAAGGCCTCATATTATGGTAACGTCTGCCCCTTCAGTTTCCATTCCCACTGGCTCTCAGTGTCAATTATCTCTCTCTCCTCACAGCTTCTCCGCAGCATCCAGATTTGGAACTCAGTCCCCTTCCCTTAATTTTCCTTCATCCTTTCCTTGGCACACACATGTACACATTCTTTGCACTGTGGTACTTTTGAGGATCTAGGGCAAGGGAAGGGGGTCACAGCACAGAATTGCAGATGCCCCCAAATGGAGTACGAGGGGTGCCTGCTCTGGCACGTGCTCTGGCCACCCTGTTAGGAAGTCCTTGGTGGCTGCTGCCTTCTCTGAAGGCTCTGGCTTCCTGCCATGTTGCCCTGGGGCCTCCCCTCCCCTCTCTTGCTTCCTCAGAAGCTCTGAGGCAGCGTGGTCTGGCAGCAGACAGTTCCCTGGGACCTGTTTGCACTGCTCATTTCTGCCAGTCTCACTTGCCAGTTATTCCCCGCCACCACTGGCTTTGGATTAATTCCCTCTGGCAGATGCATGGCTCTTCCTTGGCCTTTCTTTTGCATCTCAGGAGTGGGCCCTGTTTCACTGCCAGAGCGGATCCCACCCTTGACTTGGTCCTCGACACTTATCTGGGTCTGGAGGTCCCTGCAGGCCACAGCCCTGCCCACACCTCACTCCTGTCCTGCCTTACTGACATCAAAGGCAGGAGGCCCAGCAGGGGCTGCTCTGAGCTTGAGGATGCAGATGGGGAACCAGTGGCAGTGCGGACCCTCTCATCATGGAGTGGTAGCAACACAGCTCTTACTGGATGCAGCCCTGGAGGGAGGTGTTGGCATGTGTCCCTGGGATCCCCAGGCATGGAGCTGCTGCTTTGCAGCCACATCTCACATCTCGAGTGGTGGGCCCGGGGCTCTGTCTCCTCCGCATTTCCTATGCTGCTGGTTCCTCTTTGACATTATTCTCATACATGCTCATGGGGACTGTTGGGGGGCAAGTCATGGGCTGACAGCTCCGGATCCACACCTTCTAGTTTACCAACCTCCAGAGGAAGAGTTTACTTCTCTCCATTTCAGAACATCAGTCCCAGGGAAGGAATTTGGTCATCCTTGCCTGGGTTGAGCATCCAAGGCTGAACCAGGGATTCTACCCAATGGCATGGCATGTGGAAGGCTCATGTGCCCAACCCTGTGGCCACCGTGGCGCAGAGTGTGAAGAGTCCAGGCCCTGCAGGAAGATGCGGAGCGGGGCAGGAGCCCCTCCCCTAAAGAGGAATTCTGGACAGACAGGGACCAGATGGGCACAGGCCAGGCTCCCCTGCTGTATGCCCTGCCGTGCTGGGCTTTCTACTGTGGAGGGCGAGGAGTTAGCCACATGAAGATTTAGGGCTGTTGGTAGGTTGTGGTTCAACAGTCTGAGCCCCCTGGTTTCAATCTTAAATAACCATGATGTACATATATTTTTTGGTTTGTTTTAATGAATTTCACACAAGGCCACTTTAGAACCAGAAGTGTTCAGAACTCAGCTGTGTATCTGCACCTGTATTTCCCGACATCTTTTCTCTCGATTCCCCATCATCGTTTCTCCTCTGGTCAGTGTCTGCCCAGCCCTGCCCATCATCCTCTCTTGCCACCTTTGCTCTGCATCCAGAAAGTCACAGATGGACACCTCAGCTCCTCCTTCCCTGCTGGGCAGTATCCTTGGTAGGATATCTCCTCCTGGAAGACACGTCCCTCTCCCCCTTCCCTGCCCTCTTCTCTCCCAGTCTGTCCTCCCTTCCTGCTCACTCCCCCCTGACTCCCATACTCTCCATCTCTCCCTTCTGTTACTTATTACATGCCAGTGTTTTGGGTCACAGCAGCCTTGCCCACACCAGTGGGGTTGTTGGCAGTGGCTCCCTGATTCTGGTGCCTGGGGGTCAGGGTAGAGCTGTACCAATGTGTGGCATTAGCATCTTCCTCCAAGCACGCTCTAATCAAGGACAGCAGGCAGATAGCACTGTTTGCTGCCTGGCTAAATCACTGTTAGAAAGATGCACCTGCACAGTGCTGTCTCCAAATGCCCCTATTAATTGATTGATCAGCAAGGCAAATATTCACTAAATACCTCCCATCTCCCAGGAATCGTCTAGACATAGGGATACACCAAAAAGCCATATGGGGACAGGGCTTCTCTTATCCGAAAATGTACATTCTAGTGGAGGGGGAAAAAAAGGGGGAAATGAGTTAACAAGTGAGATCATTTCAGAGAGCAGTAAGAATGTGGTCAGGACTGCTGGTATGTATCCCTGTGGCCCCAAAGCAAGCCACAGGATGACTTGAATTTAAACCCCAGCTCTGTCCCTTGCCAGCTCTATGACCTCGGTGTGCCCCTGTGCTTCTGCAAGCCTGTTGTACCATCTAAAAAGTGAGCACGATGAGGCTGATCTCTTATGAGTTGTGAGTGTGGCCAGAAGTGAGACAGTGTGGCTGGAATAGTAGCTGGCTGCTCTGTACCCACAGGGCTGACACGCCACCTCCTGGCCCAACCCCACAAGGTGGGGTGAATGCAGTTGTTGGGGGTTCTACAGCTTGCCACCCCCGAGGCCGCTAAATGGTTCAAATTCAGTCCAATGTTGAATCCAACGTTGCCTTAAATTCTTAGGGCTGCTGTAACAGGTGACTGCAAACTGGGTGGCTTAAAATAACAGGAATCGACTCTCTCACAGTTCTGGAGGCAGAAGTCCAGAGTCAGTGTGTTGGTGGGGTTGGTTCCTTCCGGAGGCTGCGGGGGAGAATCTGTCCGAGGCTTCTGGCGGCTGCTGGCGATCCTCGGTGTAGACGCGTTGGCTCCAGTCTCTGCGTTAGCTTGTAGACGCATGGCTCCAGTCTCTGCCTCCGTCATTACGTGGCCTCCTTGTCTGTGTGTGTTTGTCTCTGTGTCTGAATGTCCCTCTTCTTGTGAGGACACCAGTCAGTGCATGAGGACCCACCCTAATCCAGTATGACCTCATCGCAGCTTGATTATATCTGCATAGACCCTGTTTCCATATAGGGCCATGTTCACAGGTACCTGGGGGTTAGGACTTTGACATGTCTTCCTGGGGGACACAGTGGGACCACTGGCACCTTTATATGTTTTATAGATATGAAATCTCTCCTCCAGCTCCTCCCGAATTATTCTTGTGTGTCTTTGCTGCTATGGAATTCAAACACCCTCTTTTCTGATGAAGCAAGTATGTCTTCCCAGTGTGTCTTCCTGGCCCAGACCCCCCAGGAGGTGAGAGCAGACAAGAGAGGGGTAAGGCTGTGGCTGAGAGGCGTGGGCTGGTTCTTCACCTCCCTCGTTCCATCTCTCAGAGTCTGTCCCGCTTTTCCTCTTGGACATCTTTCTGCGTCCTGCTGTCAGGCCCATGCCTGTGCCCTCCCATATCCAGTGGCTCCATTGCCTAGAGAAGGAGGCTCTCTCCACAGGCTGGACCCAGTGCCTGTCCAGCCACAGCTTTCACGACCCTCTTCCTGAGCCATGCCACAGATCTTAGTCCCCCTCCTGGCTAGTGACATCAACACTCCCATGACCCACCAGGGTGCCTGGATCCTGGCCTTGCTCTTCTGCCCTGCCTACCCTTGTCATCTAAGGGGGCCTCTCTAAACAGCACATCTTTTCAGCAAATGTGTCAAGTTCATTAGACTAGGGGTTCCACGAGGATGGGTCTGTGTTTGCTCACCAAGTGTCCCTAGGGCTTGGCCCGCTGTAGGCAGTCAGTGGCCACTTATTGCATAAAACCTCAATAGCTCTCTATTACTTACTGCCTCTTTGGAAGAATGAGAAAAAGCCCTTTTCAGTCTGTTTACTTCCAGACCTTTATACTGCACCCAGGCTGGAAACCAGCCAAAATTACTGTAGTCAGCTTCTATGCTTAGCACATACTGTTCCCTTTTCCTGGAATATCCTTTCTCACTGTGTCAGCCCTTTCATAGCTCAGCCCAAGTGTTTCCCCATCCAGTGAAGCCCTTCCTGGCAACTTTTCCACCACTGAAAGTTAGGTTAGGTGCTCCCAAATCTCTACCCACCTAACAGGAACCCCGTTAGACTGTAATGTCTTTGAAGTCAAGGGCTGTGCCCTATTCATCTCTTTATTTCAAGATGGCTGTGTTAAGGAAGAATTCTGTTAGTGACTGCTTGCATAAAATCAGGTAGTTCTTTAACATGTACAAAATGATGAAGAGCCCCCAATAATACGTACCTGTTACAATTTCCTATTTTCTAGGTGAGGCATCAGAGGCTCAGAGAGGCTCAGTGACCTGGATAAGAACACACAGCTTGAATAGAGTAGGTGGGATGAGGGGTCCCAGGTTCTCTTGGGAGAAGCACAGACTCAGGCACACAGAAGAGGCAGATGCTAGGGTGTGAGTGGCCCACCCAGAGACACACGGAGCACTGAGGGAGGCCCAGCTCCTGGCCGCGCCCGTGTGGAGGCGGTGGGCCCCGGGACCTGCAGTGCTGCCCTCATCGTGATTCTCAGACTTCTGTTCTAATTGCTCTTTTCAAGTGTTGTTCTTGCAGTTCAGCGTGTGGGGGACATAGTGTTTGTAGCAACTGCTAATGACAGGGCTCCTGAAAAAGACTGCCTATTTTTGGAGTTAAGCTTCATCCTAAAAGAAATAAAAATAAACATTGAGAGTTTTTTTTTTTTTAAAGAAAAATATGTTAAAAAAAAAAAAAAAGTCAATACCATCTCAGCCTGCTCTCTTTCCTAGTGTGAGTGGAGCAGGAATTCAGTCTAGGAGGTCAGGGGGCCTGGGTTTAAGTCCTGGCCCTGCCATGAGCTCACTTTTCTCTGGGATCCGCCTTCTCCGATTCCTGCTGGTCCCGAGGACAGCTACAGGGTCAGACCTGACCTGGCTGGGTTGCGGCTTCTTTCCTCTCCTCCAGTCTCAGCTGGCCCCATCACAGTTCTTAGACTGGTCTGGACCAGCCAAGAGGGGTTAAGCTTTCCCAGGGCCACTGCCACGTAGCAACTCCCAAATTCTGCCTCATCTGCCTTAACCTTATTTGAGCATCAGCGAATCATCAGCAAAATGCCACTGCTACTAATGCTAATAATACTAACGTTGATCGTATCTGGCGCGTTCTGAGAGATCTCTGTGTGCCAAGCCCTCGCTAAGCACCTCTGGAAGATTGTGTTATTCTTCTCATGTTTACTTTTCCTGGTCCCACCCATGGGCAGAATGCACTTCCTGATCGGCTTTGCCAGAGCCTCACTGACTTTGAGCTTGGCTCTGTGACTTGATTTGACCAAGAGAATGTGGACGGAAGGAGCAGTGGGCCAGTTCTAAGGAGAGGTACCGCGTGTTTCTGTCCCCCTTCTGCATGTCACCATCCGTCATTAGAACCTGCCACAGGCAGCACCTCCTCCTTCAGCCTCATTCCTGGGATGAGGAACATAAGGGGCATATTTGAACCTAACTTGGAGCCAAGCCACATTGACCCACAGGCCTGAGAGCAAGAAAGAAGTGCTGTGAACATCTTTAAGATTCATAGATGTTTGTTACTGCAGCAAAAGCTGACTAATGCAGCACTTTTAAAGGATGATCTTGGATAAGTCTCACACCAAATCCTCCAACATAGATGTGTCCGTACTTCATTTTATGCATGTCGTTGGACTAGAGCTTTTCCTTCTAGGGTCCTACCGAGCTCTGATCTTCTGTAATCCTAAGCTTTGGTATCTGACAGCATCGGCTCTTTATTCCAACTGTGGTCGGTCGTCCTTGAAGAACAGCATCACTGTACTGGGTGTGGATGTGAAGGGTATACCGAGAGACACTCTGAAGGCAAGAAGGGACTCCCTCTCTTGGGTTCCTGCTCATGTCTGGCAGGGCTTAGAGTGGTCCTTTACACCCGAGAGAGGAACTGGCTTCTGGAAGGCGCCCGGCAGAACTGGAGTCAGCAGTGCTCCCCAGGACTTACCATTGTCCCAGCGGTCCACGGAGATCCCAGTTCCAGAGTCCTCTGGCTCAGTTAGAGTGATGGTCTGCCCAGAGATATGGGGCCTACTTGGCCATGTGTAGAGCTAAGATTCTTTTGGGCCCCGGCGGTTATATGCAGGGCAGGTAAAAGCAGGCCAAGGCAGCAAAGGGCTCATTAAGGGAAATAAATCTCTGACACAGTGTTCTTGAGGCCTTATGTCTGGGTGGGAAACTTAGCTTCAGGGTCTCCAGCCAGAACTCCTGAGCCATCTCTGGAACTGCGTAAAGGACCTCCCTGCCGCAGGCAATACCTATTATCTCTATGGCCTTCTGCCTACATAGTCCCTAGTCCCCAGCCGAGACCTGGATCTCTGCTCCAGCATGTTCCTGAAGGTGCTTCTCCCCAGCTGGGGGTCTTGCTGTGTCAGGAGTCCAGAGGACCAATGTGCAGAGGAAAGAATGCCATTTCCTATGAAGTGAAGGCATGTGTGTTGATAAGCCCAGAGGTTCTCCTTGGAAGTCCGTAGCCTTCAATGGCTGCAAGGGCAGAGGATGGAGTGACTGCAAAAGCATTCTATTGATTGCAAGAAGGAACTGAAGTGAGGGTTCATAACACCTTCTGGAAGGCAGGCAGCCCATGGCTCTGGTGAGGTGCTAATGAGCTCCCCAGCCAGCTGCAGCTCGACCTGCATCTTCCCGGCAAAAGACCCAGGGCTGGCTTCGAAGAGGGCATCAGCGAGAGTAAGTGATGAGCTGATTAGTGCAGAGCAGCTTCCTGGGCTCAGACCAGCTCCTCTCCCTCAGTCTTTTGTTTCTTTTTTCTTTTATCTCAGCAAGGTAAAGCAAAGAGCCACGCCTGCACGGGGAATTCCTCCCTGCTTATATAAATGAGCTAGTCTTTCAGAAGAGAGTGAATCCTTCTCTTCTAAAGGGACGTTAAGCCCAAGGATTTGCCTCATTCCCTCTCCCCGTGATCCTCGCCACCCTCCTGGCTTCCCAAGGCTGAGTCATCCATGTGGATGTCAAGATGCGTACGTCATCTGGAGGGCAGGTGGCTAAACCATGTACCTGGGGAGGTCATTGTTTGAAAGCAGGCATGTGCCAGCATATTGAGTGGATGCCTTACCTCTGCATGAGGCTGCAGCATTGTGTTTTCATGCTGAGAAGCCTTCTCAAGAGGTCGGGTTTTCTATTTATCCATCCTAAGATTGGTGCCTTGTCTCCTGTGCTGCCTGTGTGTGCTAAAGTGTGTCCCCTGGATAGAGGCAGCAAGATGCAGAGCAGGAGAAGGATTCGGGGATCTTCTCCAACTTATTAAAATATGAGCATTTGCATTCCCTTGTTTCTCCTTGGGTTTAAAAAGATCACTATATTTTTCTTGCTTTTGAATGATATGCTTTACTAGTACACGTTTAAATTCTGGACTTTGAATCAGATATCTCAGCCATGAGGCCCGGAGCATCAGCCTTTCAAGGAAAGGAAACCTGAGGTCTAATCTTAACTCTACCACCAACAGCACCACCGCCAAGAAAATTGCCAAGTCCCTGAGCTTTAAACCGCATGGTCGTTCATCCTCCAGTGCCTTTGCCTCTGCCGTTCTCTGTGCTCCACGCCTCTTCTCCTTTTCCTCATGCTGTCATCTTTCAAAACGCAGTTTAAATGTCACTTTCTCTGTAAAGAATTCTTCAGCTTCCCCAGACAGGTGTGAACATTGTCTCTTCTTAGCTCTTTTGAATCTACAGCTATTGGAAATATTGGTTGGTTGGTTGGTTAATTCATTTACTCAAATATTTATTGGATGGCTACTGTATGCCCAGGCACTGCTGTAGACACCAGGGACATACAGGGGTTGCTCAAAGTGACAGAAAGTGTGTCTTGTAGGCCAGCACTGTCCAGTAGAACTTTCTGTGATGATGGGGCTGTTCTGTATCTGTGTTGCCTGCTCTCTGTGGCTCAGTAGCCATGTGAGTCTGTCAGGCCCTTGAAATGTGGCTACTGTGACTGAGGAACTGAATTTAAAATTTTTCTTCAGTTCAACTTCAGTAACCACACAGGGTAGTGGCTGCCATGTTGGACAGCACCATTCTACGGGAGAGGCGGACTTTGAAAGAGTTAATAGACCACTATGCTATTCTAAGTTGTGATTAGGGGTGTGTTGGAGTCAAATAGAGGGTGCTGGTGGAGAATTACTGGGGAGACCTATTTTGGTGAGTGAACAAGAGAGACTTCTTGCGGGAAGTGACATTTGATCTAAGACCTGGAGGCTGAGAAGATGTCAACCTTTTAAAGAGGAAGACTTTTCTAGGGAGAGGAAACAGTGAGTAGAAAAATGCTAGAGGTAGGAATGAGTGTGGCCTGTTGGAAGAATTGAGGGCGGTCAGTGTGACTGGAGTGGAACAGGTGAGTGGTGGCAGTGGAGGCTGGAGACAGTCAGGGGTCAGATCATTCGAGGGGTTAGAGGAGGAGGGAGAGGAAAGGGCTTGTTGGAAGTCGTTACATGGGGAGAAAGAGCGGGGCACTGAGCCCACATCTCCTGGCTGTCCAGTCAGTACTTCTGCTGGGATGCACTGGCCCAGCAACTTGGGCTCCGAACCGTCTTACACAGTGCCGGCCTGGTGAAGGCCTCAACTGCACTCTGTCTCCGTCCCCGTCTCCAGCCTGACTTATTTAGGCCTGCCTAGTTTATGGAGCTGCTGAACATGGGTAGTACATGTCGGGCTCAGGGGCCTGCCCGTGTTTGTCCCTGTGAAAGAGAAATACTACCTTCTCCACTGGAGCCATCTTTTCTGATCATGCCTGCTCGGTGGTTAAAATTCTGGGAGCATTTAGCACAGGAGGAATTGCTGTCATGACAAGTGGATCCTTCTGTAACCTGCACTTAATTGGATTAAGTGACAGCCTTGGGAATGACTCAAATAAAATTTGGTGCAGTTAGACAGTGCTGAATGGCTGGTGCCAGAACCAGTGTGGAAATCTTGCAGCCATTCATGGAACCATCAAGGGATCTGGTTGGACAGGAGGAGCCTGTGCTTACTTCACCTGCTCATCCTCTCATCTTCCCTGTGAATTCTGCGGCTCTCCCCAGAAGTTTCCTTGAAGGAAGTGGTGAGAAGCACTGAGACGGAGGGTGTCTTAGATTGGATTCCCTGGAAACAAAATCTGAGACAAAGAGTTGGATGCAGAAGGTTTATTGAGGAAAGCTCTTTGGAGGTATACCTGTCGGGGAGGGCAGAGGGGGAAGCTGACTTGTGAGGTGGGTACAACTGAAGATGTGCAGCTCAGGTATAGGGCTCAGGCAGTCCTTTGGGAGAACTCTGGAGCTTGGATGGCCCTTGTCCCAAATTGAGGTTAGAAGTTTGGGCCTCTGTATTCCCACATCTACTGGTCATTGGCCATGCCCCCTAACCCCCAGCAAACATAACCTTGGGTGGGGCAGTTCCTGGAGATGGATGAAGCTGCTAGCAATCAGCAACTGACATTTCCAGTTGCTGGGGGAGGGGCACACCTGCCTCCTTGCCAGCAAAACACCTCAGTATTCACCACAAGGTCAGCTGGAACTGACACCTTGTGGGTCCCTGGGAACTCCTGGTCTTCCTCAGAGGGTGACTCCACGGTCCCCGCCATGCGCTGAACCCACCGCTCCTCTCCTCCAGTTCTCTTTACTCTGTCCTCCACCTGTCCTGGAGCCCAGGACTACCTGGGGCCTAGGGTCTCCTCTCGCCTCTGTTCTGCTTGCTTCTAACCCCCTCCCTGGCCTCCGGGGCTCCTTTCTGATGGCTTTCTGCTTTTGTTCCCCAGAGGCTGATCTGCTGTGCACAGAGCAGCTTCTCACTGCACGTCCGCTCTGCTGGGACTCTTCCTTTCGGTTGGCCTCGTTTCCAGCAGTGAGTCTGGAAGTCTGACTCCACCCTCTCTCAGAGCTCCTATGTGCAGTGGTGAAGTGTGTGGGCTCCAGGTCAGGTACCAGAATGAGGGTCTCTGCTCTGCTGCTTCCCAGATAAAGTGATTCTAGGAAAGTCAGGTTTTCTCTTTGTGGACATGAGGGACACAGACGTGGATCCGTGTGTTCTGTGCCATGCTTTGGTCATTTTGAATCTTTCACATCTATCAAATTGGCATACGTCCACCTCCATCACAGAGCTTCTGTGAGAACTGGATATTGCCTGTCAGGCCCGCAGCACGGCACATGGCATGTGGCAGGGGTTGTCATTCTTTTGTCTTCATTGAAAACCTTGGTCAGTGGTCAGCTCAGCCTAGCCAAGGGCAGTCCAGGCCAAATCTCAGAGCTACGCTTAGAACTAAGATGCTGAAACGCAGTCCTGACTGTAGCACAGAGTCTCAGGGTGAGAGGAGGTAGCTGTGGTGAGACAGATCATCCACAGTTTGGTTGTAGGGCCTCCAGCCAAGTCTGAGCCCGCTCCCCAAGGGGTCTGAATGCATGGACACCTTGAGGGCTCTGTCTCAGTGCAAACCCATGTCTCACAGCCAGGGGACTGGTTCACTCCCTCTCTCCACCCATAACGTCCTCCCACCCACTTCTCTCCATATGCAGCCACAGCCTCAGCCTCTGCGTGGGAGACGGGGGCTGGGAGGGGCGTGTCTCTCCGGCCCCTGACTAGGGACTCAGCGGGGGCGTCTGTCTGTCCTTACATGCGATGGGAGCCGACGTGGACCCCCTGCATCCCAGTCCTGTTCTTCCATTGTTGGACACCCAGCAGGACTCCACAGGCAAATGGAAAAGAAAAGCCTTGATCACTGTTTATTTTCCTTAATTTTCCTTAATTGTGCTTCTTTTATTTTTAACCTTGATTACAAGCAACAGAAAAGTTCCTCTCTGTTTTTTCCCCCCTTTGCAGCTGTTTGAATAACATCCGCTAGACCGACCCCCCCCCCCCCCGCCCGCCCCGGTCGGCTCAGAAAGGAGAGAAATCAGCTACAAGGGAAACAAGAGAAGCATTTTTAGTTCAGGGTGGGAGCCTTGTTTTGCCAAACCTGCAGTCTTTTGCCTGGCTTCGGAGCCTTTGAATGCCAGCCCACAGCTTCTGGGGACAAAGTGTTTTTGTTGTTTCATTGTTTTGCTTTATTTGAAGACAAACTGCCCCCCTCAAAGCCCCTCTATGGATAGTTCGGTGGATCCAGTCATGCCATTTATAGGGAGGGGTCATCTGCTGTCAAGTGGTTAAGATTTCACGTCCTTTGTTTACTCCTTCAGTCTTGTATATTCGTTCATTCATCAAACATAGTTATTTATCTGTGGATTGCTTGTATTTTGCCAGTGGCTGGGATGCGAAGTTAAATTAGACAGTTTCCCTGACCTCAAAATACTCATAAGTGTGGCTGGAGAGTCTTACATGTAAACCAATCATTGCAATTAAAGATGGACAACATCCCATTTAGAAAATGGTCATTGCTAAGGTTTGAGTGTGCTGTCATGGTCCCTGGGCCCAGTTCTCCATTTTTAACGCACACTGCCTGTGTGCTCTTGGGTAAGTTACCCTTTCTGTGCCTGTTTCCTCATCAGTTATAATGTGGGAGTGCTAGCATTCGCCTCAGAAGATGATGAGGGTTAAATGAGATCACCTGTAGTCGTGCTTGGTGGAATGCCCTGTGTGGAGTAAACTGTTTGTGACTGTCAGCTGCTGTCCCTTCTTGTTGAGTAAGAAAGTCAGGCTGTGTCTCCAGAGACTGGGGTTCAAAATTTGGCCTCGTCACTGAAGAATTTAACCCATAGCAAGTCGCCGAACTTCTCCTCCCTTATAAAAGTTATAATATGATTTTACTCACATGCAGGCAGGGCTACTCAAAGTGGGGTTGTGGACCAGTAGCATCAGCACTGCTGGAAGCTTGTTGGAAATGTGAATTCTCAGCATCACCTGCCCCAGGCCTGTTGGATCAGAATTTGGAGTGAGGTGTAGGAGTATATGTTTTAAAAATCATGCAGGTGATTATGACACATGCTAAAATTTGAGAAGCCTTGGGTTACCGTTGAGGTGTGAAAGTCGTCCAGCACACAATCTGTCCAAATATTAACAACTGATAAAGGTATTGACAGCTATTATTGCACTACAGTAAAAATAACAGGTGATGGGTAAGGTTGCAGCATACTTCACTGAAGTTTAATTTGAGTCATCTCTAGAAAGATGACTGGGGCTTTGAAAAGGAAGGTCGCTTCTGGCTGGAGGCATAGTGTGGCCAAAGGCATGGTGGTGTTTGGAGGATGGTGCAAAGCTGGGTGCTGCTCAGGCACAAACCTGGGGAGGGGATGGTGAAGACACAGCAGTAGAGGTGCAGCCTGGTAGAGCCAGATCACAGGCACCTGCTGTAACCAGGCCAAGGACTTTGAGCTTGACCCCCCGGGACAACGAAGATGTTTTCAACACAGAAGTGATAAGGCCAAATCTGTTATGAGTAAGACGAGTCATGGAGACGACAGTGTGGAAGCAGGGAGACCCAGTGGATCAGGGCAAATGATGGTCCCCAGAGTCTCCAGAAGACACTTTCTACTGAAACTGAACATTGGTTTACCAGTTGGCTTCTTCTCACTTGTTCTTCCATCTGGCTTCCAGTAGATGTTTGTTGAGTGCCTACAGTTTTCCAGGCATTTGGAGACACACATAGAAGGCATGTGAAGGAACATTCTTACCCAGCCACGGTCCACAGCCTCCTGAGAAATGTGATGTGCTTACCAGACACTGTGATCAGGAAGGGGAGCCAACAACCTCAAGCACCTGGCACACTATAGGTGCTACTGGTAACGTGATCACCATCGGTTACTCTCCCCTAACAATGTTCTTGCGGTGTCCCCAGTGTGGGCTCATCCAGTCCTCATAATGGCCCATTTTACAGCTGAAGAAGCTTCCCTCAGAAGTGTCACATGTATCAGGACTTGAAAAGGAATAGATATCAAAGAGGATATCAGATTTGGGGATTTTTTTTTTTTTTATTTTTAATTCCACACAGGAACATGCAGTTTGCAGGACAAAAGAGTTTGCAGGAAGGGCAATCAGGAGACAGGCACAAGGCCATCTGAGGTTCCAGACAAGGGAGGCCTCATTTTGTCCTGTCAGCAGCAGGGCAGTCTTTAGAAGATGTTAAAAAGACGGGTGACATGATCAGAGCCATTTCAGAGAGACGCTCTGACATCTCAGAGTATTTGCTGGCAAAAAGTGAGGTCTTGGGAGGGAACGTTTTGTAAGGGGCACTGACATTTATCCACAGCATTTCTGTTTCTTTGCTGATTCTCCTAAGATCTGTGTCTGTGTCAGAGTCTCAGCAGGATGAGTGAGGAGCTCTTCTCCCCTTCAGCCCCCACCCAGAAAAGTCCCATTAGTAACAGCTCATCGGTCCCAGAAGCATAGTGATGGCAGCCACTGAAGGCTGAAAGTGGGCCCCACGTACGTGTCCTGAGAGTGGAAGGCAGAGCAGGGCCAAGAGGAGTGGTGGGAACTGGGGAGCCCCCCTCTCTGCTGGGCTCTTGATACGCACCAGCTCACGTGGTCCTCCTGACGTAAAGAGTAGACAGTGTTCCTGTTGTACCGATAGCAAAGTGAAGCTCAGGAAGGCTGAGTGTCTTGCTCACGGTCACACAGCTGCCAGGAGGCTGGACGAGCCCCTTTTGCCAAAGGACCTCAGAGTCCCGGTTTTGTGTGTCGCCCCATGTAGGTGACATTGCTGCTGATGATAACCTCAGCAGTAGGAGTCCGTCTTTGTGATGGGCAAGTTTCTAGCCACTCCAAGACATCAGGGCCCTGTGGCAGATAGGATAGTGCCTCCCCATGATGCCCACATCCTAATCCCCAGAACCTGTCAATTTATTGCCTTACATGGTGAAAGGGACTTTGCAGATGTGATTACGTATTTTGAGATGGGGAAATTATACTGAATTATCTGGGCCCAGTGTAATCCTAAAGGTCCTTCGAAGGAGGGAGACAGGAAAGTCAGAGCCGTAGGAGGAGAATCAGAGCCAGAGGAGGAGATGTGACAATGGTGGGGGGCGGGGGGAAGGAAAATAGTGTGTTGAAGATGGAGGAAGGGCCACAGGCCAAAGGATGCAGGGGCATCTAGAATCTGAAACAAAAAAGCAAGGGAGCTGATTCTCCCCCTAGAGCCTCCAGAGGAAATACAGTCCTGCTGACACCTTGACTTTGGGACTTCCCGCATACAGAGCTGCAAGATAATACATTCATTTTGTCTTAAATCCTAGGTTTGTGGCCATTTGTTACAGCAGCAACAGGAAAGCAAGACAGGTTCCTGTGGCTTGTAAGGCAGCCCTCACCCTGTCCTGCTTTGCACACATAGACACGGCTGAGTTTATATAACCCTGCTACCCTTCCCTTCTCTGAGCTTCACTTTCCTCATCTGTAAAGTGGAAGGGGGGTTAATCTTCATTGTGCCAGTTCGTGGTTACTCCATACTCATTCTTTCCATCCCAACTAGGATTTTATTTTCTCAGCGAAGACCTTCTTCCCTTCCTAGATGATGTCTGCTCCTGCCTTACTCACTCTCCAGGCACCCTGCACGTTCCTTCCTGCGTTTGTGTCTTGTAAGAGTTTAATGAAAAGGTCATTTATGGAGATGTGGGCAGAGTTAAGGCAACAAAGAATACTGGGGCACCCAGGCACAGGGACTAGAAGGAAGCAGTTACTCCCTGGGGTAGAAGGGGCGGGAAGGTGGTACTGGAGCCCAGTGAGAGCTGGGGGTAGGTGTTGGGGAGCTGAAGTCCCAGAGGGAGCAGCTGAACCAAAGAAAAGACACGGAGACAGGAAACAAGAAAGAAGTACCTGAGCATGCTTCCTTTTCACCCTCTCTCTGACCTCCCACTGTAGCCTTTTGTTGGCTAGGACCAGAGCCCCGCTGGGAGCCAGAGGGCAGGGGATCTGAGAGATACAGTTGATAAGGGGAGGTCTCAAGGTGCAGGGGCAGAGCAGAGACTGGATTCAGGGGGGCAAACAAAATAATCAGCACAAACATGTAGCTAATGTTAATTCATTCTCACTGCTCTGTAATATTCCTTCACAAGATTTATCTCAGTGGTAATATTATACTTATTGTGAAGTGATTCAGTTTAAAAGTGAGCTTTCTGAAGGCAAGAATTTTATTCCTTTACCTACCATTGTCTCCCCAGGGACAGAACACACAGTAGGTGCTCCATGGATGTTTGTTGAATGAATAAGTGAGTGTACAACTGTGAAAAACACTGAAAGTTGCAGTTTGTTCTGCACAAGTTCATTTTAATTAATTGAGACCAACTCCAGAGAAATCAGATAATTTTCTAAGGTAAAACATAGTGAGTACCAGAGCCAGGATTTGAATACTAGTCTGCTGGGTCCCGGTCCAGTGCTGTTCCCATCCTGTCCAGGTACCTGGGCCTTGTGGTCTGCTCATCCCTTGTAGGCTTCTTGAGTGGCTGGCTCCTTATGACAGGTTCTGCCTCTGAGTCACTGCTGCTTGGGCAGGGGTGCCTTCTGCAAGGAAACACAATGAGCACATCTTAAGAGAAGCAGGTGGCATCTTCCTGGGGACCACTTCATCTAGAAGCACATGGCCTGGCTCTATTTATTGGAAGGGGAAAGGTGTCCCTGTATGGTTGAGCTGAGGAGGGGGGTTACCCCAGGCCCTGAGGCTCTAGAAAGTGCGGAGTGGAACTCCTTGTTGGCCCTTTGTTGGGTAGGACTGGGCCACATCTGCAACAAACTGGCGATCCTTCCATTGCTGCATCTGGACCACCAGCTGCTTCTAGGGGTGTGGAAATGGTGAGCTCTGAGAGGACTGTCCCCAGTGCCCGGCCTCCTGCCTTCCAGGTTCTATGGTCACCATAGTCCACAGGGGAGCCTGCCCTGTGGATGGGCACTGCAGCTCTGACACGCATCTCCCAACCACAGCTGGCTGCTGGCTGCTGGCTGCTTCGGCCCTGGGCGGGACTGGGCTCAAATGTCAGCTTTCTGTGTGTTCCTGACTCCTTTTCCTCTCTGCACCTCAGTGTCCTTATGTAAAACAGACAATAAACCCCTCTTTGCAAGACTAGTGTGAGGATTTGATACTAAACAAATAGCATTGATGGAGCACTTACACGTTAGACACTGACCTAATGCTTTATATGTTCTTGCTTGTTTAATGCTCAGAGCAATTCTGTGGAATAAGGACTGTTCTTAACCTTTGCGGCATGTGAAGACACTGAAGCTCAGAGAGGTTGTGACTTGCTAAAGTCACTCACTTAGCAAATGTCAGAGGCAGGATTTGATCTTGGGCTATCTGAGTCTGACAGGCATGCTTTCTCTCCGCTAATGTTTACTGCCTTCTGTGATGGCTTTGCAGAACTGTTAAAATTTGCCATAGGCCCGAGAAACATCTGGTGTGCGATGAGACTGTCTCTGAGGTATTCATTCCTATAGATCTGTGCTGTCCAATATAGCAGCCATTGGCCATATGTGTGGCTCTTTAAATTCAACTTTAAATTAATTAAAATTAAATAAAAACAAAAATTTTAGTTTCTTAGTCACATGAGCTGCACATGCCTGGTAGAAACCATATGGGACACTGTAGATATAAGAACATCTCTGTCATTACAGAAAGTTTTTCCAGCAACACTGCAATCGATGATAGCAGAACCTTGAGTTTGGCCGGAGAGTGGACAGGCTGACACAGAGTATCCTGAGACCCTTAGAAGGGACAGTTAGGAGTATTGCAGCTCCCAGGTCGGACGGAGAAAGTAGAATTCACCAACATTCTTTTTGAGAGAGGGTTCCTTGACTAGACCATTTAGAGTAGAAGCAGAAGTCTCAAGAAATCTTGATGACATGTCAAAGGCAAGGCAAGAGACTGTTTCAAGGAGGGGGAGGGTCAAATGCTAACGCCCAGTGCATTTAACAACCTGGAGGATGGAGGTGAAGTAGGCAAGTTGTTCTGTGGCAGAAGCCACGTTGGAGTGAGGTGTGAGGCAGCGGAATCATCAAACAAGATGATTCTTGTTTGACATCTCCTGGAAGCTCATTTGAAATGCAGAGTTTCAGTCTCCCTCATCAGATCTACCGAACTGAATCTGAATTTTGACATGTCCATCAGGTGATTCCTAGACCCAGTAACCTTCAAGAAGCACTGCTCTAGTGGCTGTTTGGGTGTTTCCAGACAGGTGACAAGATGAAGGGAAGTACAGGTTGGCAAGAGAGGTTGGAACAGAGGACCAGTCAATTCTGAGTTGGATGAGGAGGGATGTGCAGAGAGGAAGGGGTGCTGACCTGGAAGAAATAAAGAGGTCAGTGGGCAGGGGGTCCTGATGAGGCTGCACAGTGTCAGGTGCTGTAAGGAAGGGAAGGGAGTAGGTAAAGTTTGGAACTTCTGACAGCATGGGGCGTTGGCATCCTTCTGAAGGGCTGCCCCAGTAGAGCATCAAGACAGACACAAGATCATCGGCCCCAGGGGGAAGTGGAAGGAGCCACTGGAGGGTCAGGCTCTGGATAGGTTCTCACCAAATGGTTTGTAATTGACTGAAATGGATTAACGTGATAGTTGGATGGAGGGAGGTGTCTGTGGAATTAGGAGATGGAGGTGAGGGATGCATCTGTGTCTGTAAGAAGCGGGGTGTGTGTCTGCATGCACTTGGGTGCACAGAGTCTCCTGGGAACAGTGCAGGCAAATCCCTGTCTAGGCCACTGGCTCATGATAGGATTGGGATGGGAACCCAGTGCCCTGATACCAGTCCCAGGGCCCCATAGAGCCTGCAGATCCCGTGGGCCTTCCCCCTCACTCTCCACACTGAACTGATAGACCTTCTCCCTGCAACCTGCTTCTTTTTGCCCTTCTCTCGACATTGCTGTTCACCCACTTGTTCAGCCAGAAGCCTGAGGACCATCCCAACACCCCCCAGCACCCTTAAGCCCGCTCAGTCACCTGATCACACCAGCACTGTTCCCCACATGTTCCCGCACCACAGCCCCCTTCCATCCCCCACACTGCTGAGGCCTGACTTATGTCAACATGTTCCCATCCTCTGAGTCGTCCTCCAGCCCTGCCTCTTGCTGATCCACGTCAGCTCCAGGCCCCCATCACACATTTCTCCTGACATTCCCTGTGTCCCTGCCTGCCTTTCAGGGGCTCCCTGCTGCCTCTAAGGTGAATTTAAAACTCCTGAGCCTGACTTCAACCATCCACTGTCAAGTCATTTCCAAGCATGCCACCCCTGTCCAGGCCCAGATCATTTTTGTTCTTGAAATTGCCCCGAAGGTGCAGACCCTCCAGCATCTTTGTTTCCACTGCTGAAGCCCTGTGTGTATCTCCTCGGAGGGGTGCTACCCATTTAGAGGTTAACACTTAGTTCTGTCACCACAGTCCATCTCATGCTCCTCTCATTTGACACTTGTCACAGTTTGTCAGCTGTGTGTTTACTCAGGTGTCCTCTCACACAGTCAAGACTGTGAGCTCAGAGCAGCCCGGACGATGTGGCCATTGCATGGAGGCCTCTCCAGCTTAGTGAGTTTATGAGGTTTACCCAGCCCCGGCTCCAAGAAGCCAGAGTGGTACGTGTGCTGGTTAGAGACAGTCCTTCTCAGAATGCTCCCAGGACTGGCCGCATCAGCATCACCTGGGAACCTGCTAGGAACTCAGATTCTTGACCTCTACCCAAGACCTACGGAATCAGAAAGTTTGAGGAATGGGCTTAGGAAGCTGTACTTTTATTAAGCCCTCCAGGATTTTCTGATGTACACTCATGTTGGAGACTCACTGACTGAGGGTAGGTACCATAACAAATCCAAAAAAGGGCTAATGATTAAAATGGTACAGAAGAAAGTGAAATATCTAAACTGGATGGCTCTCCTCCACGTGGTGACTCAGGGACCTAGGCTCTTTCTGTCTTCTGTCATCCATGTTCACCGCATAGCTTCTAAAGTCACCCTGCTCTCCTGCATCAAATATTGTTTTATATTGTTGTTTTTGTTTGCTTCAGTGGTCCAAGACTTTCCATGGGCTTGAACTCAGATGCATGGGGAGGCCAGGAGTATTGGCCACCTTGTGCCAAGGAGGAAAGAGATGCAGGCTTGTGAACAGTGAGACAGTCTCTGCCAAGTGAGATAGTCTTTATTCATTTATCAAAGGACAACTAGCCCCAAACTGGCACCAGGCCCAGTGCTCATCTGTGGCAGTGTGACAGTGGAGGCCCCTCAGCCACTGGGTTAAATCACTTACTGTAAATAATATATATAGAGATAGCATGGTTAGAGAGGGCCAGACAGGTGAACAGAAGTTCATTACTCATTTGAAGTATTTGAGAGTTAGGGGCCATACATAGTGGGGTCAGGGTGAGGAAGGGTCCTCCTTATTGTTGGTTCTTTTGTGCCAGACACCATATGATGGTATTTGAAACATGAAATAAGAAAGATGAGGGAAGCAATGCTCAGGGGGGCTAAGTGACTTGTTCAGGTTGTACAGCTAGTTAGCTGCAGAAGGGGTAGTTGAATTGAAGACTTACAACCCTAAAGAGCTTGGGTTTCCATCTGAACCTTGATATCCATATCAGAGTGCATCCTTCTGAAGGCTTCTCCTCCACATCCCCGTGAGGATCATAGAACTCAGAGCTGGAAGGAAGCCCTGAGGCTGTTTTGCTCAGGGCTCCATCACAAGCTCTGGGAAATTCAACTTCAGAATCTCTGCTTTACAGAAGCAATCTTCATGGACTTGTATGCCTCTGCAGCGTCCAGGTGTCAGCCTCCCTGCAGGGTCTCTTTATCCCCAGGTTGATGCTCTTATCTCTCTCCAGAAGAAGCAGCATGAGTGCAAGTCTGCACAAACGCTCATCCAGCTCCAGATGTGCCCCTTTCGTTGGTCAGTTGCAGTGGATCCACGCAAGCCCCTCCGACACCAGGCTAAATCACCCACAGATGTTCTGCTACTAACACTGTATCTGAGATCTAAGTGCTAAATCATTCCTGATCAAAGTCATGTTCGGATGAATGCTTCATTTTGGTCAAAATGAGATTAAAGGGATATTTTCAAAGTTAGGCTGGATTTTATGAAGATGCCCTTTCCCATGGAAAGCAGTTTTCTCCTAAATGGAAAAAAAAGCAATCTTTTCTTGATCATTTTTGTTAAAAAAAAAAAATGAGTCTTAAATATTTCTGCCATCTGTTCCCTATTATTTCTGAAACTTTGTGTTGAGTATCTGGGGTGTGGGAGAGACTCAAATGACCATCAAAATTATTTTAAGTAATTAAAACTGATAAAATTTGTAAGTTCTTACCTAATCTCTGGATGATTTGATTGGAGTCAACCAGATGTAAAAGTGCTTGCGACAAATTATTCTGTGCCTATATGACATGCAATTTTGACAAAATATCTTGAAAAACAGCTGCTAAGTATGTGATCTGGGGATTTGACAGTGACAGAAGGACAATTCTGGGTACTCAGAAAAGCGTGGAGAAAATCCAGTACAGTTTGGGTCATAAGGATGGGTTGTGCTTATTCAAGAGGGAGCTATATTTTGATAATAAGGAGGCAAGCAAGATCTACAGATAGGTTCTCCCTCTCTGGGAGGAGTGGGCTATTGGGCACATATGTTCTGGTCACATTTGAGCATAAGTCAACTGTTCTTTTCTCTTGGTCCCATTTCTTTTGGGAAAACTCTTATTTCAAGACCTAACTTCTGTGTCAGTTTCTTCACTGAACCCTTTGTGATTCCCATGACAGTTTGCCCGTCTGTGACACCCATGTCACTATATTGCACGGTAATCACTCACTTATATGCCTATCTCTTCCTCCTCTACTGGCTTCAGCACTCACAACTGTGTGACCTTGGACCAATCACCTAAACTTTCAAGCCTCCTGTGTTGACATAGGTAAAGTGGGAATAGTGAGTTTTACCTCTCATTCCTGCTAAAAGATAAATGTGATTATCACACATTTGTCACACCTGTAAAGCCCACAGTTTGGTACATAGGAAATGTTAATTATTTGTTAACTTCCCTTTCCTTCCTGATTGGACCTCCTGGAAGAGTGTAGTCTCCTCAAGGGTGGGAACCTATTTCTCACTTCCATAGGTTGCAGAGTAGGCTTCTGCTGTGTGTTTGTCACATGTGAGTGAGTGGATATATGTATGATACGTGGATAAGTGAAGCCTGTTATTTCCTGCAGTGTCTCTAATATCTGCACTGATTGTTGCAGAGATGGGGGTCCTGCCCAAAGGCATGTAAGTTCACTGTGGAATTCCTGGTAGGAATGACCCCTTTCATTGCAGCATTTACCACTTCTTCATCAGCTGTGCCTGTCTCCACGTCTGTTCTGACCCCATGTCAGAGCAGCAGGTGTTCCCATCAGCTGTGGCGGTGGGGCCTGTGCTTCCTGATTCCTCTCTGGGGTATCCAGTGACGTGGCCCTGCTGGCTCTTTTGCTTGCTCTATAAACGTGTTCATATTACTCCTGTCCTGAGAAATAACACCTTGCTTGATTTGCACATGCAAGGATCATGGTGATTACAGGCAATGACCTCTCACTATTTGCTAAACACTGTATACATATCATCTCATTTATTTCTCACCATACCCTTTAATGCAGGTACGGTAACATTCCTTCCTTTGAGTTGAAGAAACAGGCTCAGAGCGGAGACATCAGTTGCTAGGACCACAGCTACAGAGCCAAGCTTTTTGAGAGAACTGTCTGTCTTCATTGGCCTCACGTCTTTGCATCCCTTTAGGACTGGGCTTCCATGACTGATGTGTCTTGGTTTCCTTCCTGTTTCTACAACCGAACCTTTTCTGTCTGGTCATGAGTTCCCATTTCAGTGTCTTTCCCTTAATTGTGGTGTTCCCCAGAGTGCTGCTCACCTACCCCTTTGTGCCCCGTGTTCCATCTGTGACTGATTCCATCCAGTCATCCAGTCTTATTATTTTAATTATGGCCAGGGAGGCTGATGTGTCCCACACGCCTTCTCTTGCTCTGCCAGTTCCACTGAACTCCCAACTAATTAGCTGCCAGAGATATTCCTGTGGATAGCCACAGGCACCTCGGGCTCACGATGTTCTTCCTGAATTTTTGATCTCCATTAATGGCCCCACCATTCATGTCATCACCAACCCCAGAAAGAAACCTGAGATTTGTCGTAGATTCCTACCTCTCCCCGAATCCTTCTTCTACCCCATTCCCACATCTAATCAGTCAGAGTGGACCTGCTGATTTATTACCTGGATATTTTTGACTATATTTCTTCTCTGCCATCATTAGTATTACTGCGCATCAACGCTCATCAGTTCTGAACTGGATTCTTGCAGTGCCTTTTTATGGAAGGAGAGGACAAACTTTTATTTTGGAGCATAACATAAATGCAGAAAAGGGCGTGGATAATAACTAAACATACTAGCATAAACAGCACTCCAGTCAAGGTATAGAAAGTACCCAATACCACAGAAACCTCCCTTGTATCCCCTCCAAGTCATTAGTTCTTCATCTCAAAGGTGTTCTAATTGCTAGAGTAGTTTTTCCTGTTTTTGAGCTTTATGTGAATAGAATCATTATGTATTCTTTGTCTTATTTCTTCCATTCAGAGTTATGTTTCTGAGCGTCACCCATGTTATATGTAGCGATAGTTCATTTTTTTGTTCTTGAATGGTATTTCTTACGTGACTATATGAAAATGTGTCCCCTCTACTGCTGATGGACACTTGGGTCATTTCCTGTTTCACTCGGAGTGAACCATGCTATGATGAGCATGCTGGGTCTTTTTTTTGGGGGGGGGTAAAATTAGGCTTCATTTCTCTTGGGGTTATAATTCTAACTAAGAGTGAAATTGTTATTTTGGCTAAATATGTTTACTGCCCAACAGTATTCCACTGAGACAAACTGGTGCTGTTGGTCTTTTAATATTAGCCACTCTGGCAAGTATATGGTGAGAGCTCATTGTGGTTTTAATTTGCATTTTCCTCATGACTGATGAGGTTAAGCACCTTTACACTTAAAATTTTTGGTAATTTAGAAAACTTCTTATGTGATTTGTCTGTATTTTGCCTTTTTTGAAAAATTAAGTTGTGTCTTATTGATTTGTAAGAGCTCTTTATATTTGCTGGATATGAATCCATGTCTAGTATGTGTATCATAAATATCCCCTTCCATTCTCTGGTTGCCTTTTCACTTAACTACTGGTGTTTTGATAAATGGAAAGTATTAATTTTAATAAAGTCCGATTATCAATCTTATTTGTTTATTTTTTTTTTACCATGTTTAAGAAATACTTGTGTTTCACAACATCAAAAATGTCCTAGGTTATCTTTTAGAAGTTACATTATGCTACATTTCACATGCAGGTCTATGTAAGCTGTCAAAAATTTGTTTTGTAATGTGTTGTATAGAGATCAGGGTTCATTTTATCCATATGGATGTCAGCTGACCCAATACCATTATTAAGAATATTGTCCTTCCCCAATTTATTACTGTTGGGATTTAATAATATGTCACTTGTCCATAAATGTATGGGTCCATTTCTGAATTCTCTGTCCTTTTCTGTTGCTCTGTCTACCATTATTTTGATACCTCATTTTCTTGATCAATGTAGCTTTTCCATAAGACTTGAAATCAATCCTGCAACTCAATTTTTTTTTTTTTTTTTGTAAAACAATGACAACAGCAGACAACAGTTACTTGCTCACTTGTCTGTGGGTTAGCCAGAGGTCAGCTAATCCAGCTGGATTCATCATAACAGCTCTATGTAAGCCGTGAGTCTGAACAGGATGGATTTCTGCTCTGTTTTTATTCTGGGACCCAAAAGGGAGAGAGCAGCTACCTGAGGGGAAGATGCTTATGGCAATGAGAGTGCAAGAAGGCAAACCCCACTGCACAGGCTCTTAAAAAATGAACTCTACTTTACGAGCAGTTTTAGGTTCATAGCAAAAGAACCTATAAAGAATTCTCATATAATCCACACACATGCTTATTTATCAAGATTGTTTTAACTATTCTGTGTTCTTTTGCATTTACATATTGATTTTAGCATCAAAACATCAGTTTAAAAAAAAACCTTTTGGGATTTTGACCAAAATTTACATTGAGTTAGTAGAGTAATTTTAGAAGAATTTACCACTTAATAAATTAACCATGCAATCTATGAATACGGAATATCTCTTGATTCATTAAGTTTACAATAGTTTTCCTCTGCTATGTTTTTAAGGTGTTTTTCTTTACTTTTAACTTACATTTTTTGTGACATTATTTTTGGATACTTTTTCTGCCCATTCTCTTAGCTCTATCTCTCTGAGATGATAAACATACGTATGTTGGATCACTTAATATTTTCTCATAGGTTACTGAGTCTCTTTATTTTAAAATCATTTTTTCTGGGTTATTCAGATTTTTATTTGTCTGTTTTCTTGTTAAATAACTCTTTCTTCTACAGTGTCTGAACTTGCTAAGCCCAGAGTAAACTTTTCATGTCAGAAATGGTACTTTATATTCATAAAATTTAAAACAGATTTTTACTTTTTCATCTTTCTACTCTGTTTCCCTACCTGTTCTTCCATTCTGTCCAAATTTCCTTTATAATAGTTATTTTGAAGTTCGCATCTCTTTGGATTCTAATATCTGAATCATTTCAAGGGTCTGGTTTTTTTGATGCTCTTTGTGTGTCCTTGTGTGTCTTTGTGTTTCCTTCCTCTTTTTCTTCATATAAGAACTATGGCTAATATGCTGTAAATAGTCTGGATTATGTCAGTTTGTTTTAAATGGTACTGAATTTTATCTTGCCAGGCAGTTAAATTACTGGCGTCCTATTGGAACTGTCAGGATTGTTTATTCTTTTTTTTAGGGTGGATCTGTTTCATCTTTGTCAGTCATCTCATCGTGTGGTCCTTACTTTTGGATGTGATAGTTGCTTACTGAGTGGCTTGTTCTTTCTGGGGTCTCAGCTGAGTTGCTGCTGCATCTGGAGCAGGATCCTGGTGTTTCCTAACCCTGTACAACCTCTGGTGTTTCTGTTTAGCTCTCAGCTCTGTATTAACTACTTTCTTCTAGACCTTATAGAGTTTTGCCTTATATATATATATGCAGGCCAGCAGTCACCCTAAGGCTGGCAGAAAATCCCCCCATGTACTCTCTGGTACCCTGTCTTACAAATTCTGGCAACGTCAGCAGCCCCCAAACTCCAGCCCTGGCTCCCTCACTCAGCAAGTCTGCCATGCTCTGCTTAGGCTCCACCTCTTTGTACTGGGGTCCAGGGACCACCACCTCCTTGCCCCCAGGACACTCACTGGTCCATCTGGGATGTTGCCAAGTTGCAGTTAGTAGATGGGGAAAATACATGTCAGGGAACATGTCCAAAGCTTTCTCCAGGATATGGTCATCTTGCCTTTGCTTTATCCCATGCGATTCTTAGAACTCTTGAAAGAGAAAGCTGGGAGGAAGCTGGGACCTGGGGCATCACCTCTCCATAGTCCTTGTTGAACCAGTGGAGAGAGGCCCTGAGAGGGCAAGGGCTTGTCTGACAACCTCATGGGGAACTAGAGCTCTGCTAGGAGCTGCTAACTTCTTCCCATGACTCCTTTATCTTACGTATCTATTCATTTCTTCAAAATTGAAAACGTTAAAGGAATCTAGGAGTCGCATTTTAGGTACATGGTGACATTTCTGAAGAACAGGGTGATAGGAAAGCAGATGGTATAATGTGTATTGGGAAGAGATAAGGGAGAGATTTGGTCCATGAGAAGCCTTTGGGTGCTGGGTTCCAGGAAGAAGATACTGGAGACTCTTCAGAATCTTCACAATGTTCTCTCAAGACTTTTCTTGATTCTTATTCAACTCTCACCTGGCAGCAGTTAAAAAACATTGTACTGTTATTACTCTCTCTTTTTTTTTTTTTTTTTTGAGGTAATGTATTTAAGCAGTTTGAAAATCCAAAGACACAAAAGAATATGCACTGAAAGTTCATCCTTCCATTCCTTATCCGAGCCACAGACTTCTCTTTCCTGGAGATTATCAGTGTTACTGTTTTCTGGTGTATCTTTCCAGGGGTATTTTATGTGTAGATTAATCAAATTCCCATTCTGTGGTCTTCTTTTTCTTGCAGAGACTATTACATATGACACAAGCTCTTTTGAGTCTTAAATGCCCCCCCTGCTTGATATACCTTGGGTACCTCTCTGTATTCAAACATAAAGAACGCCCTCTTCTTTCTAACATCTCCAGGGAGTTCCATTGTATGGATGTACCATTGCTTATTTAATTGGTTCCTATGGATGAGCATTTGAATTGGTTCCAGTCTTTTGCTGTCAAACAATACTGCAATGAATAACCGTGTGCAAATATCGTTTCATTGTGCAAGTGTATCTTTAGTATAATTTCGTAGGTCTGGTTGCTGAACATTTTTAACTTTGATAGATATTGCCAGCTTATTCTCCCTAGGGATTGTGCAATGTGCGTGCCTACCAGCAGCGGGTGAGAGTTTGGCATCCATTTTGATCACTGTGTTTTCAACCTGGAAATCACCTTATATTATCACCTTTTCCATTCTCCTTGTGCTACGGCTAGAGAATCTGAGGCTGGAGCTATCACCAAGGTCATGCTGATGGTCAGTTGCAGAGCTGGCCCTGAATCCCAGTATCCTAACTGTTCAGCTTAAGTGATCTGCCAAGCCCCAGGGTGCCTTGATGTGGACTGTCCCTGGCCAAGCATGTCATATCACTGTCCATCCTCACCTCATTAGAGACATACACAGAGCTTGACTCGGTACCCAAAGCTCTCAGGAGGGACCTCTTTTCTGAGCTGCAGTATGTCTATTCTCTTAAAATAAGAGTTAATCTACCCACTGGTAAGCCAGCTATGGCCTAAGAAAAACTAAGCCAGCATCCAGGCTGGGCAGATCTCACAGTTAGATCCTGCAGGACTTGATGGAAGGGGCCACTTTGGCACCTGAGCAACAAGAGGCTCTCCAGGGGAGAAAAGAGATGTCATTCAGGATTCTTTAGCTAATGATGTCCCTGTTGCAGTCAGAATGCCCTCACAGTTGGCATCTCCCACATCGCTTCTGACTCATTAGTCAAGGTAAAGAGAGGCACATTATGCTTCTTGATTTGAAGTGGGACTCTTGTCAACATCCCTGCTTCCACTTGAACACAGTGTCGGATTATTCAAGCATCAAGGTGCAGAGGAAGGTTTGCATAGCACATAAGGGTTGTGGGCTTTAGAGTCAGGCCACCTGAACTTGAATCTCAGTCCTGTCATTAGGACTTAGCGTCTTTGTGAACTTGATTGAGCCAGTTATTCTATCTCTCAGCCTCATTTCCCCCACTTGTAACCCTACTAGATAGGATGTGCTAGGTAACATTGCAGTAAAAAACAACCCCCAACTGTCAGAGCCTGAAAATAAGGCATGTTTTGTTTGTGTTACTTCGTCTTGGGAGGTTGGATGGGGTTTTTACTCTATACTTGTCCTTTTTTTTCTGAAACCTGGAATGATAGAGCAGCCACCGTCGGGAACTTTGCTGGTGACTGTGACGAAGATGAAAAGAGGATGTGGGGAGCTGTGCACTGGCCCTTCATAGTTTCTACCCAGAAGGACATGAGTGCCTTTTTCACTCACATTTTAATAGCTAGAACAAGCCCGGCATGTCTCTGAGTTTACTTGGGCCACCTGGTCTCAGGGCCGTCCATTACCAAGGCAGCTGCCTCTCTTCATACCTCCCCTTGGCCACCTCAGCCTGCATTTCCTGCCCATTCTCTCCACTTCTATGTCTGGAATGTGATGTCTTCTCTCTGGACTTGACCTTTGGCATACTGTGCTCCTTGTTAATGCGAGTGCTGACATTACCCCTTTGGAGGTGGGTGAGGTGGTTACCACCCATTTTCCAGGTTATAAACCTGAAACTCAGAGACAAAGTGTTGTCCCCAAGGTCACACAGCCAATAAGTGGGAAAACAGAAGTACAATTTATTGAGCAATGATCTTGATCTTTATTCTGATAGGGAACTGAGGCCATAGGACATTAAGCAGCTAACCCAAGGACACTGAAAAAGGCAGCCATGGAGAGAGGTTGAGGTCAGACAGAAAGAGAGACCCAGAGCCCTAAGGGAAATGGGCTCTGTGTATGTGGAAAATGTAGAGCACACTAACCACCTTCGGCCGTTGGCACAGACCACGATTTTAGCCACAAGGACTGATGTCTGTGTTTCTTCCTCTTGGGCAGGGGAGCGATGGGCAGCAGGGAGGGCTTCTGTGGAACTTCCAGAGAGAAGTTATTTGTGATGTGATGATGTATTAACCTAACTGAGCCATTCCTTCTCCCCAGTGGAATTTTATAAAGCCTCAGCTCTTGTGTGTCTCTCTCTTCAAGTAGCTTGAACTTTTGGGAGGCTGTGCTCACTCTGAGACCCTACACTGCTCTGTTCAGTACGGGCTGAGGGCAGGAACAGTCTTGTTCTTTCATAATTTTTGAAAATGCTTAAAATGATATCAGAAGACTAAAGACCACTTTGAATCTATAGTCTTGTCACCCTCGCACATCCAAAGTCTGTTTTTTTTTTTTTTTAATCCACCTCTATGTTTGGCAGAGATGCCATCAGGAGAGAGTACCATTTTCCTTTCACATATTTTTAAGTTAATGTTACATTACGCATATTGTGTGTGTTCCTTTATGGCTTTGGGCATACTTACATTTAACAGTTTTGCACAGTAGTGTCCCTACCTGTACTGGTTTCCTATGGTTACAAGACACAGTACCACAAACTCAGCAACTTCAGATAAAGCGTGATTATCTCAGAGTTTTGCAGGTCATAAGCCCAGGCACAGGGTCGCTGGGCCCTCCATTCAAGAGAGGCTAAAATAACGGTGTTAGCTGGGCTGAATTCTTGTCTGAGGGCACTGGGGAAGAATCTGCTTCCCAGCTTATTTTTGCTGGTGGCTGACTTGTGTTCCTTGTGATTGTAGGTCTCAAGTCCCCATTTCTTTGCTGGCTGTCAGCCAGGGGCCCCTCTCATCTGCTAGAGGCTCCTGCCTTCTCTGTCACCTGGCCTCTTCCATCTTCACTACCCACAATGGAGACTCTCCCCTGCATCCAAAACCTTCCTGCGCTTCAAATCCCTTTCACCAGGGAGAGCCCCATCTTTTAAAGGTACCTGATTAGGTCACGTTTATTCAGGATAACATGCATTTCTTAGAGTCAGCTGTGCCAAAGATTATACAGGGCGCGTGAGCACTAGGAGACGTGAGTGCAGAGAAATATCTTAGAGTCCTACCTACTATCCGTCTATTATAATTGTATTCACTTCTTAGGGCTGCGGCAATGAAATACCGAAGACTGGATATGGTAAAACAACAGAAACTTATTCCCCCGCAGTTCTGGAGGCTAGAAGCCTTGAATTAAGGTGTTGTCAGGGCCATGTTCTCTCCAAAACCTGTAAGGGAATCCTTCCTTGCCTCCTCCTAGCTTCCGGTGGCTTGCGGGAGACCTTTGTAATTCCTTGGCTTGTAGATACATCACTCCAATCCTCCATCTCCAAAGGATGTTCTTCCTATGTCACTCACTGTGTCTTCACATGGCTGTCTTCTCAGAAGGACACCAGTCATGTTGGATTAGGGCCCACTCTACTCTGGTATGATCTCCTCTTAACTAATTACATCTGCAACAACCCTGATCATTATTTCCTTTTGGGGCAACATCCTGAGATACTGGGAGTTAGGACTTAAAAATATCCTTTTGTGGGGACAGAGTTCAACCCATGCCAACCATAGTCTTTCATTGTTTCAAGATACTGTATAGTAGATAATCTGGTAATGACCACTGCTGACTATGACGTAGTTTCATTCTTCATTATTTCTTTATGGTAGAGTTCTTAGAACGAGATCTCTGTACAGACATTCTTTAATGACCAGAAGCTACTACAATCTCTAGGCTGGATGGCCTGAAAGATGGAGATAGTATTACAGGAGTTCAGGGCTCTGGGTTTCTGTAAAGAAGCTGGAAGTGTGATGGAAATTTTAGCAGAAGCTGGAGGTGCTGCAGGAACCCCTGCCTAAGTCACAGATGGAGATGGAGATAGAGGTAGAGGAAGGAAAGAGGGACAGATGGAGGGAGGAAGACATACATACCTGGGTTACATGTATATATACATGCCCTGGGCTTTCCCTTCCTCCTACCTTCCAGTCTCCTAAAAGTGGATCTAACTGGTCAAATCAGAAGCCACCTGACAACAGGAGCATGGTTTCTCCCTGTTTCTACCTGCCCTCCCCACGCCCCACCAACCTCTCCCCTATTATACAGAGCAGGGTAAGGTCAAGGAATCTGTCTGATGGTAAGTGGACTAGGATCATCCTGCTTAACAGCCATAAGAATAATGTTAGCAACATAATTATATTTACTACGTGCTTATTATTACTATGTGCCAGACACTGTAGAAATTCTCAGCTTACATTTTCTCATTTTATCCTCATAACAACTCCATGGAGTAAGTACTGTCACAACTCCTATTTTATGGTTGGGTAAACCAAGGCTCAGAGAGGGTGAATACTTTTTGCAACGTCATACAGTTGTTAATTACAGTCTGGACACACCCAGTTCTACCTGAGTTCTCAACCATTGTTCAAACACTAGTGACATTGACTTAACTATTTATATATTTATTCTAATGTATAACTAAAGGCAGGACAGATAGAAGGTGAGATGGTAAGTAGCAGACATGGTTCCCAGAAGACTCTTTGGCCGTGAACTCATGAGCTGGTGGGGCCCCCAGTGAACTTGGAGCAACAACCACCTGTCACCAGTTTATGCAGCCACAGTTTATTGCCTGGTTGTGTCCCAGCCTTGAGTCCTCCAAGCGTGTAAGAAGCAGCTTAGAAGAGCGAGGGGACGTGACCGGAGCCAAGGCTGCTGTGTGGGTTGCATTAAATGAGATAAGGTAATGAGGAAGGTGCTTTGTAAATCACAGAGCACCCAGCAGATGACAAGTGACACTATTATAACAGACCAAAGCCTGCATTTTCCAGATGGGCTTTGATTTGCACATTATTATTTTGACTCTTATTTGGAATATGAATTGAGTAGGAAAGACATTTGGTTCAGTGCAGGAAAACACTGAACAGCCAAAGAGTGGAGTGTCTGGTCTGTGTCAGCCCTGCCCTGGACTCTTTATTTCAAAGAGCTTTGAGTCTGGTGGGGTAGGGTCACCAAGGGGCAAACGTGTTTACAGTTTGGTGTGACCTGTGCTGTAAGCATTATATGTGCAGCTCGGGGAAGTGATAGGAGAGGGGATTTATTTACTCTATCTGGGGTCAGAGAAGGCTTCCCAAACTAGTTCTCTAGAAGGAACCAGACGGGCAGGGCTTTCCAGGTGACCGGATCTGCATGTGGAAGGAACGAAGTCCTTAGTGTGCTTTGGCACGAGATAGGGTGGAGGAAGTGGAGGTGGACTCAGTGGGAGGCCGGGTCCTGGAGGGAAGTGTCCTCATTCTCTGGCCCCACGTGGTTCCATGCAGGCTGCAGTGGTCCTGATCCTCGCCGTCTCTTGAATGCTTGAACAGACTGCTTCTGACTGCCACTGGGCAGTGTGGGTCACATGCCCATCCCTGAACTATGGGGGTGGGAGGGTGGATGTGCTGATTCAGTTGAAAGTGCCCTGGAAGATTCATTCAACTGAACCGAACCAGAGCCCACACCTGGAGCCAATGGCAGGGTCATCACATAGCACACAGCTGGCTGTGGAAGAAAGGTCTCCCAGAAACATTCAGGATGGTGCCTAACCAGAAGAATTGTGAATTGGAATTGGGAGGCCAAAACCAATCTTGGTTTGCCCCACTCAGGGATGCTCAGGGAAGTGTCAGTTGTGGGGGACAGAGCCTAAGGAGCCAGGTTCTGAGATCCAGCCCCAGCACTGCCAGTGTCTTCCTCGGGGACCTCGAGTAAACATCTTGCTGTCTCTCTCAACCGCCAGTTCCCACTAGGCTGATGAGTGTAGAACAGTGCTCTCCCAGCTCTGTAGGGCTGTGGGTCTTTATCCTGCTGTCCAAGGGCCTTCCCTTCCTTACAGGACACAGGACAGCAACCCCAAGGGGGCTGGAAGACTTTGGTCAAGGAAGACACTGCAGAGTGGACCTGGGGAGGGTTCAATGTGTCAGGGGAACCCTCGTCAGGTAGAAGAGAGATCCCATCCAGGACTCTGGAGACAAATGAGTTTTCGCACCAACCTCATACAGCTTCTCCAGCAAGGTGCGGGTTCCCTTCCTTGCAGCCGTGGGCTCTCTGCTTGTTCTTCCCTGTCTTTGTTGGCCCCTGGGGATGATTTAATGAGAATGGCACGCTGAGAAGAGGAGGCAAATACCTTCTGGGTCCAACAGCATGAAGAATTTCAAAACAACTCAGAGAATAGCCATCAAAGCAAGCCCACAGTTATAAAATCACCAATCATGGAGGACAAAGAATAGTCTCTTCAAAGTTCAGCAGGGCTCCAGTAGAGGGTGGGCGTTTCCCCATGGGTGTGGCTGGAAGGGGCTGTGGTTGGTGAGTGTGGTCTGTGATGGGCAGTGGTGGGACACTGGTGCCAAGCGTGAGGTGGGTGAGCAGGAGATTCTGGGTTTAGAGGAGTTAGGAGTGGGGCTAACCTCAGTGATGTGAGGCTGCACACACGTTCCCTTTCTATTCTGTCTTTGCCACTTAATAGCTCATGGCCTCAGGTGTCTCTCTCTGAGTCTCAGTGTCCACATCTGTAAAGTGGGGAGAAAAAGAATTCTGGTTCTAGCTGTACCATGGGGCCTTTGGACACTCAAATATCTCCAAGGCGTGTAGGTACGTTGAGTCCTGTGACAGGCTACTGAATGATGAGGTCTATGGATATGGTGACAGCCAAGCTTATGATCCAGATGTCTATGCCCTGGGCCCCTCAAATCCTTCCGAGTGGACACCACCTTCTCTGGTCTCCGGGCATCCAGGCTCCAGATGCTGGACTCTCCATGTCTTGCTCTGCCTTGATCTTTGTTTACACAGTTCAGAGCCCTGAATTCACCTGGCCATCCCTATGGGGCTTGTAATTCTCTGCCCAAACCCCAGATCCACTTGTTCCTGCTGGGGAATCTCTTCTCCCTACCAGCTTTGTGTACTGAGTTCTGTCAAGGTGAGGGAGTTCCAAAGACTCAATGAAGACTGGTCTCTGAGCCTGAAATCTGGACCGAAAAGGGGTTCTCCAGTTACATGCACCATGGTGTTTTCTGCATTGCATTGCTGAACATTCCACATTAACACCCATCGTTACTGACTAATCCAGCATCGAGTGGGTTACTGACGCCCACTGTTACTACATCAGTAACCTCTCCTACCGCTCTCTAATTCTGGTTTAGATAATTTACCTTGCCGCTCCAGGATTTTCTCCGGAATGAGCAGGGATGACTCACGTTATTGCCCTAAAACCCCATGGAAATGTGTCTCCACTCTCTTCCTTCCCAGTGTGATAAATCTGACTATAACTTGCGGATGGTCACTCGTGGCGGTGCAGCAGTTTAAAATGCACTGAAAGATTCATTCAGCTAAACTGAAGTTGTCAGGTGGATTGCCAGAGGGAATTCTCGTTGCAGACACAAGTTGTGTTATGTCTGCTGTAGCCTTGTGGCGGCTTTCAGATTGCTGTTAGGAAATAAATCCATTAATCAGTGTGGACCTCCCCCACTGGCTCTGCTAGGCTCTGGGCTCCTTGGAGGCACAGCATTATGTCTTAGTTCTGTCTCACCTGTCTCACAGTGTCTGGCATAATATGCCCTTGATAGTTCATTATTTTTAATTTTTTCATTTTTAACATTAAATTCTTAAAAAAATAGAATCAGCAGTTATCACAGTTGGAAATGACATATGAGACCGCCTTGTCCAGCCCCTAGATGAGGGTCCTGAGGACCAGAGAGGGGCAGTGATATCTCTCAGGTCATACAGCAAGACCCAGTGAGAGCTGGATGTGCACCCTGACTCCTGATTCCCAGCCCAGGACTCCGACTCCTCTTTGTGCTTTTTTTGGCGGCTCCTGTCGGGGAAGCATGCGAGGGATTCCACTTGGGCTTTATTCTACTGTTTTACGGTCTCTTCTGAGTAATAAGGTCGGCTTGTTTAATAAGTGCAGCTTCAAAGTAGGTCAGGGATTTTATTTCTGTGCACAGGCCATTAGCATTCTTAAGTGAGAACACATTTTTTAGCCAAGAAAATATCCGCTGTGTCAATGAGACGCTTGGTGTCTGGTGTCTGTGCATTTCCTAAGCTGTGTCAGACCGTATTATACCACAGAGCCTCTGTGAGGGGGCCCCCAGCCTCCAGGCTTCTCAGTGGGGCCAGGGACCGTGTGCTCTAGGGGGACCCTGGGAGCTGCAGCATGTGGATTGCAGTCTGGAAGGGCAAGGTGACTTCCGGCGTTCTCAAGCTGGTGGCCGCATTGGAATGAGCTTTGTGTTTTGTGTGTCAGAGTGAGTTCCCTGAAAAACCCCAGACGCTACTTTAGAGAGGGTTGAGCGCTGTGTCAAGAAATCTCTCCAATCTCTTGTGACTTAAGTGCCTTCCCGGATCCTGTCACCCAGGGGCCCACCTCCTGCAGAAGGAGTTGGGGCCGCAGATCTTGCTGCTGTTCGTCAGGGAGAAGGATCAGGACGTGCCCTGCTGGGGAGTTGGGGGTGGTGAGGGGAGGAGGGCGGCGTGACACCTCATCTATTTAGGGCTGCTCCTGAGGGTAATATCAATTTTATATTTTTAGCCATGACCTGAATTGTTTCGTGGGCTTACTCCTTTGTCATTTGCCTTTAACCTAAATGGGGCTGGTAATGCAATAAAAGAAAAATGGCTTCCATTCAAAATTCCCGTGTAAGGCCCTGTGCTTGGCATCGTGCGGGGTGCAGCAGCAGGACTGGGTGCAGCCCCCACCTCGCAGTGACTTTTGTTGGGGGAAAGGCAGGGACACAGGTGATCAGAACCATGCAGCGTAGTGGGCAGTAGTGGGCTCCAAGGCCTCTGGCAGAGCTTCCCTCACACCACGATTTCTCGTCCTTATCTCTCCTCTCATTTGTTTGATACCTGTGCTTTTAAGAAAGACATACTTTCCTTGCTCTTCCAAATGTGAATTCTTATCACTATAATCACCATGTCACTGTCATGAACAGAAATCTGATAGGTTTCCATTGTAAGCAAACGTACATCTTCAACTATTAAACCAATGTATAGATAAATGCCCATCGTGGTGGACCTGCCTTGATCACAGGGACTGCCCTTTGGGACGTGTCGGGGAGCTTTCTGAAGCAGGTGAAATGTTAGCAGGGCCTTGAAGGGTGGGGCTCTTTCAGCAAGTACGTGATGACCTTGAGTACTTCATACGTGATTCAGTGTGCATACGTAGGGTGTCTCAAGGTACAAGGACTTTGTGGGTAAGAGGTGATGTATCGGCCCCATAGGATTGTGCTTTTTAATGCTCCTTAGATTGTTTGCAAAGGGAATATCGTGAGGTCGGATTTCTCCACTGTCTTTTGCCTTCACTGTCTAGTTTTTCATGCAGTATCATTACCTAATTGTGAGTTGGTTATTGGGTTAATCAGTGCAGGGCTGTCTGTATGCATTAGAACTCCTCTTTGGATCCCACGCCAGGAGGAGGCAGATAGATGAGAAGGCTGTTCGTTCTTTCGTTCATTCATTCATTCATTTTTGTGTTCATTCACTGCTAACTCCAGTGCTGGAATTAGAGACAAGGACATACATACAATATTACCAACTAAAGAACAGAGAGATTGAGGGATTATCTGGAGGCCAGGCATATAATGAGTGTTCAGGAAGTATTCTGATGAATGAATGAATCGTGCAGTCCAGGAGTGCTCAAACTTGGCCACACGCTGGAAAAAAAAATGAGGAGTTAAAAAAAAAACCAAAACACTGATGTCTGAGCCTCGCCCCACAGATTTTGATTTCATTGGCAAAGGGTTGAGACCTAAACATGGGAGCTTTAAGACCTCTCTAGGGGATTCTGTTGTCCAGCTAAGTCTGAGAGCCACTGCGTGCAACCACTGACGATCATTTTTGAAGAGTGGGATAGCTTAACACACACGACCTTTAGTAAAAATGGTACCTGGGACTGTGTGGAGAATGGACTGGGAGGGACCCAGGCTGTTGGCCATTTAGGAGAGAGCCCGGTTTAGCCGTCTCAAAGGACTCCTGTGAGCACGAAGCCCTGCAGAGTTGCAATAGCGATCGTCCCATTTCTTAGAGGGGTTCCCTTTATGCTTCTCTCCTGCAAGGGAGCTAGTTACTTTAGCCTTTGAATTGGCCTTGAGCTCCCCAAGATGCGCCCACATCAGCCTTCTGGGCAGAACATCGATAGCTTGGGGTCAGTGTTGAGTACATCCTTGCTGTTGGGAAACCTCATTGGGGTTTCCAACTAGGAACATATAATCAAAGTTACATTTCCTTTCCTTTAGGGGAATCAAAGGTAGGCAAGGAAATTCATGGGGCAATTTAAAGGGGCCATAAAGGCCTTCAAGCTGTGAAGAGCTCTGTAGGAATGATGCCATTAGAGATCAATTCTTTTTAAAAAAATGTTAATACCTTGGGAAAATTGCTGCATTAAACCTGTTTGTCCTTTGGTGTATGTGTCTTTAATCAGATTGCTTTCCTGATTAAGATCTGGATGAGGTTTACGGCAAGATTTTTAAAAAACTTGGTTATTTCTTATATGTGTTTTCCCTCAATGAAGAATGGTAGCAATTTCACCGAGGCCATCAATGTGCCCCCTTGAATAGGCCGAGGTATATCTCTGAAGCCAGGCAAGCTTTCAAATTCACTTCTCATTTTATTGCATCTCTGACTACAAAGGTGAGTTTTAAACATGTCCTCCATTTTATACCACCCCATTAAGAAATAAAGAGGCAGATTTTTAGGGCTGGCTTTTATTAGTAAATGATCCTCTACCTGCCAGAACACTTGAATTCATAGCACCTCAGTCTAGACCCTTCTCTTCTGCCCCACAGTTTTGTCCATCTTCTGTTCAGTTCTGTCCATGCAGACATCCACCCATACCTTGTTGACAGTTTCTTCACCAGTTACCTTTGCTTGTAGTCATCTGCAAATTAATGCTTTCACAGGTATCACCATCATATAATGTATGGAAGAAATATCTGAAATGGCCAGATGTTAGTTCCCTTGTTGGCTTACCACTGGAAAATGAAATACTGGGTTTTCCAACTGTCCAAGTACATTTTTAAGTGCATTAAAATGTCTCCTTTGAGGGCTTCCTTCAATAAAAGGAGGCTGCCTCCTTTCATTTTTATCTCAAATAGATATAGCTGTGTCTTCCCCAGTCTCTTGCCTAGTTTGTGAGCTTCAACTTCAGAGGTGATTCTGACACTGATCTGAAAGATGTTTCAAGGCTTTCTGTGTGTGTGTATGCACATTTTGATTGTGCCTCTTCATCACATTAGCTTCTAGCCAAGACTTTTCCCTTTTCAGTTACAAAAGTCTGGTGATATTCCACCAAATTAGTAGTTATCTATGGAATATGTACGGTGTATTAGTCACCTGTGACTACATAAAAACGTACCCCCCCAAATGTAGTGGCTTAAAACAACAAGCCTTTGTTACCTCATGGGCATGGTCAGGCGTCCTGATACTGCTTGACTGGGCGATTCCGGCTGCGGTCTCTCACAGGATGCAGTCATCTCAAGGTCTGACTGAGGGAGGATCTGATCTCAGGTTCACTCACATGGCTGTTGGCAGTTTTCGAAAGATCCTCTTAAAAGATCACTTGCATGGCTGTTGGCCTTGGAGCCTCATTAGCGTTGGCTGAAGATACCATTTCTTTGTGATGTGTGACTCAGCGTAAGACAGCTCACAACATGGCAGAGAGGAGGGGAAGGGAGGAGAGGAGGAGAGAGGAAGTGAGGGTGAGAGTGGGAAAGAGAGGCTGGGGGAAAGGAAGAGGAGACCAGAGAGGGAGGGAAGGGAGAAGAGGGGGAGCGACGGGGCGGGGGAAGAGAGAGAGAAAAGGGAGGAGGGAGGGTAGATGAGGAGAGAGGGGAAAGAGGGAAGGACAGGAGAGAAGGGGAGAGGGGCTGGGGAAAGAGGGGAGGAGGGATGGACAGAGAGAGTGGGAGAGGGCACAGAGTCTTTTTTATCACCTCATCGCAGAAGTAATGGCATCACATCAGTTTTGCTCCACTCGCCCACTTTCAAAGGGGCAGGGTTGCACGAGGTTGTGGATTCCAGGAGTGAGTCACTGGGGACCATGTTGGAGACTGCCCACAACAATGGTGGTCCTTTGACATTGCCAGGAAAGTGGCGTTCTTTTGCGAATGCTCCAGATTTTCTTGCTCAGGAAATACTGAGTTTTAGCTCTTCGCAGCTCTACAGTAATAAAACTTCCATATTGAATAGGTATCTAAGTATATCTTACACTTTCCAGACTGACAGCTGCTTAATACCAAATCGCTAATTGAACTTGGGGGCAGCGCTCCCATCTTCTTCCCAGTCAAGTTCAATGAGGGGATTCTGAAGGACAGTGCCTGTCAGAGCCATGCCTCCCAGGTTGTTCTGAATTTCACTGACTTACATCTTTTTAATAGTTCTGAGCATATGTTTCCTGTTTCCCATTTTTAAGTAACTATCCATCATCCTGATTGAAAACATAATTTAAAAAATATTATGTTTCTAAAAAATAAATGAAGAGTGCCACTAAAACTTTCAAAACAAAACAGACATATTTTCTCAGCATTTCTGCGTTATTGAGAAACTCCCTATGGCAGGAAATAGAACCAAGTATAGTTGTATGTTTTGTCAACTGAATGTTTAAGCACAGTCAGGAATCAGAACTGATTTGTGAGCACTGATAAAGTTGAGTATAGTCAAAAGCGAAAAATAAACACAGATTTGACATCGAAAGCATGATTTATAACTGCAAGATTGATAAATTGAACCTCATCGAAATGAAAACTTCTGCTTTGGGAAAGCTCATGTGAAGAGAATGAAAAGACAAGCTACAGAGGAGGGGAAAATATTTGCAAACCTCCTATATGACAAAGAGCTGTTATCTAGAATATATAAAAATTCTTAAAACTCACCAACAGAAAACCCAAACCATCAAAAACAACAGTCCAATTAGAAAGTGGGCCAAAGTTGTAACCAGACATTTTACTGAAAAGGATATAGTGATGACAAATCAGCATATGAAGAGAAGTTTAATGTCAGCCATTAGGGTAGTGTAAATTAAAACCACAGTAAGGTAACACTACACACTTACAAGAATGGCTAAAAAAAAAAAAAAAAAAGGTAACACCAAATGCTGGTGAGGATGCAAAAAAAAAACCTGGATCACTCATACATTGATGATGAGAGTATAAAATTGTATAGCTACCCTGCAAAGCAATTGGACGGTTCCAAATTCCGTATGACCCAGGAATTGTACTCCTTGACATTTATCCCAGAGAAAGGAAAACGTAACAAAAATCTATACAGTCACGACTGTTCTCAGCAGCCTTGTTTGTAATCGCTAAAAACCAGAAACAGCTCATATGTCCTTCAACCGATGACTGGCTAGGCAGACTCTAGTACACCCACACCAGGGAACACTACTTAGCGATGAAAAGGGACAAACTATGGATATACACAACCTGGATGAGTCTTCAGGAAATTATGCCATGTGAAAAAAAGCCAATGCTCAGAGATGATATATTGTCATTTTTGAAATGTCGAAATTTTAGAATGGGTTTGTGGTTCCCAGGAGGTAAGGATATGGTGGGGGGAGTGAGGAGGGAGGTGGCTTTGGTTGTAAGAGAATAACATGAGGGACCCACTGTTGATGGACGTGTCCTGTATCTTGACTGTATTGATGTTAGCATCCTGGTTGTGATATCATACAAAAGGTTTTCTTGATGTTATCACAGGGGAACCTGGGGAAAGGATATACAGGGTCTCTCTATTATTTCTTACAACCAGTGTAAATCTATAATTATCTAAAAATAGAAGTTTGATTAAAAAGACTTAACACTGATGTTTAAAGTGACAAATTGAGTTCTCAACCCCAGCTGATGGGCCAACTGTGGACAGGCATGTCGAGTCCCCTTTATTGTACTAGGGAGCTCTGTTCAAGACCTCTCTGGGTTTCCCAATTCTTATAGTCCCTCTCTACTCATCAAAATATTATTCACACCAAGCTTTAATGAAAAGATCAGATTGGCTGACGGCAGAACAGGGTTCTTCTGACTTTCGTTTTGACTTACTCATCCAACAGATATTTATGAAGCATTTATTATGTGCCAGGGATCAAGGCGGGTGCTGTGAATAAGAAGTGGTCTCTGCCCTTCTGGTGCTTAGTCTAGTGGGAAAGACCAGCATAAAGAATCACACAGAATGTAAGTTTTGTAGAGAAGACTGGGAGCATGGGGAATGTCAGGGAGGGCTTCCTTGAGGAGGGGAGGTTTGACCTGAGAAATGAAGAGTGAACTGTGTAAAGAGGGAGGAAGAGGAAACAGTGTGCAAAAGCCCTGAGGTATAAAGTAGCATAACACATTAGGACTGTTTGCAAATAGACACATGTGTCCTGAGCCTGGATGGTGAGAGGGGCAATGGCAGAAGATAAGGCTGAAGAGGTAGGCAGAGGCCACATTCTTCATGGTGTCTTGAGGCCATATAACACGGAATGGAGCTGTTGTTTTAGGAAGATCAGTTGGGCTGTAAGAGAGAGAATGGATCTGAACAAGGCAGAAGTAGAAGCAAGATTAGAAGGTTTAGGTATATTGTAAAAACAGATGATCTGAAACTTTTTTCCTTCTGTTAATTGAAATCTAGCCTACAACACATTTAAGTACACGAATCTCTGTGCACACCTTGATAGGTTTTTACCAAGTGAAGACACTGTGTAACTGTATTCTGAGATGTAGGTCACTACTTGTACCCTGCAAGCCTTGCTTGACAACCCTTCCCAGTTATTCCCTCTCTCCCAGTACACACATCACTGTTGTGACTCCTTTTACCTTAGGTCCCTCTCTTGAATTTCACACACAGTGACTCATGTAATGTCTGGCTTCTTTCTTTCACTCCATGTTATACATGTGAGATTCACTCATGTTCTTCTGTGTAGCAGGGACTCATTCTTCTTTGTGGCTGTACAGTGTTCTGTTGTGTGAAAATAGCACAGTTTATCCATTTTACAGGTGATAGACATTTGAGTGGTTTTCAGTCTGAGGTATTCTGAAAGATGCTGCTATGAGCATTCTCATATGTGTATTGGTGACACATATATATATGCATAGACCAAGAAACAAGACAGAGTCCATATATATATATATGCATATATATATGCATTTCTTTTTGGTATTTACCCAGAAGTATACCCAGAATTGCCTTGGTTATAGAATATGTGGATATTCAGTAATAGGTACTGTCCAAGTGTTTTCCCAGTAGTTACATCAGCTTTTTCTCCCATCAGCAGTGTATGAAAGTTTCAGTTAATCCACATTCTGGGCAAACACTTAGTGGATTTAATTTTAACTGTTTTGGTGGGTGTGCAGTGGTATCTCTTTGTGGTTTCAGTTTTCATTTCCCTGAAATCTAATGAGACATTTCTGTAAGCTTATTGGTCTCTTCTTCTGTGATGGTTCTTTTCAAGGCTTCTGCCCATTAAAGAAATTGAGTTGTCTGATTTTTTTTTTTTCATATTGGCTAGTAGGAGTACTTTGTGTATTTTGAATAACATCTTCTTTCATATATATCTTCAACTGTCTTCTTCCATGGCATATCTTTTCACTCTCTTAATGGTGATTTTTTTTTTAAGTGGTAACTTTTGATCACCAGAACTTCTTAATTTAATAAAGTCCAATTTACCTTTCATTTCCATATGGTATATGGTTTTTGCATCTTGTTTAAAAATGTTTGCCTAGCCCAAGGTCAAGAAGATATTATTCTGTGTTATTTTCTAAACACCGTATTGTTTGCTCTTCACATTTAGGTCTACAGTACACTGAAATTGACTTTGTAGATGGTGTGAGGTAGGGATTCTCATTCACTTTTCTCCGTTTGGATGGATACCTAATTGATACTACACCTTTTGTTGAAAATATCATCCTTCCACCACATTAACAGTGTCAACTTTATTGTAAATCAAGTGATCATGTGTATATGGATCTGCTTCTGGACTCTGTCTTGTTTCTTGGTCTATTCTTACATTATTGGCCAATACTTCACTTTCTTAATTACTGTAGCTTAATGATAAGTTGTGATATCTTAAAATATAAGCCCTCTAACTTTCTTTTTCTTGTTAAGTGTTGCTCTGAGTGTTTCTAGTCCTTTGTATTTTTGTATAAACTTCAGAATAAGCTTGTCAAATTATACAGATAGCCTGCTGGACATTTGATTAGGATTACATATAATTCAACTTAAGGAGAATCTACAACTTTACAATACTGATTTTTCTAATTTGTGAACATACACTATCCGTCCATTTTTTAGACCTTTTAAAATTTATCTCAGTAATGTTTGATAGTGAAAGTTTCAGTGTAGAGAAATACAAATATATATGTCATTCCTAATATATTCCTAGATATTTCAGTACTTTGTTGATGCTATTGTAGCACTTATTTAATTTTTTTTATTACTGAAGTTTAACATAATGTAGTAAAGGCCATAAAGTACACTAATCTTACGTAGACAGCTCAGTGACTTTTATATGAATATACACCCATATAACCATCATCAAAATCAAGATATGGATGTTTTTGTATTTCTGGTACTGCAGTTCCTTCAAGCCTCTTCCCCACCAGTCACTTCCTTCCCTAGCAGTAACCATTATTACGGTGTTGATTATCATCGATTGGGTAAATGTCACCTTTCAAATTTTATTTTACAATTGTTTGTAGCTAGTCTATAGGTTTAAATATATCGAACCTTGCTTTAATGAGTTTTTGATCCTGATCATAATTTGAGATTCTTTCTCTATACGCAATCATGTAGTTTGTGAATAATGAAAGCTTTATTACTTCCTTTCCAATCCTTATAACTTTTACTTCTTTTTCTTGGGCCTGTTGCACTGACTAGAACATCCAGTAGAACTGGGGAGATCAGAGGAGAGCATTCAGTGTTTTATCATTGATTATGGTGTTAGACTTAAGCTTTAGAGAGCCTTTATCAGATTAAAGAACTTTCCTTCAACCCACAGTTTGCTAAGAGTTTTATCATGAATAGATATTGACTTTGATCAAATGCCTCCTTGGCATATTTTAAAATTATTACATGATTTTTTTCTTTTAATCTGTTAATATGATGAGTTATACTGATTAATTTTCTAATATTAAGCCAGTCTTGTAGTCCTGGAATAAATTCAACTTGGTCATGATCTACTAGTCATTTTATATATCACTGGATTTTGTTTGCTAATATAATGTGTAGGATTTTTGTCTCTATGTTTGTGAGAGACACTGGCCTAAAAGTTTCTTTTCTTGTGATATCCTTGTAAGATCCTTGCGTGGTAATTGTGTTGGGCTTGTAAAATGAGTTTGGAAGCACTTCTCCCCTTTGTAGCCTATGAAGGAATTTGTGTAAAGGTGGTAGTTCCTTGAAACCAAAAGTGCAAGCTTGTTTCACTCTTTATCTTCCAGTAGAATTTCATCCTGGGAAGATGTTCTATCTAAAAACTCCGTCACTTTGTAGGTCCCCTCGGAAGATGCTGTATATTTCTTTGGATTCCCTGTGCTGGTATTTAAGAAGTACATGATTAAGATGTTAGAAATATCTAGAACAGTGTCCAACATTTGCCTTCCCCTCTGTGTCTCGTCTCTGTCCCCCTCCCCCATATTCTTTACCTGCCCCAGGAGTACCCAGTTGCAGGGGCTCATGGTAGACACCAACATGAAGACTTTAGGCCTGCTCTCAGAGCTCAGTGTCCACCTGGTTGGGTCAGAATTGTGGTTCTTGGGGATGGGGACACTGGCACGTGGTCTGTGTGATCTTGCAGTATTGGGTTGATTCAAAGTTCTTTCCCAGACAGCTTCTGTTTAAGTTCTGCTACCTCTCTCTTCAGGGTGGATATGGCAGAGTGCAGAGGCAGCCGTAGGGGAGCCAGGGGCGATTTGAAGAGGCTAATTTTTCAGTTCCTTTACATAAAGAGGGCAATCATCTCTTAAACTCTCCCCACAAACTGAGCAGGCTGTTATGGATAAGCCTCTTAATCCATCTGGACACCCTTTCCTGACACTTCAGAGCAGTCGATACTTCTAGTCACTTCCAGCCATTTCAGCAGCTTAGAGACTAATTATGTATCTCCCCCTGCACATAGGGTTGTGCCAAGGAGACAAATTTGCAAAACAACAATATCTCTAAAGCCCCAGCCCTTTCATTCTCTCTCTGTGGCTGGCAGCGTAATAACCAATGAAGCTGCCTGGACTCAGGTTGCCCTGAAGCTCATGTTTCTTTCCTCCCTCCCACCACCCCCTCTTCCTCTACTGCAGCTTTTCTCAGGCTTGTTCTGTTAAGATCGTTGCCATGTTTCCCTCTGATACTTGCTGAGTGTGAGTCCTGGTGGGAGGTGAGTGGCTTCCTCATGCGTAAAGATGAAAATGATTTCATCACATGTGCAACACGAGCCCAAGATGCTCCAAGTGGAGATCACAGGAGGCTTGAGAAGCTGAGTCAAAGGGCCCCGTTAATGGAGAGGGCTCTCGGGTGGGGAAAGGGACTAGCACAGGAGGCCAAGAGGGATGGGAGAAGGAAGAAGCTCACATTTATTTAGGGCCTGTCATGTTTCAGGCATGTATATTTGTTCCTCACAAGGACCCAGTGAGATAGGATCCATTACCCTGGTTTTACACATGGAGAATCTGAGGCTCAGAGGAATGATGTAATTTGTCCACAGTCATACATTTAAGTAATAGAGGTTGTAAGTCAACCTCTATCGGTCAGACCCAGTGATCTTGCATTTCCAGTACACCACACTGCCCTTTGTAAGTGAAAATGCAGAGGGATGGAGTGGAGGGTATTGGCCATGGTGTGGAGAAGTCAGCATAGTGCGCTGGGATGCAGGCAGGGAGAGTGAGATGGACACCTGCTTATATGGCTCCACAGGTGTGCACATGCCCAGGGCTCACCAGCCGGTTCAGTCCTAGCCTTATACTTATGCTAGTCTCAGCATCCCTTGCCCCTTACATCCATTCAGTGACCAAGTCCTGTCCAGTCTCCTGGTCCCTCGGATTGTGCCTCTTCAACCCCATGGTCCTTATCTTGGTCCAGACCTCCATCATCTCTCCCCTTGGTAAAGCACACAATGTCCCCCTGACTCTAGTCTCTCTCCTTCAGACCCATTCACCCTACACTCAGAGGAATGTCCAGAAAGAACACGGGTCTGGGTCACACCACCACTTACGAAGCCTCAGGCTCCTCGGGAAGACCCTTCCCGATCTGGTCCCTGTGGACCTCTAGGGTCGCCTTGTGGCTGCTTCCCCCACTCTCACCTACGCTGCAGCAGGATGTGCAATTCCTGACCGACCCGGTCTCTTCTCGTCTCTGGGAAGGCTTCCTTCTCACCCAGGGCCTGTTAGACTCTCCTGTCCTTTCACAATTTCATGATTTGATTTCTCCGGAAAGCTTTCCCTCTTCTCCTCTGTCTGATCTCCTCCTCCTGTTCGTTTCCTAGGGCTGCTGCCACTAATGACCACTAACTTAGAGGCTTAAAACAACACACATTTATTATCTTAAAGATACGGAGGTCAGAAGGCGACAATGGGTCAGCGGGGCTGCATTTCTTTTGCCTCTGGGGGAGAATTGTTTCCTTGCCCTTTGCAGTTTCTAGAGGCTGCCTGCATGCTTTGCCTGGGGGTCCTTCCTCGCTGTTCAAAGCTGGCAGTGCAGCCTCTCCCAGTCTCCCTCTGACTGATTCTTCTGCCTTCCTCTTGCACGTGTCAGCAGCCTTGTGATGACATCAGGCCCACCTGGCTATTCTCTCACCGCTCGAGATCCTCTCACCACTCAAGATCTTTGACTTAACCACATCCTCAGAGGCACTTCCACCATGTAAAATTCTGGGGGTTAGGACGTGGACATCTCTTGGGGACTGTTGTCCTGTGCACCGAGTCCTCGATATGTCCACAAGACCCTGGGCCTGCTGTTGTTCTGCTTTTGTCATTTTATTCTGCAGCTCATTGACTTCTGCATCTTTTTCACTCCCTGGTCTTTTCAGTTCCTCCAGGGTAGAGAGAGCTCTTTGTTTCGACTCACTATCCTCAGAATGCCCCAGAATCAGCCCTCAGTACATTTTTGTTGAACAAAAGAACTTATCTCCCTGGCTCTCACCTCCCTGCCTCACTCTCCGGCCGACTGTGGTGTTGACACTGGGGCAGTCTGGTGCACCAGTTAGAATCGCACACGAGAGCAGGGCCGCTGAGCCTCCCAAGGCCTCCACATCTGAGCTGCAGGACAAGTTGCTTAGCTCTGTGCTTTAGTTCCCTCGTGTGCAAAATGAAGATAATTATAATATCTACCTGTATCAGTCAGGGTTCAGGAAGGAAACCCCAACCGTACTAGGTATTTCAGAGAGATTTTATTGAAGGGAATTACACAGGTGTTGGAAAGCTGCTGGAGCAAACGTGGGGCACAAAAGTAACCAGGAATTTCAGGAAGCAGCTGCCATGTGTGTGGCCAGGGCAACAGAAGGGAATAGGTGGGGCTATGGGGCCCAGAAGTCTGGAGGAGGGCCCTGCTGGGCTGATGCTTGCACCTCTGAAGAGGGAGGTCCCCCACATGACACCACACTCATAAGGGGGCCTGGCCAGCTTCCACTAGTACCTCCAAAAAGATTCTGTGCTCTCTGTGCTGTGAGGGCCAGAAGAAATTGAAACCTGGACTTCAGCTGCCTCTGTTGCTGGAGTGATACCGAAAGGACCTTAAAACCAGAAGAGAGCATCTTCTTCCCTCGCTCAGACCCCTAGTCTCCATACAGAGCCCCATTGGGAGGACTCAACCCAAGCTGGCAAAGGGAGTCCAGAGGTGTAGTTTGCAGAATCCAAGCCCTAGAATGTCAGAGCCAATTATAACAGGGTGGGCTTGAAGCTAAAGGACCAGAGGTACATAACTAGCACTTAGCTTTAGTTTTTTCTTGCGTAGAGTGGGTGCTGTAACAATGCTTAGCTCATGGTGTGATATGAGGAATCAGTTAGTTCATATATGTAAATCCTGGAATGGAGTCAGGCACACGGCCGTCAGAGAGTTAATTGTTCTTGGCCCATGGTCATGAAAATAGCTCTCCACAGCACATAGGAGTGTGGGCTTAGATGTCTGTGAAACTCAGAGATCTAAACTGGCCAGGGCATGAGTTCCTTCCACCCCGTTCTCCATAGCCGGGCTGCTGGGCAAAGCGTGCTTGTCTGTGAGCCCTGTGCTGCTCCGGGACAAGGTGCTTCTGCAGTGCAGCCTCTGATTCTGAAGATTTAGAATCCAGTCCCCTCTGTGGGGGAGATAGACTCTCAATTCCTGCTTTCTTAGGAGTCTTGATTAGCAGGCAAGGAAAGAAAGGCCCTTCTAGGGTGATTACTCTGCTCTTAATTTGGGGAAGTGGCCCTGCAAAGGGTCATCTCAAAAATGTCGAGGCAGTAGGGGAGAAAGAGGAGCCAGGAGCGGAGAGAATGTCGCAGAGCACAGAGTCTCTCCTGGTGCCAAGTCGTTATTGAATTATGCGCTTCTAAATGACTTCCTTAGTTGCAACATGACTGTGTGAAGTAGACCGAGGCTGAGCTTGTAAATGTGTTTGCTGGTGGAAGAGCTGGCGGGAGTGCACACTAACATTACTGTGGCCCCATTTTATCCTGACACAGGGAGGGGAAAGCCTTTAATGGGATCTTTGTGTCTCTCTGTGGGGGGCACAGAATAGGGGCACCAGATGTTCCCCCGACTGCTGAATAGCTCCACTGACTGCTGGTTGGGATGACGAAGGTAACAGTAGCTAACACAGGGCACTTGCTATGTGCTGGGCCTATTCTAAGGGTATTGAATGCGTACATTACATAATCCTCATGGGGGAGGAGTTTTTATTACCCCCATTTTACAGATGAGGAAACTGAGGCACAGAGAGGTTAAGTAACTTGTCCTAGCTTTCATAATATCTTAATTTGGATTTCTCCAAATCCCAGAAAACCCTGAAATGAGGGTTTGCAAATAGTTTATTTGGAAGCTGAAGGGACTACCGGTTGAATGGAGAGGAAGTGAGACAGGAAAGGAAGGAAGGCACTAACCCAGTATGTTCACATCCTTGTAAGAAAAGGGAAATTTGGACATAGAGGCGCAGACCCACAGGGGAGAAGGCCATGTAAAGACAGAGGCGGAGACTGGAGCGATGCATCAACAAGCCAAGGAAGATGAGGATCAAACAGCAGAAGCACGGTGCCAGAAGAGGCGAGGAAAGATTTTTCTCTGGAGCCCTCGGTTACAGCATGTCCTTGTTGACGCCTTGGTTTCGGACTTCTCACCTCTATCACTGTGAGGCAATACATTTCTGTTGCTTGAAGCTGCCCAGATTGTGGTGCCTAGTTACAGAGGTCCTAGGAAACTAATACACACATCCCAGGATAGTTGTCCTTGGCCATGCGGAGCTGCTTGGCTGAGGGGCAATGCCTGCACCCTGAGAGCAGCCCATGTCCAGTTGATAACATGGGGTACAAAAGGCCTACCGTGCTGCCTCCATGAGGGACTGTGGGATCAGGGTGTGCTCCAGCGCTCCCGTGGGATCAGGATGACCTAGTCTGTGGCCAAAATCACACCCTTGTTTCCTTGTTCTGCCTTCTTCTGGGAACTCTCCTCCAGTAGATCACTTGTACAGAATCTTTGTCTCAAGCTCTGCTTCTTGGGACCCTGGACTAAGACACTCCTGCCCCAGAGAAGTTGCCCAGGAGGAGGGCATCTCAGGGAAGAGCTCACATCTGTGGGGTGATGGGAGCTCAGTGGCCTGGGAACCTGGAGAGGAGGCTGAGAGAGGCCAGCTCTTGAAGGCTTGATATGACACCCTGGTAGACAGCAGGTGGAGGCAGACCTCTGGCCTGTACTTCCAAGTGCTTTCTCACTATTAAAACTCTTCACCAGTTATGTGGATGACAGACTGCTCCTCAGCCCTGGAGGATTTCACGCTGCGTCGTGTTAGGGATCTCTGCATCTGACACGCAGAGCTCAGTGACTTCCTGTGTGCCTCCCACATCTATGCGTCTCTGACAGTCGACTACTGTTACTGCTGCCGGGTTAAACTGGCTAGTTACCAGCTCTGGCTTCTGGTTCTCACCAAAACCACTTTTCTGTGACCTTGGATGAATCACTTCATCTTCCTCAACTGGGAATCCTTATAGCAGGAGATGGTATTATGTAGAGATTATGAACACTGCCTTGAGATCTCCCTAAGTTTAAATCTTTGCTCCTTTTCTTACTAGCCTCCTTCTTGTGAGCCATTAGCCTCTTCAAGCTTCAAGGCTTTAAAAAAAAATAAAAATTTCTAAAATGGGATTGATAATAGCACCTGCCTGAAAGAGTTGGCCAGGATTAACCAAGGTGATGCAAGTCAAGTTCTGAGCACGGCACCTGGCCCGCAGCTTGGCCTCAGCGAGCGCTTTCGGTCTGCTGAATTCACGGGCTGCGGAGCTGACACAGAAGCGCACTTTTATGTCAACACCTGCAGCACAAAGAGGGTGGGCGCAGTATTGAGGAAGGAGTGCGGACTTTGAGAAAGCCTGGGTTTGAACGTACTTCTGCTTACTCGCTCTGTGAGGTTAGGCAGGTTGCCTAACGTAGCTGAGCCTCGGCATCCTCATTTGTAAAATGGGAGTAAAACAAAGTCTGCTTTTAGGTCCCCTGGAGGGAGTGCAGGGAAACAGGTCAAGTACTGTAGAATGTTAGTTGCTCTGATTAGAGGGCCACCTAGAAATCAAGTCTCAACGGTGGAGGCTTCTGAGCAGGGCCAGGAGCAGCCAGGATCTCTCCTTATGTGGGAGCTATGGCTGGGGAACTGGCTTGGCAAATGGACACAGTTGTGGTTCTTGATTCCTGCTACCTGGTACCTGCTTTGTGGGCAGATGAGAGGGGAGACTGGCTGTTAAATACTCCTGGTGGTGGAGGGCATAGACCCCCAACAGAGGTCCCACCCATATATAAAAAAGCTCAGTGTATAAGAAAACCTCACTTATTTAAAATGCTTTACTTTGTAATAAACCCCCAGTGCAGGTTTATTAGAGGACATTTGCAGAAACATAGAAAACAGTACTCATTTCTTAACAACCCTAAGGAAAAAAAAATCCTTTTGGTGTATTTATGTCCAGGTATTTTAACAGGCATAGGTTGGTGGGATTTTTTTGTTCATTTTAATTTAGTTAAACTTGGACTTCTGTATCCTCAGAAACTCTTGTTTAAGGCAGAGACTATTCCAGAGAAATTTTTCATGTCTTTCCAGTTATTGCCAAAGCAAGGGCTAACCATTTATAATGCAATTCCTTGCTTTTACGCACAATCTAAATGCCATTGGGTTTTCGGCCTTGTTTTAAAGTTTGGGTTTTGTCTCCACTTTAGTCTGGCATGAGGCAACGATTCTTTCCTAGACTCTTGCCTGAGAAAGAAGGGTTTTGTGGTAGTAATCATCCCATGGGACCGATCCTTTTAACATCCCACTTCCCCCATCTGAGAGGTCATGGTTCACCCCAGTGTGGACTGGGGTCTATCTTCCAGTAATTTTTCTCTAAGGAAGGGTGTGTAAATAATATGCTTTCTGCATTTTTCAGAATCTGAAATTGTCTGTCTATAGGCTTTGTAAATGCACCACAGCTTAGCTAGCTGTAAATTTCTTGGGACATGAAACATCCCGTTAAAGCCTTTTGTGTGTGTGTTATACTATTGTGGTTGGGAGTAGAGGACCCAACCCCACCCCAGTAAGGCTGCCCTGACCCCAATCCTGGCTCTTTGAGTTACTAATTGTTTGATATTGGGCAAGTTACTTAATCTGCATCTCTTTCTCTGTTCAGAAGAATGTGAATCGTAATATTGCTTATCTGAAGAGTTACTATGAAGATTAAATGAGTTAATATTTTAAGTCACTAAGAACATTGACAAGTGCATCAGAAATGTCCAGTACCTATTAGCTGCCTCTTCTGTCATTTGTTATTATTATTACTGTTGTCACCTTCGCCCTTATATCCTAGTGCTTCAAAAATGATGAAGACCAAGAACTGATTTTTTTAGTCTTTTTGTTTTGTCTTGATGGAGATGTTTTTTGTCTAGATGCTTGTGAGAATTTTTCGTTAGCCTTGTATTTCAAAATATTGCCAGTGTGTGCTTAAATGTGAGTCTCATCGTTTATTTTTGCCTGTAACCCACTGTGCTCCTTGTAGTCTGCAAACTCAGACCTTCATTTAATTCAAAGAAATTTTCTTTAGCTATGTCTATGATTATTGTTCTCTTCCAGTAGTTTGATGTCTTTTCCCAAACATGTCTAATTCTCATCTTGGACGTCCATTCACTCTTCTCTATAACTCTTTCCTTCTTGCTCTTTTTCTTCTTGCCACCCCAACCTCCGCTTTTAAGAAAACATAGTCAATATTTTCCCTGTCCATTTAAATAAGACATTAAATGTTTATTGAACATTGGCCATATGCTAGGCTAGATACACAAAGACAAAGACTAATTCTAGTGGGCACCTCCTGGTGGGTTGGATGCTATATCTACTTATTGTATCTTCTGTTCAGGGACCTCATAGGCCAGAGAGGCCTGAGGGAGTGGAGTCTACTGTTGACAACAGAGTCAGGGTAGTCAGTGAACATATCTGCATAGAACCTCTATGGTCCTTGGCAGAAAATTCAGATACTTTTATAATTTGAATTGTAGAACCATCTTCCATTCTAAACATGAAGAAATTGAGAACCATGAAGACTGAGTGGTGTGTCCAAGGTCACACAGCTGACTAGTAGAGAAGGACAAAGAAAGACTCGGACCCTGGCCCCAGCCTACATTACCTTCTCCTTTTTGATCCTCAGTCTGTTACTTATGAAACAGTGTACATGCCAATCAGTAGAAAGTCTAGCCAGCAGGATGCTTTTGAATGCCTACTTTGTGCCCAGCCCTGTGATCTACAGAACTGAGTAGTTATGAAACAATTGAAAAGAAAAATGGGTGTGGTTGGGTTCCAGGCAGAAGGAAAGATGTTCCAGTTGGGAGAAAGTGTGTGTGCAAACGTGTGGAAGTGGGACTGATGAAACAGTGTGCAGGTATGTGTGGTATGTTGGCAGGTGGGGCAGGGCATTCCCATGGACTCTCACAGGCCTGTAAATAGCAAAGCAATTAGAAGGGTGATCAGGTAGGAGGTAGCGGGTGACAGACACGGTCGGAGGCCAGGTTAGGTTTACCTTAAACATGTCTCAGGGCTCACTTCACATATTAGTAACATTCAGGTTTTTTTTTTTTTCCAAAATATTTAATTTCTGTCTGGAGCAGACAATACGTAAGTGCAAAGCTTGCTCTCCAGCTACATGAAGCACTTTTGCTCTCTGTAGGAATTTCTGGGGAGTCAAACTGTTACAAGTACTCACAGCAGGAAAAAGAAAGACGGAATTGGTCTGGAGATTGCTGCCTGAGGATGAAGCATAATTACGTTAAAGGGTCACCTCACCGCCTGCATGTTGAAGGAGAGCCTTGAATAGCCAGGGGCAGTTGCTGCCCAGGCCTCCTGACGATGGCCCATGGGGTCCTTGTCCTCCAAGTGCTTTTATTCCCTCCCGGCTGGAGGGGGCCAGTGCCATCTCCCAACTCAGAGCTCTTGAGTTCCTCCCTCTTGATTTGGTTCCAAACTTTGTCAGCAGAGAGTGCGGTCAGATGTCAGACACTCACTGCTGGCTTTGCACAGTTAATGGTGTGGAGCCAGGTAGAGAGAGGAGGTTGGTTGTTTCACAGTGGAAAGACTCTTAAGAACTGATGTGTGTCTGAACAAACTCTTGTTAAGAAAATTCACGGCAGTTCAAGCATCTGATGATGCTGATGGAATTGTTTGGACAGAAATGATACAGGATTAAAGGCTCATTTCCTCCAAATATTCTAGGGTTCAGTTTCAAGTAAGATTTAGTGCCATTCTTCCTAATTCCAATCCACCTGCTGGGTTACAGACAAGCTATATTTTTGTCTGTTTGTTTTCTTAAGTCTTTCTTAGGGTATTATTTACATATAGCCAAATATCCATATTTTAAGTGTACAGTTTAATGAGTCTTACACAACTCTAGTCAAGACACATTTTTATTACCCCAGAAAGTTTTTTTATGCCTCCTTCTAGGAAATCACCCCACCAGAGGTAATACTATTTTCTTTTAATTGTTTTGATTTTTATTGTTTAATCACTCAAATCAGTAAGTAGTACATTGTAACACCCCAGAAATACCTTGTCCCAGTCAGTACTTATTCCCATAGGTAACTGTGATTCTGACTTTTATCTTCATAGATCAATTTTGCCTGTTCTCGAAATTTTTGTATACATGGAATTATTATGCATTCTTCTTTTTTTCTTCTTTTGCACAGCATAGTTTTCTTTTGATATTAGTCCATGTTATATATCAGTTGTTTGCTCCTTTTTCCTTGCCGTGTAGTATTCCATAATATGTATGTGCATCAAGTGATTTATCTATAAGCATCCACCTATGTCTGGCTTGTCCTCTGATTTCCTCCTCTTCAGCAGCTTCTGAATCAACTTTATTCTCTCCTTATCCCTCTTTTCCTCCTTGAGTAAAAGCTAGAACATGAGCTCCTGGCAACCAGGACTGTGTATTTTGGGGGGTAGGACAGCGAGTGACATGTAGCAGATACTCAATTCTTGTATGATGACTGCATGGATAAGTGTTCAGAGCACACCGTTTACCAGTCTGGCTCTGCATGGTGCCTTCCCAAGCATCACAGAGCTACCGGATCCCTAGGACGATCTCTTTGCTCACAGACTTTGTATGAATTTCTGGCCCCATAGATCTTGCTTAAGCTCTGTCTCTAAGAGCCTCCCTAAACTTTAGACCAGAGTAGGTCCCTTCACAGGCCTCCTGACTGTTTCTGTCATCCCTCCATCAGGATTCTCTTTATTGTCAATACTGCTTTAATTGACTGCTTCACCCTGGGAGTCATGGGTACAGACAACCTATATTTCTTTCACCACTAAATTCCAAACATGCGGCACTCTGTCTGGCATGTGAGAGGCACAGACTACACACGAGTTGGGGTTTCTTTCACAGGGGCCTTCTCTCTGCCAGGTTGCTCATCTCAAGACTCCAGCAATTAGATGATGTCCTTTATGGAGAGAAAGATGGATTTGAAAACATGGCCTCTGCTATGCACCCCCTCAAATCCCCAGTCCATATGCTGAAGCCCCAACCCCTAATGTGATGGTATTAGGAGGTGAGGCCATTGGGAGGTGATTGGATTTCAATGTGGTCATGTATGCAGAGCCCCTATTATGGGATTAATGCCCTTATAAGACAAGGAAGAGACCAGAGCTCTCTTTCTTTCTCTGCACCGTGGGAGGACACAGCATGAAGGCAGCAGTCTGCAAACCAAGGAGAGGGTCCTCACCAGGAACTGAAACTGCTGACACCCTGATCCTGGACTTCCCAGCCTCCAGAATGGTGGGAAATAAATGTCTATTTTTTTAAGCCACCCAGTCTATGTTATTTTGTTACAGCAGTCCAAGCTAAGACAGCCTCTGTGGAAGATTTCTACTTCAGATATAACATTTCATGGGCAGGGTCATGTCTTTTTCCTTTAAATATATATTAGCCCAGGTGTTGAGTCTATGAGTGTACTAGGGGGGTCATGATCATGGGAACCTAGACATTTACTTGGTGCTGTCCTGTGGAAATCTTAGCTTGTGTATTTTCACCCCTGTGTTTGGGGACCTGGGGGCCTGGAAGTACTAGATCAGTGACCCACTACATCAAGTTCCATTTCCTTACACTATTGTGCTCCCAACTTCTAGCCCCTGCAACAAAGAGTGGCATCAGGGTCCCAAAGAAGTGTGAGCTATTAGGTCATCTGTCAGCAGAGTCTCTGTGAATTTCCTTTATTCTCAACATAGACTCTTCCAGCATTCATGCGGGGGCTTCAAAAGGATTCATGAATTCCTGAAATGGTGTGCAAAACTCTAGGTAATAATGCTTATGTGCATTTTCCTGAGAAGAGAGTCTGGAATTTCTTACCACATTTTCATAAGGGCCTAAACATCCCCAAAAGTTAAAAGACTTCTGGTATAGACTTTCTTTAATGATCCTTTCGGTTAATCGCTTAAACATCTCAAGTACAAGAAGAGAAAAGGAGGGGCAGGAATGCTACCTGGGCCCTGAATTCTAATGCTGTGTCCACATCTCCTTCTAGGTTAACGGTTCATGGGTTCTCCCTGGGCCTTGGTTTCCTTTCTGATAACTCTAGTTGTTGGATTAGGTGGCTTCATAGAGTTCTTGCACTGGTTGAACAGCTCATCTCAAATAGAGAGGACAGTGGACTCAAATAAACATGGTCTTTTAAAAGGTAGTGTCTACCACCCAAAATCATTCTGTGTCTCTAGCCTGCTTGTCTTTGAACTTAAGTGTTCCCTCTAAAGAATGCCAATTATAAATCAACAAAGTACTAAAAATGGAGAAAAAAACAATAATCTGTTGGCTTCTTGGTGCCAGATACAGGAAACACTAGGATGTACTTCATGATATATTCTTGAGGGGACGGAGGGAGAGATCATTGCATTGGCTAATCTGTACAGTGACATGTAAACCAGGGAGTCATTTGAGATGGAGACATTTATACCCTTGAGGGAATGTCTGTTACTACACTTACACGTACCATCAGAAATACATGAAAAGAGACTAAACGTTTAGAAAGACTGATACTTTTTTTTTCTTTTTCTGGTGGTCAGCAATTTACTGCTAGTGCCTGAATTAGGAGACCAAAAACCATGGTAGAAAGTCGATGGAAGAGAGCTTAATGTGGCCACTTGCTCAAGCCTTAAAAGTATTGAAACCTGCTGATCTTAATTCTGCCAGGGCCAGTCTGTGAATAATTATACTAAGGAATTGGGCAGAGTCATCACAGAGCTACAAAATATCACCCCTGGGGCCTCATTGGAGACTGATGGGAGCTCTGGAGAGTTGATAATGGTGATCAAAGGGTCTATATATTTAAAATGCACAAAGGATGAGCCCAGAAATTATCTGCCTGCCAACTTAACTTCTCTACCTGGAACAAATTATCCAAAAATCAATTTGCAAACACCTTTGAGATAACAAGGCCTTGAGTAATAACCTCCATGGCTTTGTAAGGAAAAGCATCTAGCTTGACTAATCTGCTTAATTTCCTCCTCTGAACAAATGGCAGGCTATAATAGAGACCATTTGAACTTGTCCCTTAAGATTTGCTTCGAGTCATACTGAGAAAATATTGTCCACCTCTGTTTCATAGCAATTATTCTGTTTCTGGAGAATCTTCGTTACTAGATAATTAATTAGAAAGAAAACACTGCATGAGTCTTAGCTATCCCAAAGCTCTCACCTGAGTTCCAAACTGAAACTGATACCTGCCTTACCCACCTGCATAGCCCAGAGGCCCTTCAAAAGTTACTGAACAAATCCACCTTGTCCAATACTCCCAAATGCCTTCCCCACTCTTCACTTCCTAGTTCTACTCCAAGAATCATTAACTTGTTCATACCCTCTGAGAAAATAATCCCATTCTTGGAAGTTGGTCCTAAGAAAATATGAAACTAAAAGGACTGGAGTCATTTGCACAGAGATGTTCATTGCAGCATTATTTACCATAGCAAAACTTGAAACAACTCATGGGCCCAACAACTGGAGAATAATTGATGTGATTATCTATCTGATGGACTGTTCTGTAACTGTTAAAGACAGTGATGGTAAAATCCACATAGTATATAAACAAAGTCCTTTGGATATAATAAGTGAGGGAAGAAAAGAACATCTACATTGGGTCTATGTGTTGCTATAACCATATGAAAAACATTTAAGTATATGCCCAGAAACTGGAATGGAACGTGGAGAAATAAAAATGGAGGTTATATTAGGAAGTAGGGAAGGGGGCTTATTTTCTCCTCCTCACTTTTTTATTGTTCCACTGCTGTTTTGGCTCTGAATAATAATAACATACACATCCACTTTGATTTTTAGGAAATGGTTATCAAGAAGCAGACAGCCTTTCAAGGGGAAAGCTGATCTGGGCAGGCATGCAGACATGGATCCCATCTTGCCTTACCTGCTCCACTGTCTTGGTTAGGTGATCTGATCATTTAGGTTCCCAATTTTTTTATCCATCAAAATGGAGGTGATAATGTCTCAAGAATTACACTAAGTAATACATGTGAGATTTCCTGGTAAATACATACAAAGTAAATGTTAATTTCTGCAGCTTTGCCAGTGAGCTCAAAATTGCCAGAAAGAGGCCACCATTAATCTTGGTTGAAATTCTAGTCTAGTAAGTTGAAAATATAGAACTTACACATAGAATGGAAGAGAGATGGCAACGCAAGATAATTCAGCATGACTTTTTCACTGACCTCTGATTCCCACTGGGGCCCCTGTGGCCAGTGACGCTCCCTGCTGGAGGAAACTGCTAGGGTCGAGGAAGAAGCTGCATTCCTGTTAGGCCATCATCCTATTGCTACTTAGGCTCCTACCACTATTTGGGAGAAAGTCCACTAATAGTTGGTATGTTCCTATAAAAAAAAGATTTGTAAACCTCAGATTCCCCTGGGTTTTGAACCAAACTCCACTTTAGTAAAGGCAAGTTCTCATTTGAGGATAGAAAACAGAATATTAACCCAGATAGCTTTGCAGTGTTCAGGAAAAATATTTTCCTCACTGTTTCCTTCTTTCTTTCCTTTCTTTAAACGAAGGAGATAATGGTGGGTGTTGAATATAGTTACTGAAGAAATACTGATTCAAGTATTTACATACAGTTAGTTAATTAAAGTAGGACACTGAGTGGGTTGAGAAAGGGATTTGGGCTGTTTTCTGTGGCTGTCTGGAATTCCATCCTTTGTCCTCACAGCTTGGAGTCTGCTCTGTGGATCATTTGGGTCTGATGTCCTTTGCTGATTCTTGTCTTTCAGAGCCTCCCACACCCATTGCCCCCCCGGAGCTGCTGGCTGTGGGGGCCACATACCTGTGGATCAAGCCAAATGCCAACTCCATCATCGGAGATGGCCCCATCATCCTGAAGGAGGTGGAATATCGCACCACAACAGGCACCTGGGCAGAGACCCACATTGTCGACTCTCCCAACTATAAACTGTGGCATCTGGACCCCGATGTGGAGTATGAGATCCGGGTTCTACTCACGCGACCAGGGGAAGGGGGCACTGGACCACCAGGGCCTCCCCTCACCACCAGAACCAAGTGTGCAGGTAGGACCCTGCTTCCTGACTACGTTTTGAGAGGTTGGGCAGCTGCTGTGAGTGATCCTCCTCTTGGCGTTCTGTGACAGTCCTTCCTAAACTTCTTTGATGTGAATGTGCTTCCTGGTGTAGAGAAAAGCAGTCAGAGTTTTGGTCTTGCCTTAGAGGACCTCCTGGCTCTGGTGGCATCTCTGGGGACCTCCTGGCTTTGACTGTGATTCTAAGAACCGCCTGACTCTAGCTATGTTGTGGAGATGTTCCTTATTCTGATAATGTCTCCAATGGGACGCTGGTTCTTTGTCTCCAAGGGCTCCTTGTGCCATCGGTGCGTCTGAGACTGCCCAGTGCTGATCATGTCTCTGAGTGCTCTTGGTTCTTTGTCTCTGAGGGTTCCAAGCTCTGGTTGTATCTCTGAGGGCTTCTGGCTCTGACAGCGTGCCCTGAGGCCTCGTTTGGATTGTATCTCTGAGTGTTTCTGGTTCCTGTTGCCTGTCTAAGGTGTTTCTGATTTTAATTTTGCTCCCAAGGATCCCAGGGCTGGGTCTGTGACCCTAATGAGCTCTTGGTTTTGACAATTTCCCTGAAGGTTCCTGGTTCTAGTTCTGTTTCTGAGGGGCTCCTGGTGCCAGCTACATCTTGAGTGCCGCCTGGTTCTGAAAGTGTCTCTCAGTGGATTCTGGGACTTCTTAGCCCCTGAGAACCTCCTGGCTCGTGTCCCTCGGGGGCTTCTGGCACCTACCTAAGAGTCTGGGTGGAGACTGTCCCTCCAAGGGTCTTGTGGATTCCACGTCCCTGCAGACTCCTGGCTCAGTCTTCCCTCTAGCCAGGCTCTAACTGTTTCTCTGAGGCTTCTGGATGCTGCTTAAGAGTGTCCTCGCTGGGACCGCATCCTCGCTGGGACCACGTCTGGGAAGGTTCTTTGTCTCCAACTATATCCCCAAGGACTCCAGACTTCTGTGGTGTTTCTGATACGAGGTGTCGCCTGTAGTTGTACCTTTGACTGTATTCCTGAGATGTTCTGGCTCTGAATGCAGCTCCAAAAATTTAAAGGACTTAGTGTTTTGTGGGGTTTTTTTTTTGCAAGTTGCATTATTTATTTTATCTCATTTTTCCTCTCTAAGTAACCATTTGATACAAGTACTTTTATCTTTATATAAATGAAAGAATAGCGACTCTGTATTTTTGATTTTCTATCCAAAGTCATAGAATTGGCCAGTAACACAGTCAGAATTTGCACCCAGGTTTTCTGACACTAATGGCCTTGATCACTGGTCACACCTTGGTGCATAGAGAGTTATGTGCCATTAGCGTGGTATACAGAGCTGGGGGTGTTCAGTGGGAGATCAGGGAAATATTCACGTCCCTGTGTAAGCCAGGCCACTGGCTTCTGAGGGAAAAGGAATCCCTTGACAACTTCCGGGTGGGGAGAGAAGGAACCATCTGCACAGTGTTTTCCATGGAACAAAAAGAGAACTAAAACACAGTCAATTCAGCTGTAATGCAACATGCATATGCCTAAAAATCCCTGCATTATTCAGAGTTATGCAATAAAAGACACTGGGTTCATGGGGGAAAGTGGGGTTAGGGCACAATGCTCCAAAAGAGAGGAAAGTAGGAAAAGCTGCAGCACATTGTGAACATGTTAATGGCTAATCTGTGCGTAAATACTGCAACACAAAGGGGGTGTTACCTCGAAACATCCAGAAGTTTGCTTGTGGGAAGTGGGTGTCGGAGAGGCTGCAGCCTGTGAGCTACGGTGCAGTGGTGAAGGAGGGCTGTCTGAAAGTGGGGGTGAGTTGTGGCACCACGTGTGGATCGTAACACACACCATGAACGGAGGGAGCAAGTAGATGTTTGAGGTGGGTGCGTCTTGTGTATGCCTGCGTGGCTCAGTTTAGCTGGGTGCAGTTTTCTGCTTCACTGGTGTTTCTATGATCAAACTAACACATAACAAATGTGAAATTTGTGCTATGCTCAAGTTGTTCCCTAATATATCAAGTGTGTTGGAAGACCTTTGTGTTGTCAAAACAAGCGTTACAGCAGAATTGGCTGCAACCATTCTTAAATATCTCAGTAGTGCATCTTGATAGCATGTTTCTCAAAGCTAGTGTTTCTGTTACTGGGGAATATTCCTTTGAATGGCATTGAACCACTACGATGAATGGAGATAACCATTTTCTTGATTATTTTCAAAAACAGACCTTTGGTAAAATTCCTCACTGAAACCTGATTATGAAACTTACTACTTTAATAAGACATAAGGATATGTTATTAAACCAGGTAATACCTTATCTCAGCTTTGCAATTCAATAGTCACCCATAAAAATAATTGATTTGATCCTGCCGATGAGACTTTTCTCTTTCCACAGGGTTTCCAGGGTTTTTGATCTTTATAAATGATATTCAAAGCACTTTAGCAGCCCCCACGGACTTATTTGCTGATGATCATATAATACATTTTGAAATTCAATCGCAAGATGATCATCTCAATAAAAATTTACAGTCTATTGCAAACTGTTGCCACGACTGTGTAATGGATTTTACATGTTGAAAACACAATTGTCTGACTATCACTATAAAAATTATGGGTTGAAATGCTGTTTGTGGTTTTATATTTCAAAAAATGTTGGTGTTTAAGTAAGTTATGCCTAAAATCTTGAATAACCCACACTTTACAAAATGTGTCATCAAAAAGATAATCTTCTTTTCTATTGCTACTGATGGTAGAATGTTCCTTGCCTCATAATTAATTTTTAAGAGAATTCCAAGGCTTATATCCATTTGTGGACGCTGTTTATTGGGGTTGGTAGTCTGAGTTTTTCCCCTTTTCTCTATTCTATTATTAATCGCACTGGAAATGTACTCATTATTTTAGAAAACAGAAAATGAGAGTGTGTGGAGCGTGGAAGGTATAATTTCGGCCCAGAGGAATTTACAGGCTGGGTTAAGATTCCAACAAAACAGCAAAAAGAGTAAAATTTAAAGTTGAGAATTGAAATAGCATCCTTCATGGAGAAAAACAAAGTTGGCATGGGAAAAACAATGCTGACAAAATGACCTAGAGCAGTGATTTTCGAAGTGTGGTCTCTGGACCAACAGCATCAACATCACCTGGAAACTTGTTACAAATGCAAATTCTCAGGCCCTATTCCCTGACCTGGTGAATCAGAAAATCTTGGAGTAGAGCCCAGCAATCTGTGCTTTGAGGAGCTCTTAGTGATGCTGGTGCGCACCCAAATGTAAGGACCACTAATACACTGTGACACCCCCAGATGCCACTTTGGTAGTACGCCCATTCTGTTGCTTAATCTTTGTGGCATCGCTGAGAGGCAAATGGGAAAAAACTGAGGCACAGAAACATCAGACCAACCTTAAAAGTCACTTATGTTCTTACAGCTAAATCTCTTGGCCTAAGGAGCTCACCATCATATGGTTTGATGGAGTTTTCTCTGCAAGTGTCCTCTTGAGGGTGGGACTGAGTGATAGGAAGACTGGTAACTATGGAGACCAGCTGAGAATGAATGGCTGCCACACAGTGCCGCTATCGTCCTGTTCACCAAACATCTACTGAGTCCCTCCCATGTGCCGAACTCTGTGCTGGGTACTGGTGGCAGAGGCTGGCCCAGGAAGGACATGCTAGAAGTAGGCAGAGGCGTGCAACTAGAAACTACAAGCTCGTGTATCAAGAAGATACCAGTGGGCCCATTTCCGCAAGGGCAGGTGGGGATGTATTCTGGTTCTAGCAGGTCTGACAGGTCACCAGGTAGATCCTTGAGGCACTGGGAGCAGAATCTCACCCATAGGAGAGCGATTGTCAAGAGTTTAGCTATAGAACAGCCTCCCAACACGGTGTCTTGAGTTCAGATTAAGACCTTTATCCAGTTAAGTTGGAACCAGGACAGATTTTCATGTAGGAATCTGGAAAAAGAGAGATGACACTCCCAGGCTTCTGTTTTGGATGCCTGGGAGATGAATGATGAGGCTGTTTTCTGAGATGGAAAGCACAGAAGATGGATTAGGAGCAGAAAGCTAGTTCAGGTTTGAATCTGCTGTGTCTGAGGTGAAGCCTCACAGCAGGTGATGGAATATGTAAATCTGGAGTTCGGGAGAGACCAGCAGATTACCTCTTCTTCCATGAGAACTACCTGATTACACCTGGATTTTGAAATCAAAAGAACTTCTTAGCACCAATGAAAGCCACGTAATTCTCTTTCTTCATGCTGTTCTCTTGAGATGCCTCGTTCATCTTTTTTTTTTCATTCATCATTTTGTTCCCTTTGCTCAGTTTAATCTTTCACCATCCTTCCTGAGATGCAGGCCTGGGGAGCAAACGTGCTAATGTACATCAAAGTGCTTTGAAAAGCTCAAAAATGCTCTTTAGATGCCTGTAATGAAACAAATCATTATTTGTTGCTACTGTTGTTGTGGGTGTTCTGATTATGCATCATGATTTCAAAACCGGAAGTCTTACTTGTCTGTTTCTCTGGACTGACTGGCATGTGGAAGGGTGGGCCATGTTCTTTTGTTGTTTTTCGTCATCCCACAGGAAGTCCCATTTCAGAACACGATGATTGTACATACTGTAGTCTGAACTCTCAGAGGTTTTCTGCTCTAGGACAGCGGGTGGTTTCCTCTGGTACATCCCCAACAGCAGATGTCCAATAATGGGAGTTGGGTCCTAGAAGGACTCTCTGGTGCCCGCCCAGTCTCACCTTGAACGCCCCCTCTGATGGGATGTTCATGTTCTCTCGTGGAAGACAAGTCACTGCTGAGAGTCCTGGGTGGTTATTATCCTTCTCTACCCAGTGTTAGCCTGGCTATCATAAGACTCTGAATGGGGTCCTGTGTGGGAGCAGAGAGTATCCATTAGGTTAAAAGAGTAGGGGCAGTAGGCAGGTTAGTAGCATCAACTATCTGGAGTCCTCAAGGAGAGCCGAGGGCAATGCCATTGAGAATGGGAGCCATAATGAGTAAGTGAGGAAGGCCGGCAAGAAGATGAGAGGTGCAGACACCGTCCTGGTCCAACATGGTCCTGCATCTTTTTTGCAGGTACCATTTTTAATGGCCTGAGCACCTGCTTACTGATATCTTAAAATGATCACCCGGCATCAGATGGAAGAAACTCTCCTTATTTTCACCCAAATCTACCTCCTTACAACACCCACTTATGGATTCTGATTTTACTCTCAGGGAGCGTGTTCCTCCTTATCTCAAAAACAGGTCTTCAGCAACCTAAAGTTGTCTCTTTTATGCCCCAGAAACCTTCCCTTCATCCCCAAAAGCCCTGCCTGAGCCAGGCCCTGGAAAGCTCTCTTCACATCACAGTTGTGGAATCACACACCAACAATCCAGCAGGCCAAGTGATCACAGCTCCCCCCTGTGATTGCTTGCTCTCGTGAATCGAAGGGCCCTTGCCTGGGAACCCACTTCATCGTGGTCTCACAGAGTCCAGGCTCTCTTAGTGAAAAGCGACTTGATACAGCAGAGATGAGACATGCACTGCTGATTTGGAGGGCTCTCTTCCTGTTCCCTCCACCTGAGGGTTGATTGCACATTATATTTTATTTACATATTTATGGATTTCTACTTGAAGTGATATGAGACTAACGCTCTCTTTTCTCCAAGGGGATAAAAAAGAAATTCCAATAGCTGAGCTCAATGAAGTGAGAGTAGTCATTAGAATTTAGTGAAAAGAATAGGGGCTTTAGAACTAAAAAGGTTCTGATTTTTATTTCAAGCTGGCCCTTCCTTGCTAGCTGGATGATCACGGCTGAGTTACTTCACCTCTCAGTGCCTCAGTTTCTTTTCTTCCACTTGCGGGAGATTACACATTTCCATTTTGTTGTGAAGCTTCAGTGAGATAAATGATCTGCCTAGCAGAGAGCCCAGGCCATAGAAGCTCTTTAATGAATGTTATTTAGAAATAATCTCAGGCTTGGGAAGATTTCCCTCACTGTGGCGTTATGGACTTGCTGTAAAGGATTTCTCTAGTTGCTGCTCTCTTTACTTTCTCAGACAGCTGTGGATTCATGCAGAAGCTCAGATGAGTGGCTGTGCAGGTGTTCTGGAGTCTTTAATGTGTGGCTGCAGGACCAAGAGGTGGCTGCAGTGGTACCTGCTAAAGGGGGCGGGGGGAGGATGGGAATGGTCTTGGCTGTCCTCCGTAGAACAGGGCAGTGCTTACTTACTTGTAACTCTTCTTGGTTTTGTAGCCTTACATAAAATTCCAAAGTAACAAGAAAAGCCTTGTTAATCATCCTGTTATGTTCAGCTTGTTCTGCCACCCTCTGTTTCCTAGAGAACTAGGGCCACCTGGGAGGTGAAGTACAGTCAGTCAACAAACACACCCTGGTAAACACTCCCTTATCCCTCCTAACTTTGAAGGTTGAGTTTGAGGAAAAAGTGAGCCAGGGAGGGGTACTGATGATAATAAAAGCTAACAACGTTTGTTTGTTTGTCCAGTTAGCTGAATTAAAAACACAGCCCCCAAATATACTAAAATTGAAGGTCAGTCAACCCTATACCTATGGAAATCTTGAAATAACACAAAGAAGACGGATGACTGTAGTAATGAAGACAGCGGCTGCCCTGCTTGAGTATCTGCGATAGGCAAGGCCCATTGTACTGAGCTTGTTCCGAGTACTATTTTACCTGTAATTCCTGCAGCGACCTAGTGGGGTGGATGTAACTTCCTCCATTGACTGTCTAGAAGATAAGTGACTGACCCGGGCCATATACCTGCTCAGATGGCCCAGCTAGGAGTTGAATCTTTCATTACATGGTTGCAAAGCTCAAGCTCCTTCTCATATGAACCCTGAAATCCAGCATCATTATGAAAGCATAAGGCACTGTGACCAGAAATGCACTGATGAAAAATGCTGAATATTAGAAAAACTATTGGTCTAATGCTCCGTATGAATAGGTCAAAGGATAAAAACCATCTGATCTTCTCCAGAGAGACTAAAAGTAATTGGAAAAAATTCAGCCCTCCTTACTGATCAGAATTCTTAGTAAGCTAGGAATGGAAAGGCACTTTCTTATTTCTAGCAGAAAATGTTCTTAATAGCCTCAAAGCCTCAGAGAATAAACTAAACCAAAAAAAAAAAAAGCTATTAGAACTTCTAAGAGATTTCAGTATTATGCTCAGACACAAAGCAAATAAACAAAAATCAATAGCTGTATGCCTGTAATAACCATTATAAAATAGAATAAAATGTATCCTATTCTCAAATGCAATTAAAATATAAATACTTAGGGGTAAACCAAGAAATGTGCAGAAACTGTATGAAAACACACACACTTATAAAACTTTATTGAGAATGATAAAACAAGACATGAATAAATGGAAAGATAACATCATGCTGTTGGATTAGCAAATTTAACATTGTGAAGATATCAATTCTCCCCAAATTAATTTATGGGTTTAATACAGTTGCAGTCAAAACCCTAATGAGCGTCTTCTTGGAACTTGACAAAGTGATTTCAAAATTGACCTGAAAGAATGAATATATAGGAGAAAGTAGTGAAGAACACTTTGAAAAAGTGGTGGGGAGGTCGATTTCACTGTGAAATATCAAAGTTTATTATAGCTGTAATAATTAAAGCCCAGAAAAGAATCCAGCATAGAGTGAAACTGGCTTTCAAAGTTTATATGAGTGGAGAATTGCTTAACACATAGTATCCTTTAATTGTTTAATAATTTGGAAGGAAATAGAATGCATTGCATAGATATCGTGATATGCTATATAAATTCTGGATTGATTAAGTGCTTAAACGCAGAAAAAAGCAAGAACCGGAAGAAAACAAAGAAAATACTGTTCTTGTATGAGGAGGGACTTACAGTTCATTAAAAAGAAATGCATACACCACTGAGTCACAGTTTACAAATTTAGTATATAAAAAGGGAAGAAGAAAAACCTTCTGTGCTATATTAACAAAATTCAAAGGGCAAATAGGTAAACTGGGTGTGGGAAAATATGTGACAAATTGAGAAAAAGGGAAAAATATTCTTATGCATAAAGAGCTCTAACAAGTTGATAGAATGTCATCATGCTGCTTTTTTTTAAAGAGGCTAAAAGGTATAAACAGGCAATTGCCAAACAAAATATGAATGATTAAGAACAAATTTAAAGTGTCTAGTGTCATAGATTGATAATCAAGTAATGCATTTAACCTATAAGATGACCAAATGTATTTTTTTAAAGTAGTGATAACCAGCACTGGCAAGAACCAGTGAAGCAGGCTCTTAAAGACATTTCTGCAGGTGGGTTAACTGGCACAGCGTATTTAGAGAACAATTTGCTATTATTTTCCCTAATGAAATAATCAGAGCTACTCAAAAAGAGTTTGTATACCGAGGTCACTGTATGTAAGGGGAAAAAACTTGGAAATCACTTAAGTTCCCCAATAGGACCATAGTTAAATACTTTCTTTTTCATGCACACATTGGACATCTATGCTGGTATTACAAATCATGTTTTTATGGAATATCTAATGGCATGGATCAATGTTCATGCTACGATAAGTAAAAAAAAAAAAAATCAGCTTGCGAAACCACATATGTAATTGCTGTCCCAGTTTTTTTTGAAATACTAATATGCAGCCTGAATGTCAGTGAGTGCCAGTTTATCCAATAGAGCTGCGAAGTGCTGACCAGAATCCCCCATTCCAGATCCTGCACGTGATCTGATCCTGCCCTGAAAATGTCTGGAGATTCCCAGGGAAGCACATGTGACCCCTCGATACGCCAGCTACCCTGAGTTCCAGAACATCACTCTGTTTTTCCTTCCTGGCTGTCCAAATGGAGTCAAATGTGAAACTGGCCCCTGTCCACCACCCTCCCAAAGCTGCATGAACCCAAGACTGTTTCCTGCAGCAGTAGAACCTCTCTTGGTGTTGGGGGGACACAGGCAAGAGACTGCATTGCTGTGCTACCGAGCAGACAACTCAAAATCCTTTCCCAGCTTTAAAAGTCCTTTCAGGGGCCAGGGATTTTTGACATTTTCCTCCCTTCTCCCTCCCAGATCACATATAGGTGATGCAGAGTCTTCTAATTTCCAGAGCAGTTCAACTTCCTCCAAATCAATTTCCAACTTCAGGCTCAGTCCTCATTTTGCACATCTTTTGCATCAAGGTGAACATTAAAGGGCAGTGTACAGAGGGCAGCTAATGCTGGGATCGAAGCCTTTACTTTAATGGGAACAACCCTCCCTTAAAAAAGGTATTTTATCTGTCTGCATTACTGTGCACGCACAGACAACACATTTACATATATAGGAGTATATGTGTATATATACGTGTGTGTGTATATATATATGTATATATGTGTATATATATGTGTGTGTGTGTGTATATATATATATATGGTATTATGAGATTATGGGTCACTGTAAGTGTTTTCTTTTCATTTTGCTATGTTATAAAATTTGTACAACTTAAAAGTAGGTTTCCCCCTTAAAGTCAAGTGTGACTGTGAAAGATTGTTATAAATTGTAAAGCACTCTGTATAAATGTGAGAGGTTATTTTTATCATAGTTAGTAAATCATTGACATTCTTGGAAGGTACAGGAACAGTTGCACATTTGCTGAGCCCTGGGATGCAAACCAGACTTTAAAACACTGTGTTCAGATGGAGAAAGGGATGGTCAAACGAGGGGTTTGTCTGCAGCTCCATCTGAGTTGGAATCCAGGTTCTGCCCTTAGTATGCTACACAGCTTTGGGCGATTTGCTTAACCTCTCTGAACCAGTTTACCCATCTGTTAAATGGAGTAATACCGCTAATCTCACTGGATAGAAATAAGGGTCATTAATATTAATGATGACTAATATTGCATTGACTTTGCTTGCAACGCCAGAAGGAAGTTACATACCATCATCACCATCACTACCAAAGCTTAGAAAGGTGAAGTACTTTGTTCCAAGTCCTGAGGCTTATTAGGAAGTGGCCAAGTTTAGAGCCTTTAAGTCTGACTCTGATCCTTGTTCTTAACCCACCTGGCTCCATAACTAAGTGCCTGGCACAATGCCTAGAACTTAGTAGATGCTTTGGGCAATTTAACACCCTAGAAGGTCTCTTTCTCTCTCCCTACCAAGGTCCTTCTCACAAGTAAACCCCAAGATCTTCACTGCAGTGAGTTCAAGGGGCAAAGGTTAGCCACTTGCTGCATTCCCAGAGGGCTGACAATTTCAAGAGTCTCATGTGCACCCTCAGCCAAAATTATGTCCAGAGGAATCCCAGGGTGCCTTGCCCATCACTGGCATTCTGGAATGCAGAGGTCTTGCTGCACTAAGAATGATAGAGTATGTGCACCATTGAGTACAGACCTGGCTTGATGCAGAGGAGTAGACCGCACATGCCAGAAAAGAGGGGAACCAGAGTGTCAGTCCCTGGTTTCTGAATCACACCCACTGTTGCCTTGACCCTCGGGCATCCTGAGGTTCTTAAGGGGAGCTGCGGCAGGAACTGAGAGTGGGGGTTGTTGGAAGGTCTGTGGGGTGCCAGCAACAATTGGATGTCATCCACAATCACCACGTGGCTTTCCCTTGCTGGGGATGTCTTGAATCATTAGAAGCTTGTCACTCTTCCCACCGGCCCTTTCCCAGCTGGACCCAGGGCTAAAAGCAGGCACAGTTGCTACAGCTGCTATGAGAGTTGCTGCTGTTCTTCCTTCTTTGTCCTTGTCACATTTGAAAAAGGTAAAGCAGTATCGACATCAAAACAAAGTTTTGAAAATAGAAAATGTGTCTCATATACCAGTTAATTTCTTTTTGTTAGTGCATAGCCCCTTTCCATCACCGACACCATTCTTTTTTTTATTTTTATTTATTTTGATTTTTTAAAATTTAATTTAATTTTTTAAACATTTTTTATTGATTTATAATCATTTCACAATGTTGTGTCAAATTCCAGTGTAGAGCACAATTTTCAGTTATACATGAACATATATATATATATTCATTGTCACATTTTTTTCTCTGTGAGCTACTGTAAGATCTTGTATATATTTCCCTGTGCTATACAGTATAATCTTATTTATCAATTCTACAATTTTGAAATCCCAGTCTATCTCTTCCCACCCCCTACCCCCTTGGCAACCACAAGTTTGTATTCTATGTCTGTGAGTCTGTTTCTGTTTTGTATTTATCCTTTGTTTGTTTGGTTTTTTTTTAGATTCCACATATGACCGACCCCATTCTTATGTAATTATGCCCCATATCCTGTGTCCCTGCCTGTCACTCAGCACTGAAGTAAATACTTTATATGTTCTTAAGGAAATTTTCAACATTGTTTTCATGGCTCCATAGTGTCCCATAGAGTCTGATTGCCAAAATTTGCTTAATGATTCCTGTGTGGTTGGATATTTGGGTGTTTCCGAAGTGTCACCATCTCTCTGCCTGGTAACCTTCTGCTTGAGTTACTTTCTTAGACTAAATTTCAAGAAGTGCAGTATTAAACAGTAGAGACATCCTTATGGCTTTTGCTGCGTTTCCCGGGTTGCTTTCAATGAAATAATTATGCTATTTTATAAAGATATGAGCACTTTCAGGGTAACCTTGACAGAGTTGTGTACTATCACTTCTAAAAATCTGGCAATTCCGTAAGCATGAAGTGATATTTCAAGTCTACTTTAATTCATGTCTGCCTACAACCTCCACTTCTGCATTTCCCTCTGCCTTGCTCACATGTGCCAACTGCCATGTCAGTCTTTTTTCTGTTACTCAAGTCTTTTGTTTTTCAAAAACACTATGGCCATGCTCTTTCCTGCCTCAGGGCCTTTGCCCAAGCTGTTCCCTCTCCCTGGGGCTCTCCCCACTCACACTGTTCACTAGCTAGCTCATCCTCCTCCCTTACATGTCCCTTTAAAGGTCACTTCACAGAGAGACCTTGCTTGACACCCTAATCTAAATTACTCTCCTTCCCACTCCCCTTTCAAGCCATTTATGATGCTGTTTACAGAACTTATCCCAGTCTGTGATTATCTAATTATTTCTTTCTACTTGTTTACTGCATGCCCCTTTCATTAGACTGTGTGCTCCCCGAGGACAATCCCCTCATCTGTTCTCATCACTAGTGCCCAGAATCATTCCTAGCACATAGTACACACTCAGTAAATCAGTGTTGAAGGCATAGATGTTGTGTACACACACACACACACACACACACACATACATACTGCACTGCAGGAAATTTGGAAACCAAGGCATCAATCAGTGATTAAAAACTGTTACCAAGTTGATGTTTTTAAGTGTTTCTTGCTTTATATTTAACTCATTAATTAGTACGGGGTTTGCATTGCTTTTGGTATTCTGTGAAGTATCAACTTGGTTGACAACTGTTTAACCTATGATCCCTGCACCTTTGGTGGAATAAGCTTACAGTGCTCCCAAACAATGAAGGATTGGGGAGGGCAGGAGGGAATTCTTCTTGCGGAGGAGAAAGAAGCTGGGAGCCTGAACCAAAAAAGCTTCGCAAAAGAAAGCCTGTCAGGGAGGGGGCCCTAACTGTGAATCCCCCAACCTGACGTAATTGCAGGACAGACACGCAGACCACACTTAGGGAAACTCATTTTGGGAGGAGAGTTCTAGCCCTGTCCAAGTGGCCAAAACCACCCACGTTTGCAAACCCTTTATAATACTGTCTTTCTAGAGCCTTTCATAAACATTATCGCTGTTGATCCTCACCATGACTCTGAGACTAACTTGGATAATCACCACCATTTTACACTGGGGGACCCTGACACTCTCAGGCATTATGAGACCTTCCACAGACCTCAGATCTTGGGATAGTTGTGAAATAAAACAGCTCCTGATCCCAGGCTCTTATGAATCCTGCCCTCTGGCCACTGTAGATGGATTCATTGTGCTGTGAATCTTAGATTAACTTGATGGCTTGTGTGGAAGGTGGGGGTGATGAGAGAAGGCAGGAGTTCTGATTAATTGAATTTTTTTTTAATTTGAAGGTTAAGCAGAAAATCCATTTAAAGTTGGCACAGACTATTTTATATAGGTTGGTATATGAACTAAGCACAATAAAAGTGAGCCCAGAGGAATATCCCCAAGAAGAAAGAAGTCAATAATGTGACCCTTAATTGCCTTTTATAGTGGATTCTGTGCATGCACTTGATCACTGCACCCACCCCACAGCATTTAATCAAAGCCATGGCAGTGTAGACATCTAAAAGCCTTTGACAGGCAGTTAAGGGCCATCCCACAGTCTTGAGCTGTCCTAGACTCTAAACTCCCTGAGGACAGAGCTTTGTGCATTTCACCTCCCTGTCTGGCTGGTACCTCTAGAGGTTTGAAGCATGGGTGAGTAGGTGTCCAGAATCAGGTGTAGCTAACAAGGTAATGATATTCTGTATTGTGGGGAGTTTAGGATTCAGAATGACTGGGCAGTGGGACACCTGCACCTGTAGTACGCCAAGAGCATTAAACTCATTTCTGGCCATATATTTTTCAAAGATACTAGATGAAAGGTATTACCCATGAGAGTGCTTGGGGATGAGAGAGATCTGGGAATGAGATATGAACCGACTGGAGAGATGATGACTAAGATGTCTGCTTGCAAGTTAGAGAGATTCGAGTGCCTGGAATTCTTCAGACTCTACTGTACATGGTGGGAAAATTAGGGCAGCTCTTCACACTTGAATGGTATTTGATAGTGATGATCAAAGAAATAAGCTTTCATTATTTTTATTTTGGAAGATACAGAAAAATACTAAAAGAATGTAAAAAACCACCCATCAACACTTGGAGATAACTATTCCAGATTTTGGTAGAATTCTTCCAATGGTTTATGTGGCTTTTGTGTTTTGTAATGGGGACATGCACATCTCCTTGCACAAAACTGAGCCAACATGTACATGTTCTATAGCTGATTTCTTTATTTAACAGTATATAATGTATATTTTCCCATGCACTTACTGTTTTTTACTTCAGTAAATACAGATAGGTACTAAGTAGGTAGCATGGTGAATGAAACAGACAGTCTTGGTTTTTACAGATCCTGAAACTAAGGGGAGAGGTACATTACATTTAACGTAGGTACAGAAATATACTCTGCCCTCAATATTTGCAGACTCCATGTTTGCAAATTCATTTATTTGCTGAAATGTAATTGTAACACCAAAATCAATACTCATGGTGCCTTCACGGTCATTCACACACATATGCAGAGAGGTGAAAAATTTGAGTTGCCAGATGCACACATTCCCAGCTAAGGCTGAACAAGGAGGCGCTCTGCCCCCTACTGTAAACAATATCCTTTTCACGGTCTGTTCAGTGCCATGCTTCTTCCCATCTTTGTGCTTTATGTTGGTGATTTTTCTGTTTAAAATGGCCCCCAAGCATAGTGCTGAATTGCTGTCTGGTATCCCTAAGTGCAGGAGGCTGTGGCATGCTTCACAGAGAAAACGCATGTGTTGGGTAAGCTTTGTTCAGGTGTGAGCCATAGCTATTGACTGTGAGTTCAATGTTAATGAATTAACAATATATATTAAACAAGGTGTCTTTAAACAAAAACACATGTAGAACAAAGTTATGTATTGATCGGTTGACAAAAATGTATCCGAGGCTCTCAGGAACCTAGGAACTGTGGTTCAGTATTTGCTAATTCAGTGCAACTTTGTAGAACATGACTGTTGCAAATAGAGACAACCAATTCTGTGTATACACAAATCAGTCGGGGGGTGGGGTCAGGAACAGAGACATCCATTTGAGTTCTTTGACTCTCTATAGCACTTAAAACTGTTGAAAGATTATTTTCCAGAAAAGGTAAAATCATATCTCTATATACAGATGTAAACGTGAGCATGATTTTATTTAATTCATTTACGAGGAAACTGGTAAGGAGTCACAATGAGTATAGAGGAAAATCCAAAAATCAGAGACATTTATAGATGAGGAATATTGACGCGGATATGCAAATAGATGCAAAACTGGCTTTTTTTCCCCCCTTTGTGAGTGGGGAAGATTGTTCCTCCACCAGACAGAACCATTTCCATGTCTATAGACAAAAATTATCCTGCATTTCCATCAGTTATCTACAACTTGCAAGGTTGTAAAGTAGCTCCCGTAGAATTAGAATCAGATACCAAGGAAACTTGTGATGTAGACAGTGCATAGTTTTCCCCTGAAGCACGCGTTTCCCCTTACAAAGCCTTGGTAGTACATGTCATCAATCTAGGCTCCGTGGGGAGATGAGACAAGGGGACCCTAAGCAGTGCCAACACCAGGGGGCTGGGCTGCAAAAGCCGACTGAGAAACGGCTAGGGGCAGGAGGGAAACGTGGTACCTTCAAGCCAACAGCAGAACTGAGGATGGAGAAAGTTACAAAAGATCTAAAGGTCTAGTGAGATGTACTCTAAAAGGGTCTCCTTGGGTTTGGCACCCTGGGCGTTAACACGAGCAGTTACTGAAGGGAACAGAGAGGCAGAAACCAGAGTGGCCTGGATGGGTGGAACGGGGGTGAGAACGTGGAAATTTCAATTCAAGTCTTTGTTTTCCTTCAAGTCTTGACATGCTCTTAATACAGACGTACCACTGATTTTTACTCTTGACTTCCATTTTGGGCATATCAAGTCTTCTAATTTTTTAGAAATTGTAATTAACATCCTTTTAGACACAAATCTGTGTGCACATATTTCACATTTTTCCTGCAATAAATTCCTGAAAGTATCATTCCTGGGTCAGCGAGCATTTCCAAGACTTTGAGACAGTTCCTCAGCACCTGGGTCAATTTACACCCTGCCCTCAACAGCGGATGAGCCACTTTGTTTGTTTGGACAGATCATCTATAACTATTACAAGTCTGCATTCTCTCGTATTCTTCTCTGTGTCCCTGAGACAATAACTCTGCAAAGAAGCGGTTTGGTGTTTGGAGCTGATAATCAATGGCTTTTCTTTCTTATCATCGCTTACAAGGTGCAGCCCCCTGTTTGGAGCAGAATCAATTCTCTCCCTTGTTGGCATTAACACATGTCAAATATTTGCGGGGTCTTATCTTTCTTTAGGCTTGGCTTAGGCAGGCTCTGAATTTTTAGCACCTGACATTTTCCCTCCCGGATCCATTCCTCTGTTTTCCTTAGGGCAGTCCTGTCTTGCTTGTCTCATCCTCTGAAAGCATGGTCGTGCATCCAGAGCCTAGGAAAACCCCATCTTACCTGGGCCAGGAGGGAGGATTTCCACCCTTACCTCCTCAAGGCAACTGTCAGCTCTGTTCTTCAAATACAGACTCCATCCAGCTTCTTGGATCATGTGGCCACTGTTTCTCGTCTCTGATTCCTGTACTGGTGGATGTCTCTTGGGACAGTGTCCTCTACCCAGTTCTCTCTTCTTTACACATTACTCTCCCTGAGTATGTCTTCCCTGTTCAACACGATATGGACCCATTCCCATCTCTCTTCTGAGCTCCAGGTCTACGCCCCTAACTGCTTTTTCTACCTGTTGTGCACCCACCTCAAGCCTACAGGCTGAATGCCCAATGGCCTGCCTTGGCTTGATAAACAGCAGCCTGCCCACCCACTTCAGAAACCTGGAGTCATTTGGGGTCCTTCCCCCTCTCCCTGACTCCTCTCACACCAGGTCAGTCCTCCTACTGTGCATTTTCTCTGCTTCTCCCCTTCTTCCCTGATTTTACCGTCCTGCCCACATACGTCCCCTGAGGATTCTTTGCCACCACAGTTCATTGACATCGCACATTGGGTTTTACACCTGTTACCAACCTTTGTCTTACCAGGTTTATGTCACCTGGTTAATTTCTAAGATGGATGATTATTTTCACTTCTTTTCTGACAGGCTGTGCTGTATTTTTAAGTGTAATTTCCTTTTGCTACATCTGTGTCTTTCCATTTTGGCTCTATTTCATTGGGCCCTCTCAGGGTAGGGGAGGGGCATCTGCAGACCCCAGTGCTACTAGGAACAGATACAAAATGGCATTGTTGGATCCACTGGGTTGTCATGCTGAGGCAACAGCCTCATGTTGACTAAATGTGTCAATGAATTTAAATGCTTAGGACATTTGTACAATAAGATGTCGTCTGTAAATCTTTCTTCAGTGTCAGTAATAGTGATATTCTTGCCCTGATGTTAGTGGGCTTTGGAAGCAATAGGGTATTGTGGGAAGAGTATGATTTTCCAGGTTCAAACTCTCTTCTCACTACTTAGCAGTGGTGTGACCTTGGGCGAGTTACTAAACTTCCTTGGACTTTCATTTCCTCATCTATAAATTCAGAATGACAGTGTCCATCTCCTTGGGTTGTTGTGAGGCCTGAATGAATATGTATGTGTAAAGAGGGGAAGGATGGTGACTTGAGGGTGGGGGCACTGGTGTTGGCTGGGTGTGTTGGACCGAGTGTAGTAAAGATACACTCCTTTGCTTGTCCATCCTCGTCTCCCTAGAAACCCTCTGGCCTGAATAGCTTCATGCCCTCAGTGAACATGTCCCAAAGAGGGGAGCAGCCCCAGGTGTCTGGGGTAGAGTGTTCTCAGTTGTGGCCAGTGCTGCTTCCCTGTTCCGTTGGAGCTTTCAGAGGTGCTCTCCCTAAGTCCCCTGCCTGCCTGCCTGCCTGCCTGGAGCATGTTTGTCTTCTCCATCCTCACGCTCACCGTGCTGGGAGGGGCCCCAGCACATCTCCCCTGGACCCGTCTGCCAGCCACCTCCTTCCTGATCCTGCTGACAGTCCTCTCCCCACTGAGTGTCCTCGCCACCATCCATCGTCCACGGGACAACTAGGGTGACCATCCAGTGCAAGTCTAGCCCTGCTTCTTCCCTGGCTTACATCATTCCCGTGTCCTCTTACATCCCTTGGAGGGACACCCATGCCCTCCCTGCCATTCAAGGCCGTTCACTAGCTCTCCCAACCTTCCCCGTCTTGCCCACCTCCCTTTCCAAAATCCTTTTCATCATTAGACACTGTGGCCAGAGACTTCAGGGCTTATAGAAATGTTTGAAGACTTGGAAAAGCAGCTTATTGGCTTAAAAATATGTAAGGAAAACTGTTTGAAGCTAATCACCATTTAATTCTATATCTATGAAATGTATCTGCATGCTTATAATATATATATAGGCTTGCAGATGTATTTCATAGATATGTATAGTCATATTTACTGTTCAAAATTTTTATTACATTTAACAATAAACTATAGGTTCATTTTCCTCACAGACCAAGAATTCCCCAAGGAACAAAATGATTGGAGAAACCATAGATAATGATAAATTATTGTTACTGGGAACCAAATAATACTGAAGGCAAAGTTTTTTTTTAATATTTCAAAATAATTTTATGACATAAATATTACACTTCATGTTGGAGGTAGAAAGTAGGTTCGTCTGAATATGATATGAGGGAGGGCACCAAACTAGACTGACCCGTGAAAATCGTCCACAGCCTTGAGTTTCCCCTTCACCTCCTTGACTTACAGCCCCTCGCTCCTGAGCTGCCTCCTGCCATGTCTTTGCACCTGCTGATTATAGGACCACCTGCCTTTCGTTTCCTACCACTCAATCCTGTGGTATTTGATGCTGTAAGCCCCACAGGGCTAAGAACGTGTTCGCCTTACTACCCACTGGTCTCCAGCCCAGAGCTTTGCACACAATGCAGGCTTTCGATGCTATTAACTGGGGGAGTGCTGGTTGGTCTGGGGAGTCCTCATGGAGAAAGGGAACACTGGAGGAGTTTGCCTTTTATGGGGTGCTCAGAGCTAGGTCTGAACATTGCCATAGATAACTCCATCACTCTCACACCTTGTGAACAGAAGGACACACTGCTCAGGAAATCTTCCCTAAGTGATGTGACACACAGGTAGGGGAGGTGACATGCAGGTGGAGGGTCATCCTTGGTCCAGAGATCAAGGCCTTGACTTTGCCTGTCATCAGGGCTGCATGGATATCAGAGTCCTCTGTGGCCTCCACAGCAGAGAAGAAAGGGATATGGCAGGAGGGATGGGCACCGAGAGCACTGAGTGTAGGTTCCTTGAGGCCCTGGGACTAATGAGTGGGGGGCGAGGCTGCTGTTCCAAGAGGGAAACAGGACATTAGCTCCAGTGGCTGGTGGGACAAGAACAGTGCTGTGAGCCCCAGCGGCCATCACTGGACACAGGCTGAAGTCACTGGCCACACCTGTTCTGTGCACTGCCCCCCAGCGGATCCCTCAAGGGCAGGGACCGCAGTGTCTTCGAAACTCTGGTCCCTTAGTGCCCACACAGCCTGGCACTGAGCAGGTGCTCAGGGAGGCTTGTTGGATTAATGAGGAACACAATGGTCTAACCACGCAAATGGCAGCACAGTTCAGCGCAGGCAGTTCCCCTGAGGCAGTCTCTCCAAGTATCCTGATTTCATAATGAATGTTTCATGGGCCATTTTTGTCATTAGAATAGAACAGAAAAAGAATATATGGCAGGCATTTTACTTAATTCTCTAATTAAACCTTAATAGCAGTTGGAGAGGTATTATCATGCCATTTTTAAAAATGAGGAAGAAGCTCAGAGAAGGAAGTCTCTTGTCTGCTAATGAGCTAATGAGTGCCGACCCAAGCTCTGAACCCTGGATGGAGCCTCTGGTCTGTCCCTGCTCTGCAATATCACCTCACTTGAATATTGTCAGTAAACTCCTGGAAAAGAAGACTGTTCTTGGGAACAGAGAAACCTCACTGGACTTGCAGTCACCACAAGTGGATTCCAGACCTAACCTTACTTCTGTCCCTTAATGACTATTGCTAATCTCTTTGAGCCTCAACTTTCTCATCTGTAAAATGGGAATAAAACATGACTGCCTCATAGGCTTAGAACAAAGACTCAGTGGATAACATCTGTAAACATAAAAGGCACAGTTGTTGGCACTTAGAAGATAAACAGCTGCTAATTGGTTCTGATGTTAGAAATCAATTTATAGTATGCCCATTTTTTTTATATACAACTTTGCCAGGCAGTGAGGTTTGGACATGTGCATTCATTTCTGTTTGGTCTAGTTCTGATGTTTTCTGTTGTCATTTGCCGTGTCATCCCTTTCAGACCTCTCTATAAGGGCATTGACCCTACTTTTTCACAACAGTATGCATAACACTCAACTTTCCTGATGAAACGCTTTTTGTGTATAGAATCCTTTACAGTCTAACTCCATCCAGATATAAGAGCCATTTAGTTGCACCTGTAAAAGGGCCCATTTGAAAAGTAGGGGAAGAAAGTAGCCTTTATTCATTTGGGTGCCTTTCTGGGGAGCTTCGCCAGATAAATGGCAGTGCGCACACTTTCTCAAGAATTCGAGTGTCACTGGGGTCTCTTAATTGTGTTATTTTCTCATTGCACGTAAGGCCCGATTGCATTTGCTTTGTATCCTAGTAATTCTTTGTCACAGTGGCAGAGATGAATATTTTCTCCCCTGTGGTTGTTTTCCTAAGAAGCTAGAAATATTGAAAGGAAATTGGTTTTTCTCTTCTGCCTTATCTTTGCATAACTGTTCTCAGCCATCTCAGAGCAGCTTAGGAGACGACCTCTCTTTTATTGTTGCTGTAGAGGCAAGACAGAAATACAAGCAGCAGAGAATAAAAGCAGCCCTGGCCTCTGTGACTGTCTCCTGGAACTGTCAAGGTGATGGTTGGAATGAATCCATGGGTCAATTCCAGTTTAGTCTGGTCCCTGATTTGACACGGCCCCTACCCCTGCAGCCAAGTGACTGATCATTTTTCATGATTGATGGAGGTCACAGATTTATGTGCAAAGGTAAGGCTGATTTTCATGACCCTGATGAGCCTGGGGAGATGGAGGTGTGTGCGTGTGTTGCATGTGTATATGCATGTGTGCGCACGTGTGTGTGGTGTGTGTGTGTGCATGTGTGTGTGTGTGCGTGTGTGTGTGTGTGTTGCGTGATTGGTGAGGGGAAGGACACTCCTTTGTCAGTGGCCTGTAGCAATGACTTCTGGGAAAGCCTCAGCAGTTCAGGAAGCGAGCTGTTAGGGAAGCAGTGGGCAGGGAATTGGATTTTGAGTGGAGAAACCTGGATTCCCAGTCCTGGTTCTCCTAGTTCCTTGGGCAAGTTTCTTACCTCCTCTGTGCTTTTTATCACCTGTGAAAAATGAGCCAGATGGAAGAGACTGCTAGTTGCCCACTCAGTATTTGTTCTCACCTTCTTCCTTATTGAGATCAGATTTTATTCTGGCTGTGCAGTGACCAGGTAAAAGACGACATTTCCCAGCTCTGCTTACATCCAGGTGTGGCCACATGACCAAGTTCTGACAAGTGAGATGTAAGCAGGGTGGTGGGCCAGGACTTGTGGGAGAGCTCTTTCTAAGGGGGCCCTTACTGCCCACCTCCTCTTCCCCGTGACTGGATAACGTAGATCTGAGGCAGGGATCCAGTAGCTGGGGCAGGCTCTTATGGTCTCTGGGTTGTGGACTTTCCAGTGCTGTTCAAACACAGAGGCGCTCATGCTCACTGCAGCTGGATTGTCTCCAAATGTCAGAGGGAAGGTGAAGGGTGCATCTGTCCTCAATTGAGCAAACATTTTTTGCAGCAAATGAAACTTGAACTTGAACTTCATAGGCCTTCACAAACTCACAAAGGATGAGACAGTTATTCTCTTAACCAGTAATTGTATCTTTCTGACACCAAAGAACCTGTGAATTCTCCTGCAGAGATGGATTTCAAACAGATAAGTGTGCATCAGTGAACTCATTTTGTAGGTGTTACAGTTTGAATGTTTGTGCCCCCGCCTCCAAATTCGTATGCTGAGATCTTAATGCCCAGTGTAATGGTGTTAAGAGGTGGAGCCTTTGGGAGGTGATTAGGTCGTGGGGGAAGAGCCCTCATGAGTGGGCTTAGTGCCCTCATGAAAGAGGCCCCAGGGAGCTCCCTTGCCCCTTCCACCATGTGAAGACACTGGGAGAAGTCAGCAGTCTGCAGCCCAGAAGAGGGCCTTTGCCAGAACCTTACCAGCACTGTGATCCTGGACTTCCAGCCTCCAGAGCCAGGGGAAATGGATGTCTGCTGTTTATAAGCCACCAGTCTTTGGTGTTTTGTTATAGCAGCCCAAATAGACTAAGGCTGTGGGACCTGGTGAGTAGATAAGGGGAGACATTCTGAAGTTAAATCGCCCAGTTACAGGTGAACTGAGGTTCTTCATGGCCAGTGGGGCAGGTGCCTATGTGCAGGGCTGCAGCCTGGCCCAGGTCCAGGAGGCCTCACGTGCAGAGACTTCGGGGGAAGGTGCGCCCTGGAGTTACGGAACACAGTGGCCGAGACACTTGGGGGACCTCTGCGCGGGGACAAGCTTGTGGCTGCAGGGTCCCTTCACGGGCTGCCTTTAGCCCTGTCAGGGGCTCAGGGCCACCCTTCGTGTGGGCAGGTTCCCGCCTAGTGACAGAATCTACTGTTCTTCCCCCACCTTTAGTGCTGCCTCCCTACCGCAGTTGTGATGATTAAACCTACGCTTTAATAAGAGCCCAGAAGTTGCTGCGGCTAACTGTGGTCCTGTGAGGGCTTCTCTCTCTGCCAGGCTTGGTTTGCTGGGAGGACAAAAGGGGTCCTGGAGAGCTGGGAGGGTGGCATAGGACCGGGCTATACCCCAGCACCCGCTTTCTGTTCATGAAGTACATTTACGAAGGATGGCCTGTCTGAAGCGATGGGGGTGTCTGCTCTTACTGCACCAGTGTGTCCCTCGGTGCTTCTGTCTTCAGTGTGGCTCCTGACAACCCAGCCAACTAAACAGTTCGCGCCAGACCTGTGGGTCAGGCCCAGAGGCTTTGGAAGAGTATTGTACAAACCCCAGGCAGCTTCAGGATCAGCCCCTTCCCTGGGGCATCAGGGAGAATGTTCTCAGCTAGACTTGGAGAGGAAAGAACCCTTGAAGGGTCCCATCCAAGTCACTGCCTCCAAGGGTTCCTGGATTCCATGTTGAGTGGGGCCAGAAGTTTCCTATGAAGCTTATCTCGGAGGAGAAATTCCTACTTTTGTTCATACTTAATGATTTCTTTTTACTGTGACTTCAGGTGTGATTTGTAGCAGCTCATGATGAAAGCAGACATCTAGATAGCCTTTTCCCCTGATCCTGAAATCTGAGAGCTGGCCACAAGGGCCTTGGCTTAATGAGCATCATCGCAGACACCATCCTTATTAGTGGGTTCACGGTGGTGCACCCATGTTCTCCATTCTCATGTCTCCTGCTCTGCCTCTCAGAGGCATCGAAGGTGGAACGTCTGCAGAGGTGGGGTCATGGGGCTGAGAGCTAACATCCGAGTGTGGAGCATCCTGGAGGTCTGGCTAATTCCACAGCCCAGCCTCAGGGGAACTTGCAAATTGAACAGTTTCATCTTTAGTTGTCACAGCTGGACTTCTGGGCAAGGCTGAACGGCTGAGAAATCGAGCCTGAAGTCTGCAGTAGTACCTGGGTCAAGAGGCGCTCTTGGCTGTTGGCTGGGCACCAGGAGCACAGCCTGTGAGAGGGCCATTTATTTACCTGATTCATTCGTTCTGTTTTTATTGAATGACCGCTCTGTGCTAGGGATGAAAAATTTAGGGAGGAAGCTGACATTCTCCCCTGTGGCTTAGTAGCTCACAGCCCTTGTCACAGGAGAGGCAAAGATGTGGACCTGCTCATGTAACATAAGGATATAAATAACTGTCTTGGGTCAGGTTCCCTCGAAGCAGAGCTTGAAATAGGGGTATAGATACATGTGATTTATTGAAGGAGGAACGTGTAAGGGAGGGAAGAGGACATGGAAGTGGCAGATGAGAACGTGATCAGGGAACATCTGGCCTTGACCTGATCCATAGACCTCAGGCTCGAGAGCAGCCCTGTCCGACAGAACCTTCTGTGATGTTGGGAATGTTCTGCATCTGTGCTGTGCAGCAGCAAAGCCACCAGCCCCATGTGACTGCTGAGCTCTTGGAATGTGGCTGGTGTGGCCGAGGAACTGAAATATTAATTTCATTTAATTTTAATTAATTTACATTTAAATCCTCACATATAGCGAATGGCTGCCATATTGGATAGTGCAGCTCTCTAGCAGACGTGGGCGAACTTCCGTAAAGGGCCAGCAAGGGAATAGGTTGCTTAGGTTTTGTGGACCAGACAGCCTGGGCGGCAATTACTTAACTGCTGTTGTAGCAGAAACGCAGCCACAGACACCACCTGGAGGAATGGGTGTGTCTGTGTGCCAGGAACCACAACAAGTGGCAAACTGGATTGGGCCCGTGGGCCATAAAGCAAACGGCAGAGGTTCCCCCTCCACGGCACCCAGCAAGGGGCCAGCTTTGCAGAGCCTGAGTCAGGCTGCCGTTGGGGTAGGTCACCTGGGGAAGGACGCTACTTCCTGGACAAGGTGACTCCATCAGCTGAAGGCATATCCCCTAGCATATGAAGATGGAATGCTATGATTCCTTAGGCATCTGCTGTTGTGGTCATTGGGGGTGGGGTGGTGGCCAGGTAAGGAGAGTCTAGGAGGAACACTGCAGTGTCTACCAAAATAATTAACAGTTTTTATCATGTGTTACTATGTGCCAGGCACAGTGTTAGTGCCTCACGTGGACTCTACTTATTCGGTTCTCAGAATAGCCTTGTGAAGAGAGTAATGCAAGCATTTGTAGTGCATTCCTATAAAATTCATTGATGTTCATCACTGCAATTTTGTTGGCTTAGCCACCTGTTATCCCTAAGATATTCTCTCTCTCTCTCTCTCTCTCACACACACACATACACATTTCACCTGAAATATAGGTATGATGTCACCAAGTGACAGTCATGTACTTTTTGTCTGCAGGCAGCCTTGCTCTGCATTCCAGAGACCCCAGTGACCTGACATTTTCTGCTCTAGTTGCCTCTACTTACTTTGCCTCTCTGGGGCATTTTTCAGCCCACATTTCCTCCTTGATGGGAAGCCCATTTCTCCTTATCTTAGTCAGCCTTCCCATAAAAACAGATCCTGATTTGGGTCCAAGTAGTTTCCTTGGGAGTCAATTTCAGGAAGCCCAGTGAAGAAGTGGAAGAGGTGACAGGGAGGGGATAAAGGCGGTAGAGGGTGTGTTAACACCTGGCTAACTGGGTAGGTTAGCTGAGGCCAGCTGCGGCCTGTCGCCACTGGAGGCCTTCTGGACACACACCTTAGGAAGTTAGGATACTTATCCACCTATTCCCTCCCATGTTGGATGAGGGTTGCTCTTGAAGGGTTAACTTCCCAGCACGTCTACACAGCCCAGGGTGGAGCATATGCCCTCAGAGTGAGCCCTTCATTCACAATCCCTGGCCTCGCCCCAAATGTTATTGTCATATATACAGGAAAACAGTGTCTGTGAGCTCAGAGAACTGGTTGTATCAGTCAGCTATTGACATAATAATGCTGTGTAATAAAAACCCCTAAAACCTCAGTGATAGACAACAATCATTTACCTTTGCTCATGTGTCTATGGTTTGTCTAGAAGGTTCTACTGACCTAGGCTAGCCCTGGCTGTTGTGCAGTCTTGAATCAGCTAGGAGGTCAGCTGGAGCAGGAAGGTATAGGGTGGCTTCAGCTGGGATCACTCCACTTTACTCCAGCTGCCCTGACGTCCTCCAACAAGCCAGCTTGAGCTTGTTCTCATGATGGAAGCAGGGATCCAAAGGGGGAAGCAGAAATGCACAAATATTTTTTCAAGCCTCTGTGTTCATAAAGTTTACTGTTGTCCCCTTGGCCAAAATAAGTCACATGACCAAGCCCAGCATCAGAGTGGGAGGAAGTGCATAGTTACAGGTCTCATAGCGTGAATGCAAGGAGGCCACCAAACTGTACTCATTAATGCAATCAGTATCACTTTGGTATTTTAAATAAATCTCCTAGGGGAGGGCCATTCCTTAGGAGTTTCATTTCAGCAGTCCAGCTCTCCCACTAGCTAACTGAGATATTCCTCTTTGGGAATTATTAGTATTAAAGAGCATAATGCTAGTTATCATTCACCAGGCACCTCACCTATGACACTAAAAGTGCCTACCTCAGGATTAAATGATTTTTGATGAACGATTTTGAAGATTAAGTGATACAATGTGTGTAATGCCCTTATTTTATCTCAGTGCCAGCTTACCATACTAACAAGTATTTCCCATCATTATTTTTGTTGTTGTTATCATCCTCATGACTGTTACCATTATCTTACTCCCATAAAAGCCCCCAATGTAGGCATTTTCATCTCCATTAACAAATGAATAACTGAGACTCAGGGAGGTTAATAACTCTCCCAAGGTCAGACAATTAATAACAGTCCAAGCTTCCTCTAGGGGTTGGTCTAATTTGGAAAATAGTCTCAAGTCATTTGTGTGGAGTGTTGTAAAAGAAAGAGCACTGACCTAATCTGAGGAAGTTCTAGTGCTGCACCCAAACCCGAAGCCCTCTAGCCCTGTGACCTTAATCCTGCTTCGCAGGACCTCAAGGAGTACATGAATCCTCCTCTGACTAGCAGCCTCATAGAGATGTAGGTCACTTGACCCTGTCTCTGCAGGCTGAACTCCCAGACATATTCAGACTTGATCTGGGCTGGAGCACTGTTTCAGGACAGGCTGTCTGGCGTCCTGTACTTTAGATCCTCGGGTCTTCCATGGCAGGCTCAGCTCTTCAGCCCTCTCAGCCCCACCCCAGCTGTGAGGCAGCTGTCTGGGTCCCCTAGATAAGAGGGAGCTCAGTGAAGCTGAGGACTCAGTGTGAGGCCGCATGGTTAGTGAGGTAGGACAGGGACTGGTGTTGCTCCCTTGGTGGGTATTGGGTCTTCCCAGGCAGAGGACCATCCTGCCATCCCTCTCTGTCCTTTTCTTGACTCTCTTTTTCACTTCCAGTCTCTGTGGATGCTTGATCCAACTGCTTTGGGTTCTTCTCAGGGGACCATCAAGTCACGAAAGACTCATCCAAGCAATTTGTAAATTCTCTCTGCCCACTGGAAAGAGTCGCCTTCAGCCTTTCTCTGGCTCCCACAAAGGGAGAAGCACTTGCACACCACTCTAGCTGGGGCTTTGGCTTAAAGGGAAGCTGATTCCCACCTGCAGCAGAGACCCTCGTTAGTGGTTCTCTAAGTGATTTCCTAGGAGGAGCTGGTGAGGGAGAGAGGGGACAGGGGAAGATGTGTAAATCCTCCATCAAAGGGACCTCTTACAGACTTATAATAATTCTACGCTCTCACCTCTCCCTGCTGCTTGTTCATCCAGGATTCCACACTGTTCTGAGTGCACAGTTGATCAGTTCTCATGGGTATGTTAGAAAGGCTCCTCAAACGCTGGGGCAGTAAGAATAGATAGTCCTTTTGGAAGGAATTGGAAATATGTACCAGAGGCCTTAAAAATGGTTCATACTCTTTAACTCAGTAATCTAATGTGGGGGAAATTACCATAAGGACTTGATCCAAACCTAGGAGAAAGCTATATGCAGGGCGATTTATGGTAGCAAAAGCTGGAAGCAACATAAATGCTTGACAGTATGATAATAGTTCCGTAAAGCATGGCTCATCCACTTAGTGGAATATTATGCATCCATTAAAATGGTAATTAGAGATGGTATTGGGCAACGTGAGAAGTGCTTATGACACAACGTTAAATAAACAAGCCACTAAAAGACACCATGGAAAATACACAATAATTAAAACCATGTAAAAATGTATGTTCGTATTGACATAAATGGTGTGGCCCTGGCAACGATCCACATTCCAAATTCCCAGCTGAGGAGAAGGTAGTTCCCAGCTAGAAAGCAAGGCAGAACTGACATGGAGATGGCTGGAGCTAGGGAGTGGAGAACTGCAATGTTGATTTAACGCCTCTACTAATTTTAAACGTCTCTAGCCATTATTTTCCACTACATGTTTGAAACCTTGTATTGAAGAAAATTAAAGAAGCTCTATACTTGAAGATTCCTCCAAATTGCTTATATTCCAATGTGTATTATGATTCAAGCTGCGCATTGGTTCAGGTCACAAAATATCCAGCATGCCAATTTGATTTAGAATTTGTTGACCTTGGTGAGAGCAGGCACAGTGGAGTGGTGTGGACAGAAACCAGGGTGCCGTGGGCCCAGAAGGTGTTGGCCAGTGTGTATGACAACTTTCTCATGCAGTTTGGCCTGTGGAAGGAAGGCATCGTATAGGTTCATAGGGGGACATCAGGTTAATGTTTCCAGCTTTTTTTTTTTTTTTTTTTTGAGATTTTTCTGGTTATTTGTAGCAGAAGGATAGGCACTTTGAAATGCAGATGGGCTGTGGCCAGACTAAGAAGATAGACTAAATGCCTGCAAAGAATGGAAAAAGATCACTAAAAAGGTGGAAAAGCAGCTCCTATCTAAATACCCCATGGGTGTTGCATTGAAAGGACATCAAAGAGTATGTGGAGTATTTTGAATGGTTTGTGACTGCTGGTGTCCTGGTATATGGGGACAGCAGAACAGAACAGAGACATCAAGAAGGAAATAGATGGGGAAGCTTGGGACAGCTCAAAGCACTGTGGCCTAAGGAGGGGGTCTTGGGAAGGGTCCTCTGGGCGTTTTTCAGTGAAATTCTCTCGGTTGTGCTAGGTGAACCCACTGTTCTGAGTTCTCTGCAAAATGCTTAGTGAAACGCAGATTCTTCATTAGAGCTGAGGCCTGCGGAATGCTCTGGGATTGTAGAGTGAGCTGGTTCAAGGTGGGAACAGGGCTGCTTGTAAAAGCTGTCAGCCGGCAGGGTTTGGTAACCCAGGGGTCCTGATGCAGATTTTAATTCTCTCTTTTACCATAAGAGAAACTGGGAATGAGGAAGTGCATACTTCATCCAAAACGGATGGTAAAAAACAGAGATTTAAACTTAACATTTTAACCAGTGACGACCAGTGCTGCTTATTCTGTGATTTCTTGGTTTGTTTCAAAAAGTATAAATGCCACCGTCAGGCAGGTATAGAGCACCTGTAAGAAGATAAAGTTATTTTGTGACTAAAAACCCATTCTTTGCAAAAGAACTCAAGTGAGAATTTGGGCATTTTCCTGAACTGGTTCAAACTTAAAGGTCAACATGTCCTCCCACTGAAGACATTAATGGCTAAAAGAAACAACTGGAAAGGTAATTTAAAATTTCCATGTTTGAGTCATAAAAATCTGTCTGAAACCTTATAATTAATGTGCTACGGCAATCTTTGTTACAAGAATTTTTTTTTTCCCTTGGCCTTTCCTTAAATATGTGGTATTTAAATCAGCTCTGCCATTATAATTCCCTATTAATTCATGGGTATTTCTTATGTATCTTTCTTCTGGTACATGAGAAAATAGTTTATAAACAGAGTAGAAAACTTAAATCCAACCTATGTATTCTGGATATATTTTTTTTAATTGAAAAGACAGTGTGACCAAAATTTAAGCAAAAACATTTAGACCAGGAATGAGCCGTCTAACCACCAGTTGTAAAATAACCATGTCTGGTGCCTTTTCCGTTCTGTCGCTTGTAGCCTTCAGCATGTGCTTAATTTACTTGTACCTATTCTTCAGCTTATACTATTTTGTGTCCTGCCTTTAGAGAACATCATGTTATTGTAAGTAGAAGAGAGGGAGATAATTTATTGACTTCCGTAACTGAAAATCCATGGGTGGGTCTGACTTTAGGCTTGATTGGCATGAGCCTGAGTCATATATTCCACCCCTAGACCAGGGGTGGGGTCACTTTCCCCACAGTACGTGTGCAGTAGAGGGGAAGTGTGGGTACCACACAACGATAGCACATGTCCCCATGTGGGCCTGTTTTAGGGTTAGACTTCTCACGCAGGGCAGAGTAGATGTTCGGCCCCACTGGATGGACATCCCAGGGCAGGAATTGGATGCGTTCTCCCAGTCTATCCTCACTTTATCCTACTTAATTGTACCTATTTTTATCTCCTTCAATTGATAACGAGCTCCTCTGATGACAGGTCCATGGGCTTGGCTCTCAAACTGAGTACCAGAATGTGTTTCTCCATGGGTAGGACCAGTGGTGTGCCAATAAACAGGCTCTCTGACAAAAATAAGCTCAAATTGGTGGTGTTTGCCAATTCCTATGGTTTATTTATTCCCACCATGGCCAATTTCAAGCTGTTGATGTAAAGTCCCTGAGTGTGGATTGGGTAGAGATGTGCACAGTCAACTCTCGTGAGTCCTGCCTCCTGCTGCACAACTTCTCTCAGGCCCATAATGCACATTAGTTATTTATAGATTGTTTCCACAGACCCAGATTTGGTTTTAAAACCTTACACCATTACCCCATTGGCTTTGTCATCTTGGAGGCTGGCTTTATTGTGGTGACTCTTTCTGCAGTTCATTTATTCAATCATTCATTCATCCTTTCACTTAACAAATAGTCATGGAAGGCCTGCTGTGGCTACTTTCCTAGGCACTGAGAATATAGCAGGGAACCAAAGCAAGCCCATATTCTTAGGAAGAGACAGACAATTAGAAAGTAAATATTATTTTTCCAGGTGAAAGTGATGTGGAAAAATTAAGCCAAGGAAAAGATAGACAGTGATGGGGGGTGGGGACTGTGGAGAAAGAGAGCTCTTAAATAGAATGGTTATGGGAGGCCTCTCTGAATGGTGAACTGAATGAAATGAGGTAGCAAGCCATCTGATGATTTGTGGGAAGAGCGTTTTGAGTTAAAGGGACAGATATTGCAAAGAACGTGAGGCGGGAACAAGCTCTCATGCTTAAGGAACAGCAGGAGGACAGCAGGCCTGGAGAGGAGCCTGCAGCAAACAGAGTGGCAAGAGATGATGCCAGAAAGGCAGTGGGATCCCAATCGTAGGAGGACCTTGCGGGTTATTGTTAGGACTTTGGATTTTAAGCCCAGTGCAAAGGGAGCAGGAATGGACCACTCTGGCTTCTGGATGGAGCACCTAGACCAGTGAGTCCCAAAGCCTAGCCCTCTGGCCAGCAGCATTGGCATCCCCTGGGAACTTGTTAGAAATGCAGGTTCTTGGGCCCTACCCTAAACCTCCTGAAACAGGAACTCTGGAGGCTGGGACCCAGCAATCTTTAACAAACCGTCCAGGTGGTGCTCATGCATGCTAGACTTTGAGACCTAGACTACAGCTCGGTGCTCTCACTTTGTTTTATCCCTCCCGAATCAGGGCCACCATCTTCCCTGAAGGTTAAAGCATCACTTTTCATCGTGCATGTCAATAACTGTTAGGTTCCTGAACGAGTACGAGAGCGTCCCCATGATGGCATTCTCACAGGCCATCAGGTCTGTGTGTGCCGGGATGGGTGCCGGGACCCAGCACTTGACACCATTCCCGTCGTGAATCTCCGTCTAAAAGTCCTACCTGCGCGTTCCTATAGCAAATGGTGATTAAACTGCTCTCTCCACCGAAGGTTTGCTTCACCCTCAAACAGTTTTATCAAGTATACCCCCACGCTGGTAATTTTTTCTGTAAGATGATTCTCTCCATCTGTTTGAAGTGCAGCAGAAAGAACAGTTTGCAGCACAGCATAAACTTTATATAATTTATATGTAACTGGTATGAATTTTTCCATGACACTAAGTCTAGATCATATTAATTATGACTCAGTCCCTACCCACCTGAGACTTGCAGCCTCCCTTGAAATTATAAAATAATGCCGGGGTGTGGGCAGCCTCTGCGCAGACACAGTGAACTGAAGGTCCACGGCTCTTCCCTGGGGTTTCTTGACTGCATGTGTAAAAAGAACCAAGTATGGGCTTAATGTAGCCTAGTGTTAATCAAATCATCACTCAGTTCTATTAATTTCACAATTACTACTTTTTTTAGAGACATAGTCAACATTAACTTGAGGACGTTCCTTAAAAGCCAAAGGAAGGATCCTCACAGCCTAATAGTTAATAATTTGTCTATATGAATCACGTATAACTGCATTGCATGCAAGTCCCTGTGGACCTTCTGCTTACGGAATTATTGGTAATGACCTCAAGCTGAAAATTCACAGGTATTATCTGACGGGTGTTTTTGAGCTCCATTTGGATCTTCTTCTAGTAACTGGATCTGGAATTCAGTATCCATCTGAAAGTTGGACTTTTATCCCTAGTCTTAATCAAAACAAAAAACAAAACCAAGCCCAAGATTTCCAGACAGAGATGAAATTAATTTGATGTGTAATTCCAGAATGCTAGCATTTCTAAAAACAAGGATTATGATGATGATGTTTGTTCAGATACAGTCATCCAAGTACATTTTTATCCATATCTATTATTCTTATTACAGGCAATACTAGCAACAAAAATAATAACAATTTTTCAAGGGTTATAAATTTGTAGAATTGTACTTTGGAGGAAAACATGGATATCAAAGCCTCTTAAATGTGGAGATGTAGTACATGGTTGTCTATTACATTTTTCAATTTCTTGTTCATGAATTTCAGCTTAGAATGTATCTATTTTTTTCATAATTTTACCCTTTTGTTCATAGATTTTAGGAATAAAATTGACCATGATGTGGAGTTTAAAGCATTTCTTGATAACTGAAATTCTCTACACTATAAAGGGATAATTTCAAATTTTATTTACATGGTTATCATCTCTCATCTGGGGACACATTTATCTATCCTTTTTCAATATACTTGTAAGTGTAACTTTCCAAAGTTTGTTATCAGCTATCCATTCATATTGGGGATTTTTCTTGTTCTGTAATGGTTCCTTAGGTGAGATTATCATTACTCCATCATGATTAAATTAAGGAGGTCCAAGGGACAAGATCACTTCCAGGGTACCACTCGTTATAGTAGGCAAAACCTCAGTCACTTAGAGAGTATCTGTGGTGTTGAATTCCACACGTGGTTGTTTCTCTCGTCCTGAGGTCACTGGCACTAATCCATGGACAGCATTCCCTGAGAGCCACCACGTACATCACATGGTGCAGTCACTGTGAATTCACTCAGACCTGCATGGCAAATGCTTCCCAGTCTCTAATGTTCTTTGTTTTCATGCCATTTGCTCAACAAGGATTTCTGTTTCTTTTCCTGTATGCACACATTTACATAAAGATTTGTGGATAAATAATGTAGGCTTTCAAATTAAAGTTCATTGACTGAATTCAGTTTTGAAAAGTAAGGAATTTTTCAAATCGTCTTTATACTCTGAATCAAGCACCACCAGAGCTGAGAATTAGTGAATGAAGTATTAGCATTATGGCCTGTTGCCCATTCAAGCCGCCTGATGGAGCCCTGAAGTCACGCTTAATTCCAGCTATTCACCCCATAGTGGGAGGGCAGTGGGGGGCTCTTTCCCCTCCCCTGCCCCTAGTCTTGGGGGTTGTCTCAGTTCATTATTGCTGCTGTAACAAATTACTAAAACCTTAGTGGCTGAAGACCACACAAATGTATTATCTAACAGTTACGAATTGATTATCTTCTGACCTTCTGGAAGTCAGACGTCTGAAATGGGTCTCACTGGGCTAAAACTGAGATGTCGACCGGGCTGTGCTCCTTCTAGAGGTTCTAGGGGAGGATCTATTCTCTTGCCTTTTCCAGCTTCTAGAGGCCACCTGCATCCCTTGGCTGATGGTCCTTCCCTCCATCTTCAAAGCCAGCAGCAAAGTGTCTTCAAGCCTCTCTCAGGCTCTAACTCTCCTGCCTCCCTCTTTCAATGATAAGGACTCCTGTGATTACACTGGGCCCACACAACTAACCTAGGACAGGTTCTGGGGATTAGGATGGGGACATCCTTGTGGGGGGCACATTATTATGCCTATCACGGCTAGGACTCTTATGTGAGCTGTGGAATCCAATGCTAAGAAGCATCATTTTTTTCCAGTAGTACAGGTGCTCAGCAGTGGCTCTTTTGAATCATGTCTGTTTCCTCCATGTCCTTTGGATCCTTGGTCTATGGCCAAGCCAGTTCCCTTAGCACTACTCCCGCCCCGTTCTAAATTCCAGCCTCTCCCTGTTCTTTAGCACTAGTGTGTCAACCTTAAGTCAGTGCTCACTTATTAAGCAGCTTGCTTTGTGCAGGGGGGCAGGTATCTCTGCACTCAAAGTACCAAGTGAAACATCCTAAAGCCCCAGAAAAACTGAACTCTACAAGTATTGGAGGAATACCAAGAATATATCCTTCACATGAGGCAACGTCAGAGAACACTTTAAGATAAGCAATTGTTAGGGCATCATGATAGCAAATGCTGCTTGGAGTTAGATTTCATTGGGTGGAAATTTCCATTTCCATTCAGCTTCATCTTCCCCCCATTTTCTCCTGGCTCACAAGGTGCTCAACAGCACTCACCTACTTGGGTGTGCATAGGATGCTTTGAGTATCTCTCCTTAGACTGTCATTATTGCTTTAACATCTGTTCTGCCTAGCACACCATAAATGCAGTCAACTGATCTTTGCATTCTTTGACAACTATAGTTCCATTTGCTTTATTTAGGAACAAATGTAATTACTTAAACTGGAGAAGACAACTACTTTTGCAGTGAAGTCAAAACATGCATCAACATTCATCTCTATAATTATTTCACCAGGAAAAAAAAATCCTCACTGGCTTTTCTCACTAATGAAGAGGGTCCTCCACAGATTTTGGCTACTTTACGAAGTTATATATGTCATTTCTGCTCTCACGACTGTGCACCTAGCCTGGCCAGCTCACCATAGGTGAGTCATACAGGCATCATGCAGATGAAGCCCAAAAAGTTCTACTGCATGACTCGTCATTGGAGAATATAGCCTTTTGAGTCAGATGAATGTGGTTTTGTGTCTTTGACTCTGCTGCCTTCTTACTAAGTGTTATTGGGCAAGATTAGGGGTGACAAGGTTTTCTGTAAAGAGCCCAATAGTAAATATTTTAGGCTTTGTAGACTACATGGTCTCTGTTGTAACCATTCAACTCTGCTAAAATTGTAGCATAAATAAAAAATGGGCATAGCTGTATTCCATTTAAAGCTTTACTTACAAAAATAGTTTGGATTTGGCTCATGGGCCATATATTGCTGAGTATTGGGCAAGGTACTCAATCTCTTAAACTTTAATGATATTAATAATGAATATTAAGAGCTGACTTTGGGAATAGTATTAAAATTTAATGAGATATTATATATTAAGTGCTTAGAACAGTACCTGCCACAAACTAGATCATTAATATATCTTTAGATGGATGGATGGATGGATGAGAGGATGGATGGATGAGTGGGTGAATGGATAGGTGAATGGAAAGAATGAGAGAGGGAGATAGGAAGGAAGAAAGAAAAAGAGTAAGAGAATAGCCATACTGAAGCCAAATATATTGAAGAATAATCTGCCAATTTCTGGGAAATAATTCTCCCTAGTTATACGGATAATGGAATGAATGGAGCTAATTGAACAAGTGACTCATATCTTGTCACTTGGAGCAGAGCAACAGTGCTAAACAGGTAAGCTACAGAGGCTGCTGTCACCACAATAAAAAGGTAGTTAGTTCCTTTTCTCTTATCATCTTCCCTATCCTCACCAGGAACTATTTTCTGTGAGAGAGCCATCCCACCTTCTTTCAGCTCCTGCATAACTTCCCTCAGCAAATCCAGGAAGATAACCAATATTCCAGATGTGGAGGCCCCAGGAGTCTCCTGGCTCCTAGGTCTTAGGGTTTTCAGATCTGTTTCTGTAAATAACTGACCTTTTCTCTTGCGAGAAAAGCAGAGGCTTCTCACCCAAACTTGAAGGTAAGGAGACTCATTTGAAAAGCGAGATGGAGCCACTGAATGCAGTGCCCATATTACCCAGAATTTCTAAGACAGCTCCAGCTGTCCATAATTTTTTCCCCTTAAACTAGGTGATCCCCAAAATGTATAAAAGTAGTTTAGTTTCTAGACCATTGTGAACTTTTTTTGATTAGAAAATATGGTCACTGGGAACACAGAGGCCCAGTGGGTGGACTCACGCTGTTAGCTGGAGCCTGAACGTGTTTGGCACTAAGAGAGCTAGCGAATAGGGAGTGCCCAGGGTAGAAACAGCTAACATAAATTAGCACATGTAGGTGGTTCTTCCTCATAAGCTTTCAATGATTATCAATCAATACTTAACTCATTTCCAAGTTGACTCTTCCTCCCACGTTGTGCTAGCTGGTCTGGTGCCCACCACCATTTGCATCTTCTAAGAACGCTCTGACAGTTGTGGGCTGATCCGTCCACTTGGGTTTCTGTACTGCATTTCACTCCAGTGTTTCTGAGACTGAGATGCTGCTACTGCTGCCTGCGGGGGTTCAGGGTGAAGAGAGAATGGGAGGGGTGGAGGGTAAGGGAGTGAAGAGAGAGAATTAAACAGCCGCCCAGATGAAAAAACAGGCTGTCATGTGCTTACTACCAGATTTAATTCACAGGAAGAATGAAAGAAAAAAAATTATGGGAAAGGATCTAGCATATTTTAAGTTCCAGGAACTGTGCTAGATGCTTTATAAGTTTTATTTCATTTCACATTTACCTGTCTTATCATTCCTTTATTCTCTCTCTCTCTCTCTCTCTCTCTCTCTCTCTCTCTCTCTGACACATGACTTAGCAAATTAGGTATTTTAAAATCTCCAGTAAGAATGTGACTGAGCGGAATTAAGGGTCTCTTCCAGGGCCACAGAGTCTTAGGAGTTAAGCTAGACCTTCTAGGAAGGACTTTCAGCCCCAGAACTTACATTCTCTCAGACACCCTCGTCCCTCCCATCTTACTGCAATTTAATGGGACTCCCAGTTTGTTTGTTTTTGTTTTTTTGCCATTATCTGTGGAGCAACTGTGTCAATGTTCATCTTTATACCCTGTTTTGAAAAAAAAAATGCTTTACCAGTACTTTTAGAGGGTGCCATAACTGACCCTGTTTCCTTTTCACTCTGGCTTCCAGGAAGCCTCAAGTCAATTTTGAATCCTGACTGTGGTGCCTGTGAGGACCTTGCGGTCAGCACGTGGGTGCCGTTCTTGCCGTGGAACTCAGAGCTGTCTAATGCTGGTCCCGAGCCTTCACTGTCATTTATACTTTTCCATAGTCGTATCAGGTTCTTTTTGTAGGCTGTCTCAAATCCCTGGTGGAATATGGTGGTGAATAAAGGAATGAAAACTAACTGAACACCAAACATATTATGCATATACCCCTAATGACTGTTAATTAACTCTGATTTGCAGCTCTTGTCACATTTTGCTCCACATTGTCTCAAATCTGAGCTTCTAAACATCCAATGGTTTTTCCTTTTGTCTGCTTTTTTTTCAGAACATTCAGGCCAGAGTGAGCTGGGGATAAAGATTTTAGCCCCACTTCTCATTTCAGCTTAAGAAGTTCTGAATAGTTTGTGCTCTTTCACACAGTTCTCTCAAAGAGCTGCTTGGTCCTAGCCTTTTCCTAGATCTGACTTTTAAAAATCATTTGTTTTTTTTTTTCAATAGTTTGAGCACCTCGATGAATGCATTGGGCTACTTGCAATATTAATAACTCATGTCTTTCTAACCTTATGTTCCTGATAAAGGAATTCTCTGCTGTTTAAGGCTCTGGGATGAATAATGGCTGAGTGTTTCCATTGTCCTCTTAAAATGGAGATTACTATATGTTGAATCACAACAGAACTACTTTTTTATAGGCTGTGAATAGCATAAAGGCCCATCATGTTATTCCAGGCAGTGCCAAGTGAATGGATAATGGCGAGCCAATTATTATAAATAATGCCTTGTTTCCTTTTGGCCCCTGTGCAAATTTCACAGAGCAGGATTCGATTAAAGGTTGGGAGATTAAAGGAAACAGTATGAACACCAGCACCTAACACAGTGGCTGGCACGAGTCAGGGCTGCGTGCTAGCTGGATCCTAATCTGAGCTCAGCAGGGGTACTTTGGTTTTGCTTTGTTTTTTTTCCCTTCGCTCTAATTTTGCTGGGATAACAGTTGCAAACAGCCATCATTTCTCATTCAGGTCTATTCACAGGGCCAGGTCAAGCTGGGCAGGGGCATGAGCTCAGGGCACTTTGCAGAGCTCCTGGGAGCCCAGATGGGTGAGCGGAATGCCACTTGGTGAGTCTGGTTGCAGAGAAGAACCACAGGAGTAAGAAAACAGAAAGGAACCTTCCAGCAGAGTAGATGAGGCTGACGTCTGTCTGAGAGAAGGGGCAAGGCTGGGTGTGGGGTTGTGAGTCTAGCATTCAGAGTCCAGGAGGATCAGGGCCTGCTGCGGTGCAGGCCTGGGGCTGGCTAGGATGAGGCATCCGGAGGAAGCACGTGGATGACATGATTGTGCCTGGAGGTCCTGCTGGGTGCGGACATTCTGATACTCAAAGGCTCTGGCAGAATGAAGGCATGTCTTCCAAGCCTCTCATGTGCTGATGGCAAAGTCACCAAACTCTTTCACCATCTCCTCCCATTCCACAGAGTTTAACCTTGAGGAAATTTAACCATTTCCCCTCTGAGCTTCAGTATCCTTGTTTACAAAGTAGGAGGGTGTTGCACTCCAAGTTCTCTAAGATTAATGCCTTTGTTTTTGTTTGCTTTTGTTTTATTAGTAATGATGTAAGGCAGTCTCATGTGAAAGTGATTTTTTTTCCCCTAGGCTAGCATACACCTTGAAGCCATGAACTTTTATACTCCTAATCTTGTTTCTTCTATTTTGACATCTATTACTCTACACTGACTTCTTTTTAATTCCCAGCTACTAGCAGTTGTCATTCTGTCCAGCAGTGGAGGCGAGGACCAAGCTGAGTGGGCAGCTGGAAGCATAATTTAATGTGAATGCTTCGCTTAAAATTGAACATCTGTATAGAAAAAGCAGTACCTACCCCAAAGCTGGCATTATGCAGTGTGATGACCTGTCCATGATTTTCAGTGGACAGTCTCCATGTGCCAGAGTATTGGTGGAGGAAAAATATATTTTCTAGGGTAGAAGCATATTCAAATTTAATTCGTGTCAAGGAGTACCTTGTCCTTTAAGGTATAGGCGTGCAGAAAGAATAGCAAGGAATCAAGGAAAGTTAGATTTTAGAAAACTTTTTAAAGAAGTATCAAGTTAATTCCACTAACTGTCCCTTAGCCCTCATTTCATCTCTGCTTTTCTTTACCCTGCCAAGAGGATCTTTGCCACTCCTGAGTCCATATCAACCCATCACACTGTCTACTGGCTGTTGACTGTTCTCCTTCAGAACTGTCATTGAGTGTGGGTCGTTTTAGATGGGCTATAATAGCAGGAAGGGGTATGGACACCTGGAATTCAGCAGAAAGAAGTAGACTTGGAAGCATAGACTTAAGCGTCACCAGGATGTAGGTGCTCATTTAATTCATGGTAATAGATGAGATCAGAAGGGGAGGAGAAGGATCTAGTACATGATACCAGTGTGAAAGTTGAACGTATGGGCAGAGAATGAGGGGACATCAAGGTAAACCAAGAAAGAGAATCTGGAAACCTATAGGATCACTCAGAAGCCAAGGAGCTGAGTATGTATGTATGTACGTATGTATTTATTTATTTAACTTTTTTTTATTGATTTATAATCATTTTACAATGTTGTGTCAAATTCCAGTGTAGAGCACAATTTTTCAGTTATACATGAACATATATGTATTCATTGTCACATTTTTTTCCCTGTGAGCCACCATAAGATCTTGTATATATTTCCCTGTGCTATACAGTATAATCTTGTTTATCTATTCTACAATTCTGAAATCCCAGTCTATCTCTTCCCACCCCCTGCCCCCTTGGCAACCATAAGTTTGTGTTCTATGTCTGTGAGTCTATTTCTGTTTTGTATTTATGCTTTGTTTTTTTGTTTTATTTTTAGATTCCACATATGAGCAATCTCATATGGTATTTTTCTTTCTCTTTCTGGCTTACTTCACTTAGAATGACATTCTCCAGGAGCATCCATGTTGCTGCAAATGGCATTATGTTGTCGGTTTTTGTGGCTGAGTAGTATTCCATTGTATAAATATACCACATCTTCTTTATCAAGTCATCTGTTGATGGACATTTAGGTTGTTTCCATGTCTTGGCTATTGTAAATAGTGCTGCTATGAACATTGGGGTGCAGGTGTCATCCTGAAGTAGGGTTCCTTCTGGATATATGCCCAGGAGTGGGATTCCTGGGTCATATGGTAAGTCTATTCCTAGTCTTTTGAGGAATCTCCATAGTGTTTTCCACAGTGGCTGCACCAAACTGCATTCCCACCAGCAGTGTAGGAGGGTTCCCTTTTCTCCGCAGCCTCTCCAGCATTTGTCATTTGTGGATTTTTGAATGACGACCATTCTGACTGGTGTGAGGTGATACCTCATTGTAGTTTTGATTTGCATTTCTCTGATAATTAGTGATATTGAGCATTTTTTCATGTGCCTATTGATCGTTTGTATGTCTTCCTTGGAGAATTGCTTGTTTAGGTCTTCTGCCCATTTTTGGATTGGGTTGTTTATTTTTTTCTTACTAAGTCATACGAGCTGCTTATATATTCTGGAGATCAAGCCTTTGTCAGTTTCATTTGCAAAAATTTTCTCCCATTCCATAGGTTGTCTTTTTGTTTTCCTTATGATTTCCTTTGCTGTGCAGAAGCTTGTAAGTTTAATTAGGCCCCATTTGTTTATTCTTGGTTTTATTTCTATTGCTTGAGTAGACTGTTCTAGGAGAACATTTTTGAGATGTATGTCAGATAATGTCTTGCCTGTATTTTCCTCTAGGAGGTTTACTGTATCTTGTCTTATGTTTAAGTCTTTGATCCATTTTGAGTTTATTTTGGTATGGTGTAAGGGAGTGTTCTAGCTTCATTGTTTTATATGCTGCTGTCCAGTTTTCCCAACACCATTTGCTGAAGAGACTGTCTTTATTCCATTGTATATTCTTGCCTCCTTTGTCGAAGATTAGTTGACCAAAAGTTTGTGGGTTCATTTCTGGGCTCTCTATTCTGTTCCATTGGTCTGTATGTCTGTTTTGGTACCAATACCATGCTGTCTTGATGACTGTAGCTCTATAGTATTGTCTGAAGTCTGGGAGAGTTTTTCCTCCAGCAAGGAGCTGAGTATTTAAAGGAGAGTCTGGTCACTTCCACACTCACTGAGTGGTCCCTTTAAAAAAAGGACTAAAAGAAACCTATAGCTTCACAAGGGGTCCACGGCAGGAGAAATTCTGATACAAATGTGAGGATAGAAGTCAGATAGAATGAGTTGAGGACAGGAAAAGTAGAGATCACTTTATTTCACTCTTTCAGTAAGTGTGCCTGGGAGGTGGGCCGGAGTGTTTGGACAGGAACCTGCGAGGAAAATGGAGAGAAGAGGTTTTGCTCTTTATAGGAAAGATCTGGGCGTGGTTCAGTGCTGATAGGAAGTGACCAGTGGGCAGGAAGGCTGAAGATTGAAGCAAGAGGGGTAACTGGCATGGATGACGAGGCTGGAGGGCAGAGGAGCCAGAGCCCAGGAGGAGGAACCTGGCTGTAAGACAGGACAGAAAGGGGAGGAGGGGATGCAAGTGAAAGCTTCAGAACATCCCTTTGTGATGGCCTCTTTTTGTTTCTATGAAATAAGAGGTAAAATCATCCCCTAAAGTTGGAGACATAGGGAAGGATTCAGGAGCATGGAGAAAGTTTGTAAGAGCAACAGTGGAAAATAGGAGGGAGGGGTAACCAGGGATCTGGGGAAGGAATAGCTCAGCTGACATTGGGGACCATCCATCAGTTGGGAGTCATGTCGTTTTGTAGAGCAGAGCTCAGCAGCCTAGTTGGCAGACAGTTTGTGGGATTGATACAAGGTGTCATGGGTTGAATTGCTTCCCTAAAATTCATGTGTTGAAGTGCTAACCCCCAGGATATCAGAATGTGACCTTATTTGGAAACAGGGTCCTTGCGGGTGTAATTAAGTTGAGACCATTAGGGCTCTACTCCAATGTGACTGGTGTCCTTATTAAAAAAAATGTGGAATTTAGAGACAGACACATGCACACAGGGAGAATGTTATGTGAAGATGAAGGCAGGGATCAGGATGATGTTTCTATAAGCCAAGGAGCAGTTGTCAGCAAGCCACCAGAAGCCAGGAGAGAGTCACGGAGCAGATTCTCACTTAAAGACCTCAGAAGGAACCAACTCTGCAGATACCTTGATCTTGGACTTCTGACCTCCACACATGGAGACGATACGTTTTGTTGTTTAAGACACTCAGTCTGCAGTACTTTGTTCTAACAGTCCTACAGACTAATACACAAAAGATAGGGTTATTTATTTGGGTTATTTATTTTTCCTTTCCTTTTTTTTCCACTTTCAAGTTGGTTGTAAAGGACTTAAGGCAAATGTTTTGAGGGCACGTTCTTAAAGTGTTACTCAGGAAATCCAAGATTGGTAGGGAAAGAAGGCAAAATAGGAGAGGAAACGTAAAAGGAAAAAGAAATGACTAAGGGGTTTGATGCTGACGTGTCCTTTCAGTGCCTAGAGTGGTGATTGTGAGGAGTTCCTAGGATCTTAGTTTCTGGGAAAACTTCAACCCTCCTCAGACGTTTCCTGTAAAGGTTAATCTTAGCCTTCAGGTTCTTGCTAAAGTGATCGCAATGTTAGTCTTCGAATTAGAACTGAGCTTAGATCATAGCCAGGGTATTTGCCAATAATCATCTCTTGTTAGACTCTGGGTTCCATTTACATATGATAACCACAGGTCGAATGTATTCTCAGAGGATCTTTCAAGTTATCTGAGCTGTGTGAGTCTTCAAAGGGCTGCAGGACTTAGAGTAGATTTAATAGGCTCTTTGCCCGGTGATTCAGCATTTCCTAGATTCCAGCACTTAGAGGATTTGCTCGTTAGCTTCGAGAGATAGCTTTTTAATGGAGTAAAATAAAGGGGAAAGTGGGTTGTGGTTTCAAAAGCTACGGTGATTAAAATCATATGGACAACTGCTGTTCAGTACGGTGTCACCCAGCATGAACGAAGAAGTGCTTGCCGTCAGAAAGCCATTGGGATATGAATCCTGTTTACTGTACAACTGGCCGCTTTCTGCCAAGTTTAAAGTTTTAGGAAGAGTGCATGAATAGACCACATTGAGCAAAACCAAGTTGTTGTTTTTTTTTTTAATCTTATTTTTTTAAAAAAGCTTTCTTCTTCATTGAAGAAAATTTGGAAAATAGATGAAAATAAACACCTTTGTAAAAAGCAGATAATCTCTTGAGTTTTAACATTTCAAGTATCTATCCATCTGGTCTTTTTTTTTCCCTCCCTGCGTACACACACAGGCATATTTTTACAAACTTAGAATCATCCTGCAATACTGTTTTGAAACTTGCTTTAGTTAGCATTATATCCTTACTACATTCCCACGCCATGGAAACATTCATTTCAGTGGTGTTCCCTGTTCCATGACTGTAATTTATTTAACCAATCCCTTCTGTTTGGAAGTTTAGGTTGATTTCTAGATTTTTGCTATGACAGATGATTCAATGTACATTTTTCAGTGTATAATTGTTTTAAAATCTCGAGTCTCCTGGGGCTTTGTTAGAATCTGTTGAAGGGCATCCAGTGGGTACCGAGGGCTTTGAATTCCGAGTCCCTCTAGCTGGCTCCTTTGGCTCTGAACGTGAGGTCTGTTGGCAGGAGGGCACTGCCTAATTTTCACTTGCACAACACCGGGAGGGGTTCGACGCAAACAGAAAAGCACTTGGAGGTGGCTGCCCATAAAATGGCCTTACGTGCAAAGTGTGATGACATGGAACAAGCTGGGGGGCTCAGAAGCCACATCGCTTCCTCTCCAATGAGTTAAGGCTGTGACTCACAGGAGAAGCGGGTTGTGGTGGGGTGGGTTTTCTTTCTTTTTTTCATTCCCTCCCATCCTCTCGGATTCCTCACGATTTAAAATTCATAAACTGCTCTTGGTGACAGTTGTGCAAAATGAAAAGCTCTGTGAATGTGTGGAGAATAGATTATCCTGACTGCTGTTAAGCACTTGACAAACTGGGAGTTTTGTCGTACATCAGAGAACAATGGAGGGAGAATAAGGAACGATGGGCATCATATAAATGCGACACACCTGTCAGCTTCCGGCGTCATTTCTCTTCCTGTGTGGTGGGGCGGGGAGGCGCGAGGGGAGCTGGGTGGGCGGGGGGCAGGCTCTGCCCCCCATGAGGCTACGTGCACCCCACTGCCAAGGTCCCTTGTCTCAGGTGAGTGTTAGGAGGTGCCAGCTTGTTTAGGGTTAGGGTCATGCTCATTGTAGTTTCTTGAACTAAAGAGAAATTTCCCACAAGTTTGGTATGGGGGTCCCTGAGGTCACTGATGGGCTGGACACGAGTCTCACGTGCTCCAGGAAGTGGATAAAAAGGCTCCTGCCTGCAGCCCAGTGGCGCTAGATCTGGAAACCAGGCTCCCACGGGAGTGGATGGAGCACAGGGAGGGGTGGGAACGAAAATGGGCGATGATTTCTTTCCTGGATGCCTGGGTTCCTACCCACCATTAACAGAAGGAATGCAGACAGTCAGAAGAGGGACGGTCTCAGCGGAGGAAGGATGGTTGGGATAAATGTTCAGTTGCTTCCACTCCTAAATATCTCAGCAGTGAGCCATGTGTGGAGCACAAAGAGAAACCTGCAGAGATGGCCCCGTGTCGGGCAGAGCTGGCCTGAGAGGGTGGGCTGGGCTACAGGGGAGTGGGAGGAGTGTCTGGCAGGAGTGGCAGCAGTCTTCACTCTCCTCTCTCAATGGTGTGATCTTTGGCAGGTAGGTGGCTGACCTCTTTGAGCCTCAGTCTTGTGATCTATAAAATGGGTTGGTGGTACCTACTCCTGCAGTAATGTTGTAAAGATCAAATGAGATACTATAAGGAGAGTGCCTGCATACCTACTATGATGGCTCTGATAAAAAAGGTAGATAATAACAGGTCTTGGTAAGGACATGAAGAAATAGGAACCCTCATACGCTGCTGGTGTGAATTTAAAATGGAGCTGCTACTTTGGAAAGCAGTTTGGGGGTTCCTCAAAAAGTTACATGTAGAGTTACCCAGTGGCCCAGCAATCCCACTCCTGAGTATATATCCAAGAGGAATGAGAACGTACATCCACAGAAAACATTGTACATGGATGTTCGTAGCAGTCTTATTCACAGTAGTCCAAAAGTGGAAACAGCACATATATCCATCAGCTGATGAATGGATAAATAAAATGTGGTATATAAGGAACTATTTGACAATAAAAAGGAATGAAATTCTTATACATGTGAACCTTGTAAATATGCCAAGTGGAAAGAGTGAGTCACAAAAGACCGTATAGGGTATGATTCCATCTGTACGAAATGTTCAGAAGAGGCAAATCTATAGAGACAGAGAGTAGCCTAGTGGTTGCCTAGGGCTGGGAGATTGAGGGGAAATTGGGAAGGTGATTGATAAAGTATATGGGGTTTCTTTTTGGGGTGATAAAAGTGGTTCTAAAAGTGGTTGTGATGATGGTTGCACAACTCTATGCATATACTAAAATTCATTGAATCGAACACTTTGGGTGAATTGTGGAGTATGTTAATTATACCTTAATAAAGGATTTATTCCCCATACTCTCCCCCCAATCCCTGCCAAAAAAAGAAGCAGCAGAAGTACCCAGTGCAGCAGCAGGTAACTTATTTAAATAATAATAAGCCATTTCCTATCTCACAGATGCATTTGAAGAAGATTGATAAGGCCTCAAGTTCTCAACTTTTCGAGTTCAAGTCTTTATATTCCATTCTTTAAAATGTCTGCTCAAAAAAGAGACACCGAGCCTTCATTTAAGTCAAAAAAGTGCTCACCAGACCTGCACCCATTGTAAAATCTTTGTGTTCCATAAAATCTGAGGGTATGAACTAAAATCCCAGTTGGATCAGTTGAATCAGCTGGATTCCTTTCTCATACCTCCAGAGAGACTCTTGCTCGTCTGGGTCTGTGTTGAGCCTGCAGCACCACATTGTCGGAGAATCTGTTATTCCGGAGGAAGAAGGAAGTTCTTCCCGCTGTCTGACTTGGGTCTTCCTGCCGTAATTGGAGTCAGCTTCCCGCCGCCTGTCTGAATCCTGGCATCTGTTGAGGCTTGGATGCCTGGAGTCAAATGAAATAAGTGCCTCTTCGGAGCACAGCTCCTGGAGGCCACTGCACATTTGTCACATGTCAGTGGAATCTGCATATGGATGTGAGATGTATATTTAAAAATGTGCACACACGCGGCTGCACACGCGTTCTGCTCCGAATGTGTTTATCCAATTGCCCATCACAGACCTGCTCTGGGGAGCTGGGCCGACCCGCTCACCTTTGCCTGCCAGCCCACAGCCCCCACTTCTGTAAACATCCCCTGACCACCCCTCTCCTTTCCCGTCTCCCTAGGAGGAGGGTGACTGGAAGGTCCTGCTGTGCAGTGGGTTACACAGCTCTAAAGACAGGTTTCTTACCTTGATGGAAAGGAACTGGCGGCTCCATCTCCGGGCAGCAGCCGAGGAGCAGCCAGTCATCTCCTTTTTGTTCCTGGCTGCTTTGCTTAGCAGCCATGTGACATTGGTTGTAGCAAGTGGTATCTCTTGTTCTCAGTTTCCTCATGGATAAAACAAAGGCATGCACCTAGGTCCCCCAAGGATCCTGAAACTTGGAGAGTTTCTTACTCCTATGCCTCAAAAGGAGTAAAAAAAAGGGCTAAAAAATGGCAAAATCCAGAGTATTAGAATGTTGTGTATCACCTCCCTCATGGGACGGGAGGTGGCTTCTGAAACCAGGATGCACAAACCCAATTCTAAAGTCCTGTTCCAAACCCTGGCTCTGTCCTATACAAAACCGTATGGTGGTTTTTAAACATGGCCCCAAGGTCTTTGGCATTCCTCCCAAGGGGATCTCTGGGATTCTCTGCTCCCTCCCCTGGAATCTAGGCAGGACTGTGATTGCTCCTTCCCTTGAGAAAAGCCGGAGGGATGTGACTTCTGAGGGTGATCTTCTTTCTTCTGGAGATGCTGTTTCTCAGAACTCTCTCTCTAAGCTGTGAGAAGCCCAGGTCACGTGGAAAAGCCACGTATTAGCGCTCCAGGTGACAGTCCCAGCTGAGCTGAGCTTCAGCCCGCCCAACCCAGGCATCAGGCATGTGATTGAAGAATGCATGTGTGGAAATGCATTCTTCCAGCGGCACCTGCCGCAGCCCTGGGCCATCCAGATCACCCCTGGCTGCTCCAGTCTTCCCAGCTGATGTCTCAAACATTGTAGAGCAGAGCAAGCCATCTCTGCTGGGTCCTGCCCAAATGTCTGATGCACAGAATTCATGTTAAAGCCCTGACCCCAAATGAGATGGTGTTTGGAGGTGGGGCCTTTAGGAGGTAAATAGGTTTTGATGAAGTCATGAGGTTTGGGGCCACTGTGGTGGGATTAGTGCTCTTAGAAGAAGAAGAACCACAGGAGCACATGCATCTGACACCCCCTCCCCCTTCACGTGCAGGCACCGGCGAAAGGCCACGTGAGCGCGCAGTGAGCAGATGGCTTTCTGAAAGCCAGGAAGAGGGTCCTCCCAGAACCTAACCGTGCTGGCACCCTGATCTCAGACTTCCAGCCTCTAGAACTTTGAGACAGTAAATGTCTATTGTTGAAGCAGCCTAGCCCTTTTGTTACATCTGCCCAAGCTGACTAAGACAGCTCTGTAGCAGTGGAAACTGGAACATGTCCAGTCTGAGCCCTATTTGCCCCCTGACCTTCCAGTCACCATGGGTGTGGTCTACAAAGCGCGAACTGCAAATACCCACCCAGGAAGGAAGGAAATCTTAGGTTCACTACACTTGTAATCTGAGTTATCTTTGCTCTCTTCATGAGATGCTGCTATGATGTGTCCTTTCTAGGGCGAATTGGACTAGGGATGTGTGTGTTTGTGTGTGTGTGTGTGTGTGTGTGTGTGTGTCCATCCGTCCATCCGTCCAGCAGGGATGGTGTGGAGAGAAGTTCAGAAACAAAGATACGGAGCTCTTAGGGAAGACTGAGGCCCTGCTCTCCGTTCCCCGGCCTGTGCTATGCGAACAACCCAGCGCTGTTTATCCCCAGACAGTCCCCTCCCTCCCGCCCTGCACCAAATGGAAGCTATTATTCCAAGGACAATGGGGGGACTATGGTCCTTTTCATCCTGCAGTAGAGAGGCAAAGCTGACAGCACGAGTGTTTATATCACACTGTGGCTTTCCAGAGGCCTCATATTCATTAATGAATTAATCCTTCCTAACAACAATCCCTGTGTTAGGGTGGTATCATGATTCGGGTTCATCGGAGGCATGAGCGAAGGCTGCTGGTGGCACGGGGGACTCCCCAGCTGGGGCCACTGAGGTCTCACTCATTTTAGGGGCAGATGAGGCCATGAAATGCCAAACGCAGAGTTTGGAACTTAGAGCTTGGGGTCCAGATGTGGGTCTACCCTCTGTGGTATTCCTTGGGGAGACAGCTTTACTGTGCTGAGTCTCAGTTTCTTCATCTGGAAAGTGGGTGGAGGTAGTAATCCCACCAGGGCATAGAGTTTTCAAGACGAGTGGGTCATGTGAAGATGCTCTGAAGTTGTGACACACACTCATGTTCATTGTCATTGCTTCTGGGTCTGAGTGAAGATGCTATAAATAGCTGTAGTTGCAGGAGGGATCAGCAGCTGCACTGAGGGTGAGGGTCAGCAGGGCAGAGAACGGACCCCTCAGATCCCCTGGGACCGTGATGATAATGAAGACCCTGCAGCAAAAGCGAGCACCCACGGATCCCATCCCCCTGCACCCAGCTCCCGGCTCCCTGCTCTCCCAGCCCCTGTGTAATCGACTGCCCCTGCCCCATGCCGCCACCACCACGGGGCCTGGCTCTGACCCATCTTCACAGGCTCCAAGGCAGGTGTAAATGGATTTTTTTTCTCCAGCTTTATTAAGGTATACTTGACAAATAAAATTGTAATATATTTAAATGTAAAATGCGATGATTTTTAATATATGTATACATCGTGAAAGGATTTTCTCCATCGACTTAATACGTCTGTCACCTCACATATTTACCTTTTTTCCTTTGATGAGAACTCTTGGGTTCTACTCGCTTAGCAAATGCCAATTATGTAATAGAGTGTTACAGCTGTAGTCACCAGGTTATACATGAGGTCCTCAGACCTTACTCATTTTGTATCTGGAAGTTTGTACCCTTTTACCAACCTCTTCCAATGTCCCCCCTGCAACACCATTCTACTCTCTGTTTCTATGAATTGAGCTTTTGAATTTTTTGTTTGTTTTGGTTCCACATGTAAGTGAGTTCATGCAGTGTTTGTCTTTCTCTGTCTGGCTTCTTTCACATAGCATCACACCCTCCTGGGGGAGGAAAAAAGGGCAGGGCATTCTTATCCCTGCCGGCCTCTTCCTCACCCCCTTTTCCATCCAGCAAGCACATCTTGAGGAATTGCTGTGTCCTGGAGAGCATGCACCCCCAGGCATCATCAGGGAGACTGGACGTGGGGACCTCTAAGTGCCCCTGTGACTGAGTATATCGGACCCTTTATACTGTGTGTGGTGCAGGGACAAGACATTTGAACATCTGAGTGGCTGCAGGGGGGCCACGGGCAGAGCAGACCTTGTAGACGGAGAATAGGACATGGTCCGGAAAGAAGGTGGACTTCAGTGGTGATACTAGCTAAGGAAGGGCACAGGCAGAGGGGTAGGAGAGTTAAGGGGTTGTTTTTGTTTTTTGTTTCATTTTGCTTTTTACCCAGTGTGTCTTAGTTTTTCTGCAGCAGCTTTGGTGTAGGATGCTCTTGTCCCATCTTTGGCCCCCGTGAAGCTTTGGTGTTCATGAGTAGTATAGGGAACAGAGAGTGGACTGGCTTTCAGGGCCTTAGGAAGACTTATTGGCACCTATCGAAGCCTGGACCAGGGGGACTTGGGGCTCAAGCATCTCCACGTGGCTCCTTGGTGGATGTGTGCGCAAGACAAATACGAGAACGAGAGAACCTCCTTTCGGCGTGTTAACCTCCCCTTCCACTGCCAAAGCCACCCACGCTGGTGCTGGGTTGGGAAGATTATCATCAGGAGGGTAGAGAGAAAGAAATCTGCTTCTGAGGCATTGTCCTGGAGTTTTACTGTCTCTCTTTTCCATATGAGCTAAAATCATAGTATTCATGAGCTCCTGAGGCTCCCTGTTTCTGGCAGGATGGCTTGGCCCCCACCTCAGGGCCAACATCAATAATTCAGTTGAGCCTCAGAATTTGGCAGGCCAGGCACATTAACAGGGAGAAGGGGGAAGGCAAAATATTGTAAAACGTGTGGGTTCTCAGTAGATGACTGTTTAAAAGGCCAGGAAATGCAGAGGCGGGAGAAGAATGGGGGAGCTGTATTAACTGGAACGCTGTTGACTCATGGCCGTCCAGCTTCGGCAGGAAGTCCTGATTCGGCCCCACGTGTGCCTGAAGCCACCTGCATGGGCATCATCGGTATTTCAAAGCTAAGAACTGCTTACACATATTTTGGCCTACTCAGTTTTCTTACTTTCGTCTTATTTATATGCCAACTCCTTACATTTGATTTGATGGTACAAATACGTTTTTATATTAAGACAAGGAAAAAGGGAGGAAATGGTGGTTTTGTGGCAACTGTTGAGTCTGGAGTTCCTAAGGGAGCCCTGGGTTGAGAAGAGCTGGATAGCCATGGAGGAGCAGAGTCTAGTCTGAAAGGTGGGTGAAGAGTGACTACTCACTGTTGGCTCCAGTTCCCTCTCTCCCAGGTATCAAGAAACTCATCTACGGAGACGAAGCAGATATGCTGTTCTTGTCCATCTACTGAGTAAAGGTTTGACTTCAGTTGCCAGGTTCCACCTCTCAGTGTATTCCTTTTGTGTTCTCTTATGCATTCTCCACTTCTCATCCAGAATGAGCTCTGAAAACATAAATCAGACCATGTCACTCTTCTGCTTAAAATCCCATAAGAGCTCCTCCTGCAGTTAGGAAAAAAATCCAGACTCGGTGCTTACTGCGGCCGGAGACGCCCAGCATGATGTAGCCCCTCCAACCTCTCAGAACTCCTCTCCTCCTCTTTCCCCTGCCATGCCCTCTACTCCAGCTACACTGGCTTCACTTCTTTTCCTGAAACCCTTCAAGGTTTTTCTGCCTGTTCGCATCTGTTGTTTTCCTCTGTCCAGAAAGTTCTCACCACTCCAGATCTTCCCTTGGTTGACTGATGCTTCTCATTTTGGTCTCAGCTCAAATGTCATCTCCCAGGCCAGTCTAAAGCATTCTTCCCCCGACTCCGTCCCATTACTGCTCCTCATCACTAGTCAGTAAGCTCCGTGAGAGTAAGAATTTCTCCAGCACACCATTCGGTGCGTGGAGCGTGGTCAGTTCCCCATCAAAAGTTGCTGGGTAAAAGAATAACTGAAGGAAGGGATGCTGTGTCCCCAGCTCTGCCTTGAGACCTTCCAAATGCAGGGCATGCAGGACATTTATCGCCTCATGTCTGAAGTGTTTCTAAGATACCGAGAAATATGCATCATTTCCATTTACACATGAAGAAGTTAGAGCTGAAGGAGGTTGTTCGATATGTCTGCAGTCACACAAGTAACCCTGGCAGAACCAGGAAAGGAGTCAAGCTCTAACTGATGAGAAGCCTCTTGGCTCCATCAGGGTCAAATGTTTGGTGGTGTTTAGGGGGTGGCCAGGCATGCCGCTTAGAAGAGAGGCATCAGTCATTTTAGGAGAGAAGGCTTGCACAGTGTTTACCATGTGTGGGCCTGCACTGCGTGGGGTCCAAGCCTGGCTGCACCCTTTTCTAACTATGTGACCTGCCAAACTTAACCTCTCTGTGCCTTGGTTCCTTGGAGTTCTTCAAGCTGCACAATGGACATATTAATAGCACCTCCCTCATGGAGTTGTCGTGAGAATTAAGTGAAATACGTGTAAAGCCCTTAGACCAGTGTCTGGCATAGCTAAGCATTACATAATAACTGTTTCCTACTCTTGTGACTACTCTCAGCATCCCACAGCTCACCTTGCATGTGGCTGAATCTTCCTCGGGGTCCTTAAGGACATGTAGTAGCGCATAGGTCTCTTGGGAAACCACCCCCCTCCTCTCAAGACCTGCAGGAGCTTTTAGGAGGAGCTTCTCTGTTGCATGTGGCTCTGGAGGGAAGTGGTAATGTGCAGCCTGTTGTACGGCAAAGGAACATAAACTTTAAAAGTGGAGAAGGAAATGGATGTGTTAGCAACACGGAGTTATGGGAAAAGCCACCCACTAAATTACATTTCTGCACAAGAAAAGCACTGCTAGCCAAGTGGGGATGGATGACGTCGGGACAGCGTCAGAAAGTAGAGCCGGCCACCACGCTCGGAGCCTCTGTTGTTTGTAGCATCGTGGGAAGCGGGGTTTTATTATTCTTTCCCTAAACGGTCTCAATTCATTTTTTTCGTTGCTTCTTATTCACAACCAGTACAGCCGATGTTCTCGGTACCTGCAGTCCTCCCAGCACAGGCCTTGGCCTGACGGCTGGTCTGGTGGCTGGAAATTTGTGGTTACAGAAAAGGGAGTCCCTGAGGGGTCCTTAGGTACCATTGCACCTAAACACACTCATTTTCAGATGAGAAAACTAAGGCCATGATGGAAAAGGACATTTATTTATTCATTAATTCAAGCAATGATTTACTGAGCAAGTTTGCAAGGGCCCAAGCTAGGGGCTAGAGAAAATTGAGAGGGTTCAGTCTTTCCAAACAGAGCAAACAAACACAATTAACCCCTACGAAAGACTGTTTGGTGGAGGTAACATTCAGAGAGTTCAGGCCTGAGAGTTACAACTCTTGTGTTCCCATCTAAACCGCCACTTCTTACCTGAACTGAAGTAATTGCCTGGGCTTCAGTTCCTTGTCTGTAAAACGGGGAAGCTGGTGTCTGGCCTGTGAATCGCACTAGGATTTTACGAACATCTAGATAATCACGACGCGGGCTGATGCCTGATGGCCCATAAGGCAATTTGTAGAAGATGCTTTTGTTGTTGGTAGAGCGATAATTTGCAAGCTGGGAATTGCAACCCATGGAATAATATAATGGGAAAATGACAGGGCCTGTTGTGGAGGGTTGAAGGCAGATTGCGTGTTGGGGAGCGAGCAGAGTACAGCCAAAGGTGGCCCCCAAGCCTTTATTCTCAGAGGTGGTGGTCCTTTCTGCTGTTTGGAATTAATAGGGAATGATTCCATGATGGGGAGTAGCTTTTTCAACCAGGCAGCAGCTACCACTTGCTAACATCTAACCCTGTGAGAAGCTTAGGGATGGGAGTTACTGAGACCAGACACAGTTACCTGAATTCAGCTCAGAGTTTTGCAGGAGACACCGAATTGCAGGCAGATGGATACAGTGTAGTACCTCGACAGGGCTTGGGACAGAGGGACCCCAGACCCACCTTGGACTTCCCAGGAAAGACGATGACGTAGCAGGGTTTTGAAGGCTACAGAGGTCTTGACCACTTGGGTTATGCCAGGAAGCACACTCAGGACTGAGGACAGCACAAAGACAGAGTGATGAGACAAGTTTAGGAAACTGGCTGTGGCTTTGGCTCCAAGGAGAGGCCAGGAATACAGGTGGGCATGGTGGTAGGACCATTTTGCAAACAATTTGAGTGCCAGGCAGAACCTAAGCTGGGCAAGGAGATGGTGTTTGTGGGAGGCCATCTTGCAATGATAGCTTGGTGGCCTTTGATTATAAATGTAATTTACTCCGAGTCAGTCTTTTCATTGTAGCTGGTCTTGGAAGTCACCTACGGCTTTGTGAGATGTGCAGCCAATTCTGCATTCAGGGTTTTCAGAGTAGGGGTGCAGGCGGCACGAATTATCCCAGGAAGGCAGATGATGGAGAGCGTGCTCACTGCAGAGGGGAGCCAGGCAGGTGAGCATCTCCCCAGGGAGCACAATAGCAGGGCCTCAGGTGCATAGGAAGTCGTCCAGCTCACACAGTGCCCAAGATGCTGTAGCCCAGCCTTGCCATTATGCCCTCTCCAATACCCTCTCTGCAGACTTCAGGAGGTAGTGGAACCCTAAGGCAGGGGAGCATTTTATCCCTGAGGAGGAATAAATGGATTTTACTCATAAGACATCCATCTGTTAACCTCTGTGGTTTGCAGAATCAGCCATGTGTATGTGATAGCAGAGAGAGTGACATAAGAGGCTCCTAGTGGCACCTCTGGGATGGTTCCACCAGGCTGTCACTCATGGACCTTAAACCCAGTGTGTCCAAAATTGAATTTGTCATTTCTTCTCTCTCAAAAAAGGTTTGCCCCTTATTCAAGCAAATATCACCACCCGGTTGTCCAAGTCGGACACTGGGAGTTGCCTTCAGTGCTTCCCTGTCCTAAAACCCCCATCCTGTCTTCCTCCAGATCTGCCCGTTCTCCTTCCTGTGTGTCTGCCTCGCTGTTGCTATGGTGCTAGGTCCTCATTACCCAACACCTTACACACTGGGCCATCCGGTCTCCTGGTTTGCTCCTGTGACTCCCTTCTTCACCACTGCTAGTAAGATGAATGTTGTAACACCTGGCTCCACCTCACAAGCTTGCATGGCTCCCATCCCCTGCCAGTATTTAGTCCGTTCATTTATCTGGCAACCATGCAGTGCCCTCCATGTGGCAGGCCCTGTGATGGGTACTGGAGGGACGGAGGTTGGTGAGACAGGACACAGACATCAGGGCACTCACAGCCTGATGGGGAAGACAGCCGTGCCAAAGGGCAGGTCCCGACCACGGAAGGAATTCTGTGCTCTGTGCTGTGGGGCTGGGGACCAGAGGAGGCATGACTGGTCTTATTCTTTCCCCCGCCTGCAGCTCCTCTCCTACATTAAAAAAATACCAGGGACTAATTTGAAAAAAAGCTATGAAAGTAATGTTTGTGTTTATTGAAAATGCAGAAAAGCAGAGCTGAAGTAGAAGCTGAGGACTTCCCTCGTCTCAGTGTCTGCCTAGCCACGATTAAAATGCTGTGTCTTCCCTAACAAGTTTTCTTCTTCACATTTATATTTTACAGAACTTGAGATGCCCTTGGGTGTCCTGTTTTGTACACCGCTCTTTTTACTAACAGATACCATAGCATTAAAAAAAAAAACCCATTATTCTTTCATGTTATACAAGGAATCCATAGCCATTTCAAACAATTTTACAAGATGAAAACCATGTGTGAAACAAAGATCACCTACTACTCCCATACCTGGAGATACTGTCTACAAGACTTATGTGTATGTTCTTTCAGAATTTTAGGTTCATAAACACAGTTAGATATAAATATAGATGTAGGTATATGCTGCTTGATCTTTTGTCTGCTTTTTCCACTTAATACGTTTAGCTCTCTTTTTTATTTAAATGTATCTGATCACTTGTATTCTTTTTAAAAACATCTATATGATATCCTGTACAGAGAGATAATAAATCACATAACCAATATACTTATGGATATTTAGATTGCTTCTGTATTTTCATGATTTCAGACAGCAGAATGATGAAAAGGCTTGCGTGAGTATATGTGTAGCCCGTTGATTTCCTTGGTATAAAGTCCTAGAAGTGAAATTGCTATGACAAAAATTGTGACCATTTAATATGTGTGGGTCCATATATGTGGCTGGCAGAATTATCAGATGATTTCTGATGACCTCTCTTTGTATAATTACCTCCCCTTGAGTGTAGGCAGGACTTACGATTGCTTTTAACCAGCAGATTGTGGCAAAGGTGATAGGGTGTCACTCCTGTGATTATGTCACATTAGATGGCAAAAGTGAGGAGGGTTTGCAGATATAATTAACATCTCTAATTTGTTAACTTTAAATTAATCCAAAGGGAGATTACCTTGAGGATGCCTCACCTAATCAGGTGAGCTCTTCAACAGAGGGTCTAGAGGTCAGAGAATCTCTCCTGCTGGCCTTGAAGAAGCAAGCCACAGTGAGTCTACAGCTGGGAAGGAAATACATTCTGCCAGTAATCACACGAGCTTGGAAAAGGACCCCGAGCCTCAGATAAGATCCCAGGCCTGGCTAATACCTTCACTGCAGTCTTGTGAGACCTTGAGCAGAGAACCCAGCTAAGCCTTGCCTAGACTCGTGACCCACTGAAACTGTGAGATAACAAATGTATGTTGTTTTAAGCCACTACATTTTTGATGACTTACTATGTAGGAAAAGAAAACTAATGCAATATAGGAAAACTGCCTCTGATAAATTATACACCAACTTATACTCCCAGCTAGTATAGGAACTCCCATTTCCATGAGTTTTTGCCAACACTGGATGTTACAAAACTTGTAAATCTGTGCCAATCTAAAAAGTTAAAAAAAAACTTGTTTAATTTGTGCCCCTCAATTGCAATTTTCACATTTTCCATATTTTTATTTTCCATTATTAAAACTCATTTGTAGTATATTCCCTAATCATATCCTTTGCCTATTTTCGAAGTTTGCTTATTGGTTTGTGAGAGCTCTTTACATATGTGGAGGACAGTAGAGAGGCAGAAATATAGATACTGTTTTATCTGTCTCACATGTTGCAAGTATATGCTTTCTGTTTCCCTAGTTTGACAACTTTGTTTTTGATTTCAAATATTTATGGTATTTGGTGAGGAAGGATATGGATATTTTTGCATTCTGTTGGGTTTTGGAAAGGCCCCTCTCGTAGTCTGTATGGAAGACTGATTGATGATTAATGCTAAGAGAGCAGTGAAGGAGCAATCATGTTAGTCCAGGTGAGCTAATGAAGGTGAAACCTGAACTACACTAGGCATGTTGGGATGGGAAAGAAAGTTCTGAGCCCAGAGACATTTTATAAGTGAAATTGGCAAAGTTTGCTGTTCTCAGAACTGACTTTTTACTAGGTGAGAAATAGACTTAGAAGTGGAGTGAGTGGTGAGTAGTCCTGCCTGTATCTATCGGTACGAAGTTCACTGGGGAAGTTTCTCACTCCTGAGACTGTATCATCAGAGGCTCTGGGCCTTGCAGATCCCCTGAGGCAAGGCAGCACATACTTCTTGTGATCACAGCTCTGACTTTATTTCCAGTGGTGGATGTATAAATCATTCCTGGAGGCTTCTCTTCTCTACCTACTCAGAAATGAAGGCTTCACTCTTGGCTCGTTTTCCTTGAATTCCTCTACCAGGCAGACCTTTGACTTTGAAGCTAAGCGGATGGACAGGGCTATGTACTCAAACAAGGCTCCCCTTGGACATGCCTTGCACAGTATATCTTTCCCCTTAAACAGACTGGGCAGCCTTGTCTCCAGGCAGGGGCGGGAGTGGGTGGAAAGAAAAGCGTTCAGCCTTGCAGCCATCCAGTGAGATGTTAGTCATCACGTGAAAATTGTTGGCAAGAGCAGAGAAGGTAGCCTGTTCTGTTCCAGGGCTCTGGGCGATCCACCAAACCCTCTGAAATGAGGACATGCTACCCACAGTCTGTAATGGCAGAAATTAAGATCTGTTGGATAGGGAGTTGAAATATGCTGGGGGTCTCCCACTGGTGGAAGTAGAGTAACACCAGAGGAACAGAAGAACATCCTGAAAGCTGTCTGGCACAACTGGGTTCAGGTGTGAGTTATTCAAAACCTCTCTTGCTTCCTCGGTTCATTTGGTGCCATGGTTCTCAACCAGGGGTCATTTTGCCCCCTACCCAGGGTATATTTGACAATATGTGGAGACATTTTTGGTTGTTGCAGTTGGGAGGGTGCTACTGACATCTAGCCAGGGATGCTTCTAAACATCCTCCAACAGTGCACAGAGACGTCCCCCACAGCAAAGAATTACCTGGCCCCAAATGCCATAGGGCTGAGGCTTAGAACTCCTGGGCGAGTAGGAACAGGGAAGATGATGTGAATTAATGATTTGTCCAAGTTAGACACGTGTTCAGTATCTCCCCAACACTGCACCAGACTCTGTGAATCACCTACCTCCCTGAAACCTTTATTCATTCCCTGGGGTCTCTTCCAGGTCCTGCATGGCCTTCTTGATGCTGAGGATAGGGTGGGAGTGAAGACTCGACCCTCTGAGCTCACCCCGAGAACTGACCAAAAGCAACATGGTTTATCCCAAAGCTAAACAGGAAAGATTAAATAGCAAATCCACTTGTGAAGTACAGCAGGATCTTTTCTCTCAAACCCCAAGTCTAACATTTATAAACATTCACTACTGTTTGGCAAGATTTCTTCATCTTGTACCAACACACAGATGTACTGACATCAGCTTTGATTCTGGTGATTCGTTCCCTTTGCCCATATGAAGTCTACCGGACAAGGTCAGCAGGAGGAGGAGAGGGGGGCTGCATTTTTGAAATTCTAGGAGTGGATAAATATTTGATGTGTCTTAGCTTGAGCTGGGCGTTCTATACATGAGAGTCAGAAGAGACTACTTGAATTGTCAGCTCCCGGGACAGTGCTCTTCTAAAGCAGTCTGGAGAAAGGTGAAACAAAATCAGTTAGCAGTTGGTGTCTCCATCTCTCAAGCGTAATCTGATTCCTCTCTAGATACATATAAGCATATGTATACTATATACACATGTTAAGAATTTTTTTAAAAATTGTCTCCAGGTAGAACAAGGTTTGTCTTGTATTTTTTGTTTGTTTGTTTTCAATGTTGATGTTGGCAGCATGTTTTTCTGTCCCAAGAAATAAGAGCAAGAACAAACATTACAAAGAGTAAATGTTCGCCCTAAATTGTCACGCATCAAGGATACCAGTGCCTGTGTTCTGTTTCCATGAACCAGTTTTACAGAAAGAAATGGTTTTGTGCCTTGAGTCTGTTTCTCAGCAGTGGTCTCAGTGGGACAGAATCTGAATTGACAGCGGCAAATGGGATTTGCATGGAGGCAGTGTCTCCAGCCAGCAGTCCCCAGGAGGTTCTCACCCTCATGGTTCTTAATCCCCCGTGGCGTTGTCTACCACAGTGTCTCTCATTCCCCTCCCTTAATGTTGGTCTCCCAACACTCCTGCTTCGACTGTTTCTATGTTGGCCTGTTCTCTGGGACTCCTCCCCTGATCCATTCAATGCCTATCTCTCAGTTATGGCAGTTTCGTTAACTTCCAAGGCCTCCACCAGCTGACTCTACAGATAACTCCTAAATCCACGTCTCCAGCCCTAGTCTCTCCCTGAGCCACAGACCTGCCAGCCAATAAGATGAAAATACATTTATAAGACTAAACTCATCTCCTCTCAATATCTTCTACTTCTAACAAAGGGGATATTCCCTATGCATCTAGTGTGAAAAATTCAAAGTGATATCTGACTGACGTTTCCCCCATAGATTGGGAAGCAAACTCGGGGTAGCTTGAAATGTGTCCTTCTCTATCCTTCCAAGGAGGAGGTTGCTGGATCCCTGATGCAGTCAGCGCTACCCTTACCAGTGGTAGAGTTGTCTTCTTGATGTCAGTATCTCTGTTGTCACTGCTACCCTAACAGGATTCTGAGCAGCAGCTTCCCACGCCTCCATGAGCGTGTACTGTTGTCAGAAAGTGTGGAAATAACAAAGTTCTCATCTTCCTCCAAATCCAGTCTTCACAGATTAGATCAGCTGGCTCTCCTGCTCTGACTAAACGGCACTGAGTAAGCTACATGACATCACACACATCACACCACAGTTGTGCCAGCCCCATGTAGGGGACAGCACCTGACATAACTATGAAGCAGGCAGTGACTGGGAGGGTGGACAGGCCAGGCCTCTCTGGGGAGGTGACACAGGAGTTGGTGTCTGAATGATTAACGCACCCTCCCTTCCTGATACTTCGAGTAGAGTTTCAGAGCCTGGGTGGCCAGGAGGTAAGGAAGGTGTGCAGGGAGCTTCAGCCTCCGGTAGTGGCCGAGTAGGCAGCATTTTAGAATCTTGCTCCTCCAGCAATTCTGAGATTCTGTGATCACTCCAGTGCCTTTGCTAAGACCCAGGTCCTGCAAGGGCCTGTCAGCTCAATGCTGAAGTCGTTTTTGCCTTCACCTTTCCATGCATTCACTGCCCTGTTACTTAACCAAAGACCCAGCTCTGTGGTTTGATCCCTCAAAGGCCTCAAGGACCCCACATCCTTCCAGTGGCTGAATTTTTCACACATAGCAAATTCACCAACCATTTTACTACTATGGAAATGGAGGAAACATTCGAGGCCTTCCTCAATGTCATTTTCATTCCCAAAGATACAGAGAACTCCTGGAAGCTGCTGTTCAAATGCTTGATTTAAAGTGGCAGGGACTGAAGGCATGATTAGGCGGAGTCCTCGGAGGCCACCTGCTGGAACCAGGGAGCCAAAGTTGACTGGCAGGCACCCCCCACGTGAGCTTTGTAAGGTCTACGCAAAGGGTGAACTCCAGTGGGACAAACGGGACCTTCAGAGTGGGTAGCATTCCGTCTTCTGAGCATGACTCGCCTCCACATCGTTCTTTCTTCACCTTGTTCTGAAAATGCCTGATCCACTTAATGCCGCCGCAGCTTTGCTGGATTAAGGGAGGGAGGGAGACACGGAAGCCCTAGACTTTACTGGCTCCTTGTTTCTCAGTCTGAAATCACAGGGGGGTGGCCTGTGACTGAGCATCCTGAGGAGCAGCCCAGTGCGCCCCAGTGCTCACATGCACCGTGTTCCTGTGCGTCTCTGGTGACTTGTTCTCTTTACCTGTGATCACACTGCTTAAGGCGGGAAACAAAGAATAGTCTTTATCCAGACTTCCATAAACTGCATCATCCAATATATCCTATTAAATATGTACTCTGTGCCAGGCCCTGAGATGAGTACAGGAAGCTACCTTAGGATTGCTAAGGAGAAGCTGACCTTATACTCACCTTCAACGTTGATAGAAGTCTTTAGACTTAAGTTTTTAGACTTAGCTTAATATGCTCACTGTCTCTGTCTTTGTTTCTCTTTTTCTTTTTTGGCATTGCATAATTTTTTTTCTCATGTAGCTGGATTTATCAATCTTTCTCTTAGTGTTTCTGGATTTTGAGTAAAAAAAAAAAAAATAGAAAGGCTTTAAATACCCCAAAGTTTTAACGAGTGCACATGTATTTTCTTCCAGGATTTCAATGAGTTAATTTTTTGCATTCAAATTTTGATTGATTTGATCTTAGTATATAGTGTGTAATATGATGCATTTCTAGAAAAGTCCATCTTTGGAATCCCATTTTTAATAAATAGAAAATCCCAGTGGCATTTGGGTCTTTTTTTGGACTTTCCGATCTCTTATTGGTCAGATAGTCTGTTGATATGAAAATCAATTATTGAAGTTTTAATTATTAAGGTTTTAATTTTGAGATTTTATAATGTATTTTAAAAGTTGAGAAGGCGTTCCCATGGTTTTTTTTTCTTTATCTGTTCTTACTAGTCTATTTCCCCTAAATGCTTTAGAGTGAATTAAAAGCTCTGCCTCCTTCATGTAATTGACCTGGATTCATTCTCAAGGCTCAATTTTAAAGTGCTCTCCTCTGGGGAGCCTTCCTTAATGTCCTCAGACTTTGTTAGCTTCCTCAACCCTGGTTTGTTCCCGGAGTTCTTATATGGTACAGGATTGTGGCTGGTCACTTTTCTGTCTCCCCGTCCCCACCCCTGGGCTGTGCTCTCGAGGGCAGCACAGCTGTATTTTTTAGCAGAGAGCAGAGTGTCTGGCACATAGTAGGTACTTGCTCCAGTGATCTATTGCTGCATAGTAAGCCACCTGCAGCTTAACGATGCTGTTTTTTTTTCTTTTTTATCAATTCTCATTGTTAGGATGGACTGTGCCTGGGCTCAGCTAGGTGGCTTCAATTTGGGGTTCCTGTGCTTTGGTGTCCTTCATGTGATTGCTCCAGACAGTGGCTAGTGCTCAGATAACCTCACATAAGTCTGGTGGTTCATACTGGCTGCACCCTGGGGGCCTCAGCTGGGGCTGTTGGCCAGAACACCTACCTGCAGCCTCTTCCGTGGCTTGGACTTCTCCCAGCGTGGTGGCTGGGCTCCAGGAGCAAGAGAGCCTAGCGGAAGCTGTGTCGCCTTTTGTGACTTAGCTTCAGAAGCCACATCAAAGCACGTCTGCCACACTTGATTGATTGAGGCAGGCCTGAAAGTCCACCCACTTTCAAAAGGAGGGGGCATAAACCCCACCTGTTGATAGGAAGTGGCGAGGGCGCATGGTGGAAACTGTGGGGTCGGCGGCATGGTCACGTCCATCTTTGGAAAATGTAATCCCCCACGGTGCTCAGTAGACACTTGCAGATATTTCTAAATGCATCACTCAAGAGCTCTGGTATGGTGTCATCCCAGCCCAGGCTCGAACCAGGACTCTGACTGACCTGCAAAAGAGCCAGTGCCAGAGGTGAATGTGTTCCCTGCCCATCCACCCCAGGCTGGGTGTGAAGCCAAGTTGCTGGGCTCCTGGGAAGGGTTTCCCATCTCGGGAGCAGTTTCAGGGGCTGCACCAGGATGTGTACAGTCATGTTGGTAAAGCATTCTCAGTTCTTGATCGTAAACTTCCTCTCTCTTGTTCAAGGTACTGGGTTATTAGAGTTTGTTTTTCCTTCTCTACCTTCCCAAGTAAGTGCTTTGAAGAAGATGGATGTGGGAGAAGTGACACATTAAGTATTTCTGCTGAACTGTAGGGTTTCTGCTCAAATGGAAGGCGCCGTGTTTATGACTGGCACACAAATTGAAGAACTGAGCTCGCTTTTTCGACAATCGAGTTTATCACCTTTGCTCTCAGAGGTGCCTCTCACTCATGGAGGAAGCTGAATGGGTTTGAGGAACTGTCCCCTTTGATTTTGCCGGGTAAAGATGATCTGGGCAATGCATGAGAAATGCAGGTGATTAAATAAGAGAGTGCCCCTCCCCCAGTGAGGACCCTGCTGGGTCGTCACAGTCTGATGGCCCATGAGATGCCTGGTGTGGGGAGCGGGTGTCGCTGCTGCTTGTGTTTCAATAACAGCATTTAACTGCCCACTGCGAGCTTCTGCCCTGTGGTCACTTCCCTGGGGGATGTCAGGAGCACACAGCAGTGAGAGGTATCCACCCCACCCACCCTAGGTGGCTAGATGGGTCTAGGATCTATAAAATTGATGCTAGCCGCTGTGCGGCATGGAGCAGTCATGGTGTGGTAGAGGACAGGAAGGGAGAGAGAGCTTACAGGCATTCAGCCAGTGTGGCTGGACCGTGGGATGTGTCAGGGCAATCGGGGAGCCCGGGACTCTGCATGCCACTCGCTCCTGAGGACTGAGCCCAGTGGGGGCACCACCAGCAGGGGCCTGGACAGTTCCGTTTGTCAAAACAAGTCAAGTGCCAGGCAGAGGGCCACAAGGGGTCCCCTCCGGCACAGGTTAAATAAATGATGTATAGCCATCCAGTGAAATAGTATCCAGCTGCAGGAATGAATGAAGAACAATTTTCAAATAAATCATCAGGAGAAAAACAAGCTGGGGGCAGGACGTATAGTATGCTCTTTGTCTATGTAAGAAAACGTGGAAATGAAAATATAAATATGAACGTCAAGGACGTAGGAAGTACTAGTAGAAGGAGTGGTCATTACCTAGAGTTTGTCAAGGAGGGTTGTCTCAGCAAGGAGCAGAGCTCAGGCCAGGGACCAAGCTGTGGGGTCGTGGGGAGCTTCTAGCCACTCTGAGAACTCGTTCTTCCCCCAAGACTGGGGGCAGTGGCTCTTCCTCCTGCCACCCACATCCTTGAGGTCCACATCCTCATCTGAATGTGGCGGGGACTAGGGGAGGGACAGTCGAGGGAGGAGCCCCACCGTTGGAGTCAGGTGAGTCCTGACCTGCTTGAAGCCATTTTCTCGCGGTCTCTTCCCTGCAGCAGGGTAGAAACATGCTCTGTGAACCTGACCGTGAACCACTTGCTTATGAGCTTGAACTGAAATCAAAGTGATTTTGCAGGAAACCCAAAGCAGTAAAGAGTGATAAAGCTTCACATCCATACACTGTAGATATTTCCTCTGGGGCAGAAGAGACCCCTGCGTGTTGTTGTGGCTGCCAAAGGTCTGAAGCAGACTGTTACCAAAAATTATTGTGCATGCATAATTCAGTTTAGGAGCACTTATGTTTTTATTTGACAGATATGTATTTCACGAGAATAACATTGAATGTGTATTTAATGGAGATTTGTGAGAAGTCACTGGTAACCGTTTTATGGGTCTTTATGTTTCTCTATTATACGTTTGCTTCACTACACGTAACACAAAGTTTATCAACAACTTAACAGATTGACACTGCAATTGGACTGAATATCAGCAAACACTGTATGTGCGTGTGCACCTGTGTATTATGTGTGTATTATAACATGTTACAGATAGGTTGAAAGTATAATTTTAATTTAGTGGAGGAGGGATACATTATTCAAGAAACTGTGTTGGAGCACTTGACAACTATTTGGGGGAAGTTAATTATATTCTCACCTCACACCAAACTCAAAAAAGAAAAAAACTCCATGGATTACCATTATTGAATAGTAATCATAAATATTAAAACTGAAATCAGAAAGCAGTTTTTACCATGTGTAGGTAAATATAAATAAAATCTTATCTAGGGAATTATTTCAGAGCTCTCTGCTTGGGGTCCTTCATCCAAGCTTTTTTTGGAAGGGAGGGGTAATTAGGTTTATTTATTTACTCTTTTTTTATTTTTACTTTTTTAATAGAAGTACTAGGGATTGAACCCAGGACCTCGTGCATGCTAAGCATGTGCTCTACCACTGAGCTGTTGTTACCTTCCCCAGGGGTTCTTCCTCTATATGATGAAATAATAACAGTGTCTGACTCATAGGATTGGTGTGGAGATTAAATGAGCAATATATATAAAGTTGTTAGAAAAGCACCTGGCATATGATATGTATCAAGTGAGAGGTAACTGTTATGACTGTTTCTAAGCATGATATCAGATAGAGGAACGAAAATAAAACAATAGATGTGACTACACAAAATTTTACAGTTCCTGAATGCCAAGAAAATAACATACACAAAATAGAACGCAAATGACAGCTTGAAATTCAACCTAGGTAATAGAAAAAGTGTAAATATTCTGTATGTGCAGTTACTTCAAGTCAGTAAGAGAAAAGAGACAGGCTTCTCAAAGGAAACATGAACCAGGGATTCAATAGGCCAGACATAAAAGAAGACATTTGTCTTAATTCATTCTTTCAGCAGGTATTTACCATGTTCCTATTACACACTGGATACTTGAGGACGCTGAGGTACAGCAGTGAGCAGAAGCAATCCCCCTGCCCTCAGGGAACTCAAATTCCAGTGGCCAATAAACATATGAACAAGGACCTCAACCCACAAAGAATCAAAGAAATGCACAGTTGAGTAAAGAGTTCATTGTTTCCTTTTTATGTACCCAGACAGGAAATATTTTTGAGTGACTTTATCATATATCAGTAGTGATGCAGAGAAATTAGCACCCTTCACACCTTTCAAGTGGGAGCAAAAGCCAGTTCAGTTCAGTCTTTGGGGGGAGTTTTGTCACTAAGTGCTGAAAGATTTTTAAATGTGTGATTCCTGCAACTCAACAATTAACTTATAGGGAGTTATTTTGAGGGATAATCAGAAATGCAGAGAAAAAGTTCTATACAAGAATAGGTTTCATTAATTGATTCATTTACAAATATTTTTTAATCGCTACTACATGCACAGCATTGCTCTAGGGTCTTGGGGATACAACGATGATAAAAGCAGAGGAGGTTCTTGTTCTCAGGGAGTTTGTTGTGTAGGATGTACATTTTTGAGAGGAGGAGATGTGTTGCAGGCAGACAGTGAACATACACACACATGTAGAGAGTCAGTTTGACTCCAGCTGTAGGTGTGTCTATGTCTGTGGGTCAGACTGTGAAAGTCCTATGAAGAAAATTAAAGCAGGATGAGGAGGGGAGGGACGTCTCCCAGTTCCCCAAGGGTGCTGGGGTGGAGGGGGAGAAGTCCCTATTTTAGATAGGGTATTGGAGCAGACCTCTCTGATTAACTGATCTTTGTGCAAAGACCCATATGAAGCCTGGGACCATGCCATTCTCACCTCGGGCGGGGGTGTGGGGCCTGTGATGGGGTTTCTCACAGACAGGACAGTGAGTGAAAAAGTCTTGGGGTAGAGGGGCATGTTGCATGTGTTCAAGGAGGAACAGGGAGGGCGGTGTAGCGGGAGCAGGTGGGCTAGAGGAACATCAAAGATTAGACCTGATGGCAGCAGAGGGCAAGATCACATAGAGGTTTGTGGGCCATTGTAAGGGCATCTCAAAGACCAACTGATGCTTAAAACAATGGCTATTTTTTAAATATCTCATGATTTTGTAGGTTAGGAGTGTGGGTAGGGCTCAGCTGGGAGCTTCTTCTGCTCCACATAGCAGTGACAGATACAAGTCACTCAGGTATGCAGCTGGGGGATGAGCTGGTGCACAGGACTCAAGAAGGCTTCACTTGCATTGACACCTTGGCAGGGACGACTGGGGGGCTCTGCTGGACTGGTCAGCTAAAGCACCTGCATATGAACTGTCCAGCATGGTGGGCTCTGGATAGTCAGCCTTCTTGGATGACAGCTTAGGGCTCCCAGAGAGCATTCCCAAAGGCAGGGTATGGAAGCTGTCAGTCTCTTCTAGAAATCAGTGCAGGGTCCCTTCCAGTGCATTCTAATGATTGAGCAGTCATAGAGCCAGTCTGGATTCAGCAGAAGAGGAACAGACCTCACTGTCAATGAGAGGAATAGAATTAGCCTCCACATTTAATTTACCATATAGAGTAAGAGAGAAAGGAATCAAGGGGCCAGGTTTATTTTGTGTTATTTAAAATTGTGACAGTATGGAAATAACCAAAATATCCAACTGAGAAAAATAGCCAAATATGTCTTATATATATTTACATTCACAGAATGGAATGTTTGTCAACTGATAAAATGATATTTTCAGAGAAAATCGACAGATGAGGGAGATGATGCAGGGTATGCCAGTGTGTGTATGAGGGTGCGTGTGTATGTTTGTGTGCCCAGGTACACACTTGTTGAAAAGTTCTCAGGCGGAGGAGGATTGACCTTCAGCTTCTTGTGTCACCAGCCTCTTTCACTAGTGATCGGGGGTCTCCAGGCCTCCTTGCATGGCTATTTAGACCGAATTCTCCTTAATGTGGGCACCTTTAAAGTCTGCCTGCTGACAGTTCATCAGGGACTTGGAGATTAGGAGGTAAGCAGGCCATTGCTCAAATGACACTGAGTAGACCGGATGCCACGGTCATGATCCTAATCCAAGTGTGTATTTGATTTTTAAAACACTTTTCCTGGATCTGCAGAGACCACCAAGTCTCTAAGAAAGTGTTTCCATCATCAAGGTCAGGGTCAAGGTCATCTGTGTGGACCTGTTGGTTGGGGGAAGTTGCAAAGAGCCTCCTCATTCATTCATCCATTTGGTCATCAGAGGTGCTGGGGCAAGGTGAGGACAGGGCAGCTGTCCGTGCCCAGCACCGTCCTAAGTCCTGGGGCTGTGGAGATGAGTGAGATTGGTTCTTTGTCCACGAAGAGCTGGCTGCAGGACCACATCTGGCATCTCTGTTTCTTGGCCTGGCCAAGGACCAGCGCTTCATAGTAACCCTGTGAATACTTGGATGAATGAAATGAATGAATGAATGAATGGGGGGAACCATTTTGGAATGAATTTGGGAGGGTAGAGAGTCAAATGTGTAGCTCAAATCAGGATCCTGTCAGTGGTGTCTGGAGTGTTCCACGGAATTCTCATCTGTCTGTATGTCTGGGTCTTTGAGCAAGCTAGCATTCCTAACTCAGCTGTCAAACCACTACCGGCAATCACAGTCAGCCACAGTTGCCAGCATTTTGGAGATTTCTATGCAGAATTTTAAAAGACAACCCCTCTTGGTGAACAGATTGCAAAATGTTGTCCTTCCCTCTGGACTAACCCGATCTGTGGGGGATAGGGCTCCCAGGCTCACTTAGTTCCGGCCCCAATCACCCTCTTGAGCTGTGGCTTTGTGCATTGCACAACTGAAGGGAGCAGCTCAGGTGTCTGGGATCCTTCTGGGTCATTCGTGTGACCTGCTCTGTTTTTCATTCTGCTCTCGTGAGCTTTGGACAGCGTGGCCCAGGCCGTGATTCTGTCTCTAGCCTCAGGGCTCCAACTGACTGGCACTGAGTTTGAGGCTTTTTCTGTTTTCCACCCTGACTTTTTCAGTCTTCACCTCAGGCTCTGCCTTTGGGTCCAGCCTCCACACTAAGCCTGCAGGAATCTCTCTACACCCTAGTGAAGGGGCCTTCAAAACAGGATCTAGAGAGACAGGCCCTGTCCTCTTCTCAGCAGAACAGACCAGGTTCAGAGGCACCTATGGGGATTGGAGGGAGAGGATGCAGCTGACTCTCTCCCAGCAAAGCCACCACTGTTATGATCATCACTTCGTGCTTTGCAAGTAACTGGAGTGCTGGGTTCACTTGGGAGAATCAAAGCCAGGATCCCAGCTGCTTTGTTCTTTCCCTGCGCTCTTGTGTGTTCATTTCAGTTATTCCTTTAGAGCAGAATTTAAGTTGTTTATTGATTTGGGCTGTCAGTTCTCGGGTAATGCTCCAGGCAGGAGCCCAGATGGCAGTAAGAATTCCACTACACCTAGCAGCACCCATCCCCCACCCCAGCCTCTGTTGTTTCCAGCTCCAGTGGCAAAGTCTTAAGCACATTACTCTTAGATAACACTTCTTTTTCCATCTAAAGGCAATGCAATTTACCCTTCCCAAGAGCTCCTTTCATATTCTCATTTCAAGTTTGAATTCCTCCTCTATGCAAATTCCTTTGCTAAGGTTACATGCTCTTCCCCTCCTGTTGAAGAATTGGGGATAAGGTAGTGATAAAATATGACTTTGTGATTTAGAAACATATCCTCTCCTGCAACTTCAGGCCATTTTCTTCAGCAGACACCAATTAGAGGGACCATCCTATTCAATAAATAATTACTTCTCACCTAGTAGGTATCAGCTACGGTTCTCGGTGGTTGGGGCACATCTGTAAACAAAACAGACAAACCCCTGCCTTCATGGTGCTTATATTTTATGAGGGAGACAGAAATATGAGGGAGCATAAGTAAATGAGTAAATTTCATGCTCGATTAGAAGCTAGTAGGTACTCTGAAGAAAAAGGCTGCAGAGCAAGGGAGACAGAGGATGCTTGTGGTAGAGGTGATTTATAAATCTAAAGAGAGTGGCTAATCTCGGCCTCATTGAAGAGGTGATATATTAATGGATTTGAAGGAGATGAGAAAGATTTAACCAAATGGATCTTGAAGGGTAGGGGAGAAGGGAGGAGGGAAGACTTTTCTGCATCAGGACAGCCAGTGCAAAGGCCCCGAGGCTGGAATGTGCTTATTGTGTTCAAAGAACAGCAAGGAGACCAGGGGGCCAGGAGCTGAGTGTGTGAAGAGGAGGGTGGTAGGAGACGGAGTCAGGGAGGGAACTGGAAACTAGAGCTCACAAGGCCTCAAAGACTACTGTGAGGATTTAGGCTTTTGCTCTGCGTAAAATGGGGAGATGTTGAAGAGTTTTGAACAGAAGAGTAAGGTGGTTTGCTCACAGGTAGACAGCATCAGTCTGGCTGCAGAGCTGAGAATAGACAGGAGAAGTCCATTGCAAATCCGGGAGAGAGACGACGCTGACATCTGCAGGAGGAGAGCTGGTGGAAACGGTTGGATCTCAGACCTAGTATGAAGGCCAGCCAGCAGGTTAGCCGGTGAATTGGAGGTGGAAGTGGTAGGAAGGAGGGAAGAGACCCATGAGAGAGGGAGAGGTTTATGCCTGGGCTCCTGGGAGGATGGAATTTCTGCCGACTGAGGTGGGGAAGAACAGGGACAGGTTCATTGGGGGAGGCCAACGGTTCAGTTTTGGACACGTTAAGTGTGAAATATCCCCTGAATATCTGTCAGGCAACATGAGAAAATGGAAAAGATGGCTTTTGAGTTGAGCAGACCTTAACTGAAATCTCATCTCCACCACTGGTAGCTCTGAGACCTTCAGAAAAGTACTGAATGACATCTCTGCGTGTCTGATTGCACGATCCTGAAACATAGACAATTCTCTGCACACACGCTGCGCTGGTCATGGAGATGAGGATGAAGTATTAAAGTGTGTGTGTCGTGGAAGCAAAGTCAGCTAGAGAGGTGAGTCCCTGCTCATTAGATTTCCAGGAAGGCCAGTCTCAACTCAGAGACTCTCCGGTAACTTACTTCCTCCGCTCTGGGGCTCAATTTCCTTACCTCTAAAGTGAGAAATGGCATGAATAACCTTTCAGGTCTGTTTTAACATTAAGATTGCATGAGTGTGGGGCCCTTGGGGTTGTTGAAGGGACTCTGCCTTCCAGCTCGCTAGTGTCCTGCCTCATGCTGGGAATCCACACGTGTGCACACACACACACACACACACACGCTAGTGTCCTGCCTCATGCTGGGAATCCACACATGTGTACACACACACACACACACACAGAGAGCACAGCCAAGTTCTGCAGGTTTTCTCGTGTTTGGACAGAGTGCATCTCCCTGGGCCTGCCAGTGACTGCATCTGGCCAAATCCTTTTTAATTTGAGGCTCCTAGAGCCCCATGCTGTTGCTCTCCTTCCTCTCTGGCTCGCAGTCTGGCCTCACCAGACAGAGAGAGCAGTCCAGGCAGTTGCTGTTAGCCTGGTGCAACCACCATCTGCCGAGGGAATGAACTCCCCATCTCTCTGCAGCAGTTCCAACAAGAGCAGAGGTAAACACCAGAAATCTGGAACACCATCTTACGGAAGTGCCCCAATCAGCCTGCCCCCCGCCCCCGGTGTCCTCAGAACTGCGTGCTTGGCTTTCCCTCCATGCCCCTCCCTTGGGGCACCGGCACCACCACCTGGGTGACCCCTCTAAGCTGCCTCCTTCCAGGCATCCCATTAGGCTTGTTCATTCACTTCCTCTTGGGAGGTGGCCTTGATGGTCACCTGCATGGCTCTTTTTTGGGGAGTGAATCACTTTAGAGCTGGTTGATGTGCCTGCAGACTGCATTATGCTTCTGTGATTCAGTTTCGCAAGGAGCTTGATGTTGCCTTTATGCTCTTCCTGTTACAACATCCATTGGCATTAAGCTGACCTGTCTGGCTTTATTTTTAACTGTCTCTCTATTGGTCCTCTTTCTTGGTGCTAGCCTGTTTTTCTTCAGACTAGTTAGTCTCCTCGTTTCTAGAATACTACTTGACCCGAACATTCTAGTATACTTTATTGTCAGTTTTATTCTTCCTCATTTTACTCCCTAGTGTAGTCCCTGAGCACCCATTTATCACAGCACTTACCGCTCTCTATCCAAGTGACCTGTCCTACCCGACAGACAGTAAGGCAAGAATCGGGTATCGGCCATCTCTGTGGGTGCAGCAGCCAGTTCAGGGGCAGAAACCCATGGGAGCTCAGGAACCATTCGTAGAGTGAATGAATGGATGAAGGAACTAATAAGTTACTAATCGTACAGAGAAAAAGATGGTGAATTCACTTGTGCTCCTACCCAGGAACATATATAAACATATTAATGCCTTTGTGTCTCTCCAAACCTTAGTCCATCTAGTGAAGCACAGGGAGTTTTGGAAGCCAGGCTATTTTCCTGACTGGGATCCCTCTTGGGTCAGAAAGCAAGCTCCGGAGCACACCAGGAGGTCATAAAGCCACACTGACTAGGGCATGCAGAGCCAGGGAACCTGGCCGTAGCATCTTCAGGTCCCTGGGGAAGGATGCCCATGGATATTCTCTGCCTTCCTCCTATCCTGAGAGAGTCAACTGATTGACTCACTGACACACCCAGTCAGTCAGCAGATACCTTCTGAGCACTGACTTCTGGTCAGGCGCTGTGCTATGAGGCAGAGCTGCACTGGTGAGCTTACACAAAACTCCCTTCCAGATGCTCACAATAGCAGACAAGTAAAAGAGGGTCCAGAGGAGGCACTCGACGCCCACTCAGGATGTAGGGAAGGCTGCCTGGAGGAAGTGATGTGTGAAGTGGGATGAACACAAGGTGATGGAGAGACCTGTGGGTTCCCACCCGGTGATCTAAGGACAAAAGGCTGAGGAGGGAGAGATCGCCTAATGACCCCAAAAGCACTTACACAGGCTGGATTATAGGGCATGAAGGGTGGAGGGATGAGCAGGCATTAATTACTCCAGGGACTGGTTGGCACCTCAGGAACGTAGTTCTCATTGTGAAAGCAATTTTAAGCAGAGAGGTGTGGTGATCAGAACTGCATCTTCGGACACTCACTCTGGCTTCTGTGTGGAGAGTTGTAGGGGACAGAGTGAAATCAGAGCGTCCAAGGTTGGTGGCCGTTGTGGTCATCCCGAGGATTGTGGCTAGCAGGGCAGGCGAGGGGGCTGGAGAAAAGTGGGAGGATTCCACAGATTTTCAGAAGGTAAAACTGACAGGCCTCAGCAGTCTGTTAAATCAGGGTTTAGAAAACAAATCTGTGGACCAAATCTGGCAGAGTGCCTGACTTTGTAAAGTTTTATGAAACCCATTCACACTGCAGTGGCAGAGTGGAGGAGTTGCTGTGAGATCTTGTGAGTTGCAAAACTTAAAACGTTTACTCTGTTTTTTTTACAGAGAACTAACTCCTGGGTTAGATGCAAGGCACTGGGGGAAGCGAGGGAGAGGAAGGATTTGAGGGTTTGACATTTGGATTTTTAATGTCCGTGCCTGTGGTTGAGATGGAAACTCAGGGAGTGGAAAGGGGGTGGTCTGAGTCCTTACGGCTGTGCTAGCCTTGCTTCTTAATGGGTACTTCACCCAGCTCTTTCCAGCTTCCTCCCCAGGAAAACTGAGCCCTGTTCTTCTCTGTTTAGCTGGAACTCTGCTGGGATTTATCATTCTTCTAAAACTATGACCTTGGTTTCACCTGACCGTAGGATTACTTGCTGTCCCCATCCACCTTGACCAAAGGGCTAGGCCAGTGCCCACCTTCCTGGTCTTTCCAGGCACAAGTCACCCTATCTGGGGCCAGAACTGGATTCAGTCGTTTTCCCAGCTCTGGGCCAGGCAGTTTCTCTCCCCTTCCCTCTCCACCAGCCCACCCGCTATTGTGTTGCTGAAGTCCCAGCAGCCTGTGCCTCCACCTCCACCTGCACCTGCGCCGGGGGACCAGAAAACCTGGGCTGATGCAGCTTTGTCCTCTCCCCCTCCCTCCCTCCTCTCCAGCAGTGGCAGCCTGCAGGGACATGGGCTGTGATGGTCTTTCTCTGAGGCCAGGGAACAGTCCCTGCTGTGTCTTTCTAAGCAGGTCACCATTGGTGGGTGTGCGAATCCACTTTTCTGCTTGTCAGAGTGACATTTTCACGATGCCCAAAGTTATTAAGTGGCATCTTTGGGCACCCACTTTTTAACCAAAGTGGAGTAGGCTGGAAAATGTCAATAGTGATAATGTACAGTTATGTCCCCAACACCCTTTTGATTGAACGCAAGGTGGAAACGGTACAAACCAGAGAGCCCTTTGCAGGGAATTGCCAGTTAAAGAATTTGTTCAGACTCACGGGTTTCTTAACTGTAAACCCAGAGTGTCTTAAATAAAATACCAGCTGCCACAGCCCTCTGACTGACTGCAGAGTGTCAGCCTGCACTGCTCTGGCTGGTTCCACAGCCCCAGGCCCCCGGTGCAGGCTCAGGGCTTCCCTAGCTTTGGAGCCAAACCGCCCTCCGTCAGGGGGATGGGAGGAGTGTGTGCTGCTCTGCTGTGAGGCCACTTTGCTGATAGTTTCCCACCCCCTCACCCCAAGCAGGAGACCCTGCCCTGATACCTGTATAGACAGAGGTTTGAATGGAAGTGAAGGAGGAAGCAAGATCTGGTGAAGTCATTGGATCGTAGCATAGTCACCGGGTGAATGCGCCCAACTTCACATCTGGGCTGTAGACTAGAATGTTTTCCAAAGCCTGAGACTGACAGGTGCGGCTTAATTCCCACCACAAGACTGTCAGTTGCTACCTCTTATTGAGACCCTCTCTGAGGTCTGACAGCTTGTGTCCTTCTTCCAGAAAAGCCCCTTCCTGCTAGGGAAGGGTATTTCATCCAGACCTTCATGGGTTGAGCAGGTGGGGGCACTTGCTCACCAGTGGAGACACCTCCCCGACTAGCGTCCAGGGTGCTTGCCTGGTCCAGGGCAGGCTGGGCTGTGCTGCCGGGGTCACGTCGCTCATCTTCCCACGTACATCCCTGCAGCCACTCCTTAGCTAGAGGCTTCCTCTCGTTCCCAGTGCAAACAGCCTGCATTCAGCTTCAGTGCTGCCTTCTGTCTCCTCTTCTGGGTGGTTTTCATCCTTCAAATCACACCTGTTGTTTTTTTGTTTTTTAATTTTTTTATTGACATGTAGTTGATTTACAATGTTAGTTTCAGGTGTAGAGCAAAGTGACTCAGTTATATGTATATATACATATTCTTTTCAGATTCTTTTCCAGTATATGTTATTACAGGAAATTGAATATAGTTCCCTGTGCTGTACAGTAGGTCCTTGTTGTTTATCTATTTCATATTTAATAATGTGTGTCTGTTAATCCCCAACCCCTAATTTATCCCTCCCACCCTTTACCCTTTGGTACCATAGATTGATTTCTATGCCTGTGAGTCTGTTTTTTGGTTTGCAAATAGAACTTGTATCTTTTTTTCTTATTAGATTCCACATATAAGTGACATCATATGATATTTTTCTTTCTCTGTCTGACTTATTTCACTCAATATGATCATCTCTAGGTCCATCCATGTTGCTGCAAATGGCATTATTTCATTCTTTTTTATGGCTGAGTAATATTCCATTGTGTATATCTAACACCCCTTCTTTATCCAGTCATCTGTAGATTGACATTTAAGTTACATCTTGTTTCCCTTGTCTGTTTCTTGTGGGCACCTTGTGGGCTCAGGGAACCTTCAACACCTTGTTGCCCAAATCCCACAACATTAATTAATTGTCCCTTAAATCGTGCATTCTTTAATTTGACAAACATCTTTGACAAAGATGCTGGGCACTGGAGATGTACTGGCAAACAAGACAGGTGTGAGCCCTGCCCTCAATGAGTGTATATTCTAATGGGGGAGACAGACCAAAAAGAGGATGAATTACAGCTATTGTTTATGTGAAAGATGACTTTCTGCTCTTAGAGGTCCAGGTAGACAGTCTATTACCTGGGAGGAAGTTAGTGACTGGAAGGGGCAATGGGGAGGGGTGCTCTTCTGGGATGCCTTAGAATGCAGAGAATGTTCTGTTTCTTGACCTAGATGTCATGTATACAGGTGTGCTTACTTTGAAAAAATTCAGAGATTAGGTTATGGCACATTTCTGTATGGACATTAAAATTTGATGAAAAGGTAAATAATGAATTAAAAAGTTAATTACGTATAATCATGGCAAGCGCTATGAAGCAGGAGAGGACCTGGCTTGCATGAAATGGGGCTTTCCTGAGAAGGTGGCATTTTGCATGAGCTCTGAAGGACAAGGTGGAGTTACCTAGGATCAAAGGGAAAAGTGGAGAGAACATGCTGGTGGAGGAGTCAGCATGTGCAAAAGCCCTGAGGTAGGCAGGACAGAACCTCAGGATGGCCTGTCAATAGAACCTGGGGGAAGACCCTGCAGCCTAGGCAGAGAAAGCAAGAGGGGAAGGGTGCCTGTGGGAGGTGAGGCCAGAGGGCAGCAGAAGAGGCAGGGCCTGGGGACAATGGGAAGTCACTGAAGGAAGCCAGCTGTCACTCCTGTTCCGATGAGATCATTCTGGCTCCTGTATGGAGGACAGGCTGTGGCCAGGAGGGGAAGCAGGGACACTACCCTAACATGAATCGGAGGGCAGCCAGTAGAACCTCCGTTCATCGTAATCGGCCAAGCAGCATCTATCCTGTACTTCTCCCTAATCCTGATTCTCATGCCTGTGGCAGGAATCATTGAAAACCGTATCCTAAAATGAAGAGTCTTTGTAGTATATTGATTACGCTGGTCTTGTAAACCATAAAAGGAGAGCCACACTCTCCCTAAGACTCAGGGAAGAGGCCAAAGCAGAGGTGAAGGGAGCAGAGGGCATTCTTATGGGGAGAGGGAAGGGAGGGAGGGTGGCCTGGACCAGGGTGTTGGCAGCTGAGATGGAAGGAAGTGGGCGACCTTCCCAGGGCTCTTTCTGGAGCATCTTCCAGAGATGCCCTGTAGCCCTCTAAGAAGGCAGTTTGGCAACATCAGTCAGGAGCTCTCAAAACAGTCACATCCTTTGACCCAGAAATTCCACTTTAGAAATCTATCCTAGCAGAAATCTGAAGTATGCAAATAGCTTCATTTACAAAGGTTTTTGCTATTAGTTTTCTATCCTTGCTGTACCGAGTTACCGCAAACACTTAGTGGCTTTAAACAACACAGATTTATTAGCTTGCACTTCTGGAGGTCAGAAGGTTGAAATGTATCCACTGGCCTAAAATTGAGTTGCCTGCAGGGATACATTCCATAGGGTGGTTCTAGGGGAGAATCTGTTTCCTTGCCTTTTTCCAGCTTCTGGAGGCCTTCTGCATTCCTTAGTTTATGGCTTCATACTTCCTCTTCAAAGCCAGCAGTATGGCATCTTCAACACTCTTCCTCTCCCTGCCCCTTCTCTCCCCTCCTCCCCCACATCTCCTCCCCTACTTCCTCTTCTCCCTCCCCCTTCACCTCCCTCCCCCTTTCAGTTATAAAGACCCACAAGATTACATTGGATATACCTCGATAACAAGATTACATTGGATATACCTCGATAATCCAAGCTAATCTCCCCATCTCAAAACCCTTAATCACTTAATTAGCTTAATCTGCAAAATCCCTTTGACAATGTAAGGTAATATATGCACAGATTCTGGGGATTAGGACATGGATGTGGACATTTGCGGGGAAGGGGACATTGTTGTTTTTACCACAGTCCTCACTCATCGCAGCATTGCTGTGATGGTGAAAGGTTAGAAACAGCCTACGTGCCCCTTAGAGGAAAATGATGGCATACTCTCTTCCTCCTCATCACATATGCCACCATTAAAATGTTTATGAGAATGTGCTGCATCTTCTTTATCTGTTCAGCTATTGATGTGCACTTAGGATGCTTCCATATCTTGGCGGTTGTAAATCATGTTGCTGTTAATGGCAGGATGTATGTATCTTTTTGAATTAATTCTTGTTTTGTGGTTGGCTTTATTCCTTTGATAACTATGTAAGTTTAAAAAACTAAAGCTCTAGACATTCTTAGAAACAATGAACAGTACATATATTAAATTTAAAAAATATATGTGCAGTAAAAAACAAAAAAGGAAGTGAGCTATCAAACCATGAAAGACATGGAAGAAACTTAAAAGACATATTACTGAATGAAAGAAGCCAGTCTGAAAGGTTTACAAACTGTATGATTCCAACCAAATGACATTCTGGAAAAGGCAAAGCTACAGAAACAATAAAAAGAAAAAGATCGTGGTTCTCAGGGGTTGAGGGGAGGGAGGGAGGGAAGAATGAATAAATGGACCACAGGGGATTTTTAGGGCAATGAAATTATTCTGTATGAAACTATAGTGGTGGCTACATGTCATTAGGCATTTGTCAAAGCCCATAGAATGTACCACATCAGGAGTGAACCGTAATGTAAACTGTGGACTTTGGTTGATAATAATGTGCCCATGTTGGTTCATCGATTGTACCTAATATGCCACACTGACGACTGATGTTGAGGTTAGGGGAGTATGTATGTGTGGGTGGGAAGGGCTACGTGTGAACTCTGTATTTTCTGCTCAATTCTGCTGTAAACCTGAAACTGCTCTGAAAAATAGTCTATTAATAAATAAAATGTTTATGAGAAACTGATTATAACATGGACCTCGCTGATGCTGTAATATTTGGTAGAAAATTACAAGTTTGAAAAAACCATTATGCATTGCATAATGTGTTAAAAGTTGAACAATTATGAACAAGTAGGATTGTGAGGAAATAGTGGTTCACATTTGTTATACCTGGTAGTTGTGCATTTATTTGGTAGTTTGTAACTTTCTGCATTTCCCTAATTTTTGTATAATAAACATATTGATTTAATAAAATCTATCAGCATTACCAGAAGGAAGGAAGGAAGGAAGGGGAAGGGAATGGAAGGAAAGGAAGGAAGGAAAAAAAGGAAAGGAAAGGAAAGGAAGGAGAGGGGAGAGGAGGAAGAAGAATGGGCAGAGATTGGAGAGACTTGAGGAGAGGTTCCAAAAACTCTCTAGACCCAAAGCAGAGAGTTGACCCAGTGCTCCAGTGGGTCCAAACTTTCCATTCACCTGCTGAGGTCAAGGTGTTAGGCATCTATGGCTGTGGAGGGGTGGGGGTGAGTATGATGGATGATGGACATCATTTGATTTGCTTCCCTAACAGGAGATGGTGAAATTGCTCCCCAGAGTTAGTAGTGTCTCTTGCAATGTGGTCTGAGAGCCTGGGTGGGAGCTCCCTGATGACAGGTCATATACCCTCCCAGCACATAAGACATCACTCAGTGGTTCCAAGCAAGGATGGTGGAACAGTACCTGCAAATGGACATCTTTAGAACTGTACCATTCATGCACATCAACTCAGTTCCATCGGTGTTATTTTCACATGCAGTTAAAGCTACTTATTAGTTCCCCCAGAGCCACTTGGTTTGTAAGGGAAATGGAAATCGGTTTTCTTGAACTAAAATTAGTTCATTAGCAGAGCTTTCTGAAGATCTAATTCATTATTCTGCTAAAAGTCTTGGCTGCCTTGCCAATGCCAATACTCAGACACTTTAAAAAGGTACCAGTGGATATGCACACTTACAAATAGTGGAAATTTCCACAAATTTTTAAAAGGGTGTTTTGTTACACATCCTAAATGTGGTCTTGGGTTAATTGTAATTTTCAACAACTCTTTTCCTTGCATTAAAATATCTACAGAATAGCTGTTAGGTTTTACTTTTGTTCCTGTGGAATTGCTGCATTGTTACAATTTTGATAGTTCTGTCCACATCCAATTTTAATATACAACCGAGTTCATTGTCACAAAGTCAGATAGAGAAGAGTAGATATGCTGTGGAGTCTTGTTCTTTACCTGTTCAAGTTAACTTTGGCAGAAGAGTTTGAGAACCACCGAGATGGGCGGGCAACTTGGATAGTAGAAGATGCAGAGTCAGATGACAGATAATGTGAATTTCCTTGAAAAATCTTTGGCGACATTTCCTGGAAACATCTAAATGTAGAAGTAAATGGCTTATTAATTACAAGCCTCTCACCTTGGTAATTAAGCAATAAAGGCCCATCAGGCAGTGCATTTGTGGGCGATTAGAGCTGTGTTTGGTGAAGTCAGAATCTTGCAGCTGAAGATTAAGTGTTTTTCACTACCTGAGAGATGCATTAATCACCTGGAGGCCCCCTGCCTGGTGGATTTGGTTGCTTATTTGGAATGACATTTACACATCAAAGTGAGAAATCTCTGTCCGTGCTGAGAGAGCTCTGGAGAGAAGAATAGTTACTCAGCAAGGACAAGCGCGGTTTCCAGATGTGATATCCTGACTCAGTGTAGCATCTGCCCAAGGGTCACCTCTGTGCTGGTTTCCGGAGGTGCAGATGGGAGAGATGCCCCAGACACCGATGACACACCCTGGGTATCCAGCCAGGTGTAAATGAGCCTTTCCAAAGGACAAAGGGAGACAGTGTGGGGAGCAGAAGTGCATCCGTGTTAGGGAAAGGCAGCTCTGAATTTACATACTAGCTTCTGTCTTTCCTGTGAGTTCTTCATTAATCCTGCAAGTTACTTAATCTTGCTGATCCTCAGTTTTCTCTTCTGCAACATGGACATATTAATCGGCAGTAGTCAGCTGTTACTGAGTGAGAAATCGAGCACAGAACATCAGCGGCATACGACAGTGAGCATCTATTTAGAGCACATGAGCAGGATGCATTATGCCCGCTGAGTTTGTTTACACATCCACAGGTTGACTGGGAGGTCAGCTGGTCCAGGTGGCTGGGCTGGGTCTGGTTTTGAGGCAGTTCTGATGACCTGTGTGTCTGTTCTCATGTCTCTCTTTCTGCTCTCAAGACCAGTGAGCTAGTCAGGGCTTAATCCTTATGGGGAAGGCAGAGGCACTGGGGGTGAGAGGAAACATGCAGGGCCTCTAAGGACCAGTGTCCACACTGGCAAATCATCACTTCTGCCTCATTCTCTCAGCCAGAGCAAGTCCCAAGGCCTGGCCCAAAGGCCATGCCATTCCTTCAGGGGGAAGAACTGGAAAGTCGCTTGGCAAAAGGCCCTGATAAAGGGAGGGTAGGCATTTTGAGCCCACAGCGCAAACTGTGACACCATTTTTCTCCCATACAACTGTTACTGTTTTGGAGAGGGGGCAGTTTCTGTGGGTGCTGGACGTAGAGTTCTGAAAAAGACATTTTCATGCAATGTGAAGCTTAATGAGCAAGTCAGACATGAAGCAGATAATCATGTATATGCACAAAAATTAATTGATGGCAATTATTATAAATATTACAAAGGAATAGAGAGGAGTGCTAAGAGAAACTTCTAACCAGGGGCTCGAAGGAAAGTTTTGAGCAGAGTACCCGGCAAATGATAGGTGTTCAGTAAAGCCAGGCCACCGTGTACAGCTGTGTGCTGCATACATTGTATAAAGACTCCCAGCCCAGGTCGGGGTTGAATGCGTGTTGTGCTCACCAGGCTTTGCAGGCTGGTCTGGGGCTGTGAGGCAGCCCTGTAGTAAAGGGTAGTGTCCTTCCTCCCCAGCCCCAAACATCCCCCCAAGTTTATGGTGCACCATTTGTAGAAGGTCACAACGGGGAAATATATCTTGTGTCCCATATAAGCCAAAACTGGGATCCAGAGTCTGAATGTCCTGCTGAACTGGTCATCTTGGGCCCCACCTTCCCAGGCACCTGATAGCAGGAGTTGACACACATGGTGGGACAGGGGAAGGGGTTCTGCAAGGGAAAAGAAAAGGAATGTCTATGGGGGAGACAGGAGAGATGAGGATTAGGAGAGGGCTCTGGGTAATGGCTTCAGGATCACTGTACCTGTCTTCAGCCTGGGACTTTGTGGGACCTTGCGGACTAGTCATGCTAACTCAGGGCCAAGTGATAAGGTGTGAAAGAACATTGGGAGGCCTGAGGAGAACTCACCACCATTTGGCATCATGGAGCTGCACCTGTCTGTGTGCTCTGTGGGGCCCAGTGGAGAGGAACAGGCAGAAGTGGGTTGGTGGATAGGGTGCAAGCTTAGACACTTGACTGATATTCACATGATTGTATAAATCAGTAGGTGACTCATTTAGGGCCTTCCAAAGATGCTCTTATTCCCCAGACTTCCTGTGACTTTGATCCTTTCATTTTCTTCAGCTGTTTACCGAGCACCTATTGTCTGCAGGACTGTGATAACATATTTTAAACACAGAGATGAACACAGCAGGGGCTGTCTCTGTCCTCAAGTGGCTTGCAGTCTATTGGGAAAGGAGACATTGGACATCTAATTTCATGGCGAATTCTTTATTCACAGTAATTGCTACCTTACATATCTGAGGCTTGGTTCCCTGATCTCTGAAGTTGCAATAATGATGGTCTTCTAAGCTTGCTGTAAGGGTTTGATGAGCTACTCCATGTAAAGTGCTTAGCACAGTAGCAAAAGCTGAAGTATTATTCTTATTCCCAAATGACTCCGAGGGCACTTGAAGGATCCTGAGTTCGGCAGCTCAGAAAGCTCTCTCTGGGCTGGATGGGGCACCTCTGACCCAAGAGCCAGTTTCAACATCTGGACTTCAGTTTCCAACAGTTTGAGTTCTGACATTCAGCTTTTATTTGAGGTCCAACCCAGAGGGGCGTGGATGAAATTTGATTTATTTTGATGACAGTTCTTAGTGGAGACCGGCGATCAATCATATGTCAAGATGCTGTTTTGAAAGGAACTGGGTTATAGGTGGACTTCGGAGACCAAGCTCCAGTTACAGAGTGAGCTGTGGTAAACACATCGCTAGTTCTCTCTGCTCCTCGATTCTCACATGTAAAGTGGAGGATAATAATACCAACCTCGGAGGGTTCTACTGGGATTCAGTGAAATAATAGGAGTGAAAGCCCCCAACACATGTGTGCTTGGCACCCAGTAGGCACTCAGCGAATGGCAGCTCCTACCTTGACTGGTTTTGAGTGTTCAATGGAAAGCAATGAACTGACTATTTAAGCCATTTTGTCGCATAAATACTAATTAATACGATCACAATAATGAGCCCAAGTACCATGTACCAAGGTGGATACTGTAGGCCACTGGAAAAATATATCACAACTGTAAAGCAGGCCTGGTGTTCAATAAATACTTTGCAACAGATTAATCATCCCCTACATCTGTGCAGTGCTGCAGAGTTAATGAAGCCATTTCACGCCGGTTGGTGTAGTTGATGTTCACAACAAACAGGTGAAGTTGACATTAACTCACTGGGCAAGTATCTCAGAGCACCATGAGGAATATTGTAGCTCTGAAGGGGAGACAAGGCTTCTGACTCAAAGAAGACTTCATGCTTGTTTGGGAAATGGGCCGATCTGTGAGTTGCTTCTCTGGAGTGTGATCAAAGAGGGAAGTGTGTGGTGGAGGGACTCCTCACCCCCCGGGGATCACAGAAAGCTTCTTAGTGGAGAAAATACCAAATTCGAGTCTTAAAATGTGACCAGGAGTTGTATAGACGGAGAAGTCTGCATTAGTTAGGGTAGGCTAGACTGCAGGAACGAACAGACCCAAACATATAATGGCTTTTTCCTACATTTGAAGGTTTTAAAAATTATCTTTAGTAAAATTTTAATTTTGGAATATTTTAGATTTATAGAAGAGTTTTAGCAACAGCGTAGAGAGTTCCCATCTACTCTCCAGCCAGTTTCCCCTAATGTTAACACCTCACATTTCCATGTACGTTTGTCCTAGACATTAACATTGGCAGGTTACAATGAACAAACATCAGATTTTACTCGGATTCCACCATCCCCCCCCCCCCATTCCAAAAGTGCTTCTTTGGTTCCAGGATCCAATCTAGGACCACACTGCATTTAGTGAAGTTTCTTTTTGGCTCACTCTGGACAGGTAGACAGGATGAACAGTCCTCTGTCCAGCCACTTAGGGACCTAGGTGGACAGGGGCCCTGACATCCTTAGCACAAGGCTTCTTAGGTTGTCCTGGTCCTCTCCGCCCCAGAGGCCTCAAGGGACAAGGAGCGTGGAGGGGTGCATGTGAGGTGCTTGAGGGCAAAGCCAAGTCCCTTCTGCTCGCATTTCATTGATGAAAACAAGTCTTGAGGTTTTGTACCTGCTACTCAGTTTTGCTGTGATTCTAAAGCTGCTCTAAAAAATAATGCCTATTAAAAAAAAAAGTCTGGAGGCCACCAATAGCCAAAGCGAGGGTGGAAAATACATTCTTCTGTAGCTGAGTCGCTGCTTCCCAGCTAAAGCTGTGTGCTGTGGAAGGGGAGGATGAGTTTGGTAGACAGCTAGTTGTCTGTGCCACGGGAGGATAAAGGAGAGTATTTGAGGCAGAAAAAAATTGCATGAATAAAAGCAGAGAAAGGGCAAGTGCTGTTACTGCCATTTTATAGGCAGGCAGGGTACAGGACTCATCCTAGACGGCACAGCTCTTAAGAAGGGCTGCAGCCGCTCAACCCCAGGTCCGCCGTGGCACCCAGACCAACCTGTGCTCGTTCCCCTGACCCAGGAGGCCTTCCATCCACAGGCTGATTGGCTGGGTGAGCCACGGGGATGCGTTTCCATCTCATAAACTTCTGTAAGTGCAGTTTCTCTGAAGTTTTACAGCTGTTCGATGTAGGAGGAAGGCTTTTCCCCAGATTCCTTCATTCTCCCTGAAAAGAGCCATGATGACAGAGGATAAGAGGGACACGTGAAGGGCCCCTAGTCGATTGGTTTTTCCCGCCAGGCTGCAGGCTGCCTCTGTGCCCAGAGGCTCCGTCACAGCTGGGCACAGTGGGGACGGGGATGCGTTAGAGACCGCGTGTCTGCTTGTCATCTCATGTGTGATGCCCATGTCTGTTTACTTCTGGCTGGCTGGAATGTAATTGCTCCCCAGGCTGACAGTGACAAATGGTGGTGTGGGAGCGTATGCTCCTCTGAGTGCTGGGATGGACTTGAGCACCTTGACTGACAAAAGCAGGCGCTGTCACAAAGCGACAGGGGGGTTGCTTCTCAGCTTGAGGCCTTACAGGCGCGGGGAGCGTGCCAGGCGGGTGGGCTCTGAGCTGCTTCAGGAGCTGGTGTCTGTGTCTCCTGGGGCAGGAGAGGCAGCCTGGAGATGGTCCGGGTACTGGCCACGCTGGTTCTGACACGAGGGACCCTGGGTACCAGGACACAGGCTGATGCTTGAACCACGTTGGAGGACTGTGCCTCATTTCTCTGGGGGGGGGGGGGCATCAACATGGAAATAGATTGACTGCGCTTTTCCTCCCTTATTTTCAAAGCAATACGTGTCCATCGATGCAGACAAGTGAAAGGGAAAAGCAAAGGTGACCCTACATGCTTCTAGCCAGACCTACCCATTTTGGAATTTTGCTCTGTTTCCTTATGTGAAAGAGACTGGCTGTTGGACACACATGTCCCCTTGTGTTAGGGTGGCCATGTGGTTGCATTTTAGCCAGGAGTGTGTGGAGGCAGAAGTGAGCTGTGCTTCTTCCATATCGGCCCTTAAAACACTCCACACCCACTGTCTTGTCTTCTCTGCTGCTGACGGCCAGTTGCAGGAGACTCAGAGGGGGACCTCAGGACTCTGGGGGACAGTGGAGCCACTGATAAAGGAGCCAGGGCTCTTCAATGACCAAGTGAAGCAGGGCCTCCCTACAGACCCACATTTGACCATGACAGGCAAAAAAAAAAAAAAAAGAATAAAAATTCCTTGTGTTAAATCTCTGAGGTTACAGATGTTAGCCTACCCTGAACACCTTCCAAACGCTTGCTATGGGTCCGTGTGAATGTATAGACACACCCACCTGTATAATAATGGGGTCATTTCTTCAGTTATTTTTTTAACCTGTTTTAGTCTCTCAAAAATAGTGTGAACATCTATCCATGATAAAGGTTAATTTACCCAATCACTTTAAGATCTACATATTATTCCATTATATGTAGGTACCATAATCTGTTTAACTACTCCCCTATTCCTGGACATGTAGATTGCTTCTAACTTGGATTATTAATAGGCTGGTATATGTCTTTGTGCACACATCCAACCATTTCCTTAGGAAATATTCCCAGAAATTGAATTACTTGACTACATTTAGATGGTCTTTGCTCATCATAGGAATATCTTCTTGGGAAAAAAGGCATTGACTTATAATTCCATCAGGAGCATTTGAGAGATCAGATTTCCCAAAACCATCAACGGCCTGAATACTAAGCTGATACGTGAAAAATAACAGCTTGTTTAATACGTTGTTTTTTGTTTATTGATAATGTTGAGCAACTTTTTCATGTTTATTGGGCTTTATTATTACCAATTGCCTCTTTATGCATTCTTTTCTGTTGGGGCTTTATACATTTCTTATTATTTTATAGGAGCCATTTGCATATTAAGGATGATATATTACTAACATATCTTTCAATTTTATTTAGTTTTTAATATATGTTCTTTGTACTCTTCTTCCTATGGAGAAGTTTTTAATGATGATTTCAGCCTTTCCTCCTTGCTTTTAGCATTATTATACTTTTTGGAAACCAAGACCAGAATATGAAGATATGTTCTAGATTTTGTAGCATTTTTATGATTCTTTTCTTTAAGTCTTTAATCTTTCTAGAATGTGTTTCCATATAGAGGCGATAGTCATCTGGCCTTTATTTACTCTAAAGGCCAGGAAATGAGATCGAACTAGCCACATTCAACGGACTAAAAAAAAGTTTGAGGTGGCTTGTCTGCAACGTTGGAGGAGGACATGGAACACTGAGGCTGGTGGGATTGTCCGGGCCAGGTTATGAGGTTGGTGGACATAAAATACAGCACGGTGATCCCAGGTGCCTGTGGGGCATCCAGATATGCTGGTGGGGAGCTCCAGTGTTGGATGAAGTTGATGCCTAAATCTCTGGACTGGACCTAGGAATAGACTCATGAGAAATGAGTGTGTATATCCACAAACATTCCTACATAAGTGTGTTTGTAATAGCCCCAAACTGGAAACAACCCAAATGGCCATCAACAGGAGACTGGATAAACAAATTGTGATATTATATCCATACAATGAAATACTACTTGGCAAAAGAAAGGTACAGTTTATTGGAATATTTGATAACGTGGACTAATCTCAAAAACTTTATGTTGAATGAACCAAGCTAAGCATGAGAGTGCACACGATGAGATTCCATTTATATGATGTTCAGAACTACTCTGATGCTGATAAAAGTCAGAATAGTGCTTACCTCTGGCGGTGTGGTATTTCCTAGGATGGGGAATAAGGTACTTCAGGAGTGATGGGGATGAATGTTCTCTATATAAGTTTAGGTGGCAGTTATGTGGATATATGCATATGTAGAAATTCATCAAGCTGTACAATTAAGCTTTGTAGACTTTACTGACTGCAAATTATAACTTAAAAGAAAAGCACATCTTGGGAATGGATAAAAATGTTCTACTTCATTTTACAGACAAAGCAACTGAAATCCCATAGAGGTGATGTGATTTGCTCTGAGTTGGTATTTTGGGACAGAGTTGCCTGATTTCAAGGCTGCAGCCAAGTGTTGATGGAATTGTGATTACCTTGATCAGGTGTAGGATGGAGATGCAGGTCTAGGATTCACAGCAGAGCTTCCCTAATCTCCCTGCTCCTTCGACAGATCTCACCTGGTAAAGGCAGGGAGCATGATGAAGTGTGGAGACCAGTTTTCTAACCCCACCCCTTCAGTCTATGAGAAATGAGTCTTGGCAAGAAACAAGCCAAAGTACATACAGTTCCAGAACTACAGAAGTGATCCAGGGATCTAAATATACCGTAAAAGAATTTTACACCTGGCTTCACTGGTACACACCTGTGAGATCATTTGTGCCAATTTTTGTCTTAAGATGTCCCCACGGCATGCATGGTACACTGATGGTGACACTAGGGCTGCCTTATAAGTGTTAAGTACTCTTTGATGACACTTGCAGTCCAGAAGTAAGTCAGACCAAATGCACCTTCCTGCTGCCCACTGGAGTCCCAGCCCAGCCTCCAGCCCTCAGCCTCAGCCCTTTGCAGGGACTTAGGAACACAGGCAGTGACTGCAGGCCTGTGCTTTCCTCTTGAGTTTGCAGGAGGAGGCTGGTACCTCCTCACAGAACTCTCTAAGGAAACTAACACACACATTTACTGATTCAAGAGCTGTTCATCTCTAAGGTAGTATTTCCAAGGAAGAAAAAGCAATTGTTATAGTACTTAAATGAAGGCGAAGGCAAAGGCACACCTCATTTGGAGGCAGCTGCTGCATCCTGGGGACCGGCAGCCCTTGTTGGCAGCCACAGGTTAACCACAGGGCGCTGGTGCCAATACGGAGGTCTCCTAGACCTTTTGGTTCCTGGGAGGAAATTGCTCACAATCTTGAAGTCATTATCAGAAGAGGCTGGAGAGTGCCTGGGACAGCATGCCTGTGTTCTCCTTCCACAGAGGAGGAAGCCTGCAAAGAAGCTTTCACTCAGGCCCCCAGGATTCCAGTTCGACACTTATAAACACTCCTGGGGAGAGGGGTTCTAAAAGAGTGGGCCCTGGTCCCTGTCCCCCAGAGGCTCACAGTCTACTGAGGGACACAGCATATCCTCAGCATATCCACTCACAAGGAGAATCCAGATTGAGGTACATGTGTGCTGATATGTACACGTCTAGGGTCCCAGCTGTGGGTAGATGGCACACTCAATGGGTGAGCAAAAGAAGGCATAGGAAGGGTTCTTTACGAAGATGAAAGCACTGATTCTCAGCTAGGGGATTTTTTTTTCTCCCAGGGAACATTAACAATATCTGGAGACATTTTTGGTCATACTTTAGTTACAACTTGGAGAAGGTTAGCTACTGTCATATAGTGAAAGAGCGGCCAGGCATGTTGTGAAATATCCAACTATACATAAGACTGCCCCCTACCACAAGGAATTAGTCAGCCCCAAATGCCAACAGAACTGAGATAAAGAAACCCTGCTGTAGAGTAAGGTAGCCACTGCCCAGACCACGAAGAAGCAGGGAGAGAATGATTGTCCCAGCTTCTCCATCCTCCTGTTGGCTGGACTCAACCAGCAGCCAGAGGCCAAGGGATCCCAGTGTGGCAGTCTGTAGAAATTAACTTTCTGAACACTGGTTGTTGATGCCAACGTCCATTGTAAGGCAAGAGGGCCAACATTACAAGGCAAGGGCACCAGGACCCAACCCATAGCTCCAGGTGAGTCCTGGTCCTCCTGAGACAGCAGGATCAGTCCTCAGCATCCCTGTGTTGTCCTCTTTTTTTGTCTTTGCTCCCACTGATGCTCTTTTAATGTTTGCTGTCAGAATGAGGACAGGCCTTGAGGGTGGGAGCTTTCTCCTGGCTCCAGGAAGAGGGAGTGTGCAGGATGCTGAAAGAGAGCTCTGCCATGCTGCTGAAATGTCTCATGTGGATTTTCATACAGTTCAAAACTTCTCACCTCCCACCCGGCTTGGATGAGAAAGTAAGAATTAAGGAGTTGCAACATTTTTCTAGCACAATGAACTTTAAAAATGGAATTGCTGTGCAGAGCAATGACTGATACTTCAGTAAACAGGCTAAGTACAATTGCACTATGGTTATTTCAGCTTTGACATTTCTTTGCATTTAGAATAGCTTTGGCAGGGACGTTTGGAGACCAGGCTGTTCTCTCAGAGCCCAAGTTTCTTCAAGTCAGGGGTCAGAGCATCATTGGAAGGGACTGTAATGTCAGGCCAAGCCCTCCAACCTCTAGGTACAATTCCCTTCTCTTTCTGGTCACAAACTACCCCTCCCTTAATAAGAGTTGTATGCCTTTAGATACCATGAGATAGAAAATAAGAGTACATTGGAAATCTATTAAACAGACTTATTTTCTTTAAAAGGATAGCATAGGGGAAGGGAAACAGGGGTTGTTGTTCACCTAAGTGAGTGCCAGGCATTCTGCTAAGTGCTCTACATAAGTTATCTCTGTTGCACAAAACAGAGGTTCTTCCAATCACCCTCACTTCCCTGTAACTGTGGCCTCTGGGATAACAAAAAGAGAGGTGATGGGAACAAAATTCAGAGTGGCTTTCAGATTCCCAGAGGACTTACAGAGCTTGAAATCCTTGCACACATCACAAAGCAGGCAGTATGGGCTTTAAATTAAGCCCTGCTCAATGGACAGAATTTTGCAAAGATTTATATAGATTAAATCCCTTTCTGTCCTACAATTTCCCCAGTCCCTCGGACTCCTAATACAGTTTATTCACCTACTCTCAATACTTCTGACTTTTCTTTTCCCCCTTATTTTGATAGGGGGTAATTAGGCCTATTTCAAGAGATCTAAAAGCATTAACAATCCCCCAACTGCCCTCACCTTTAACATGAAATTGTCAATGCTCTGTTTTCCTGCATTCACAATATCTTTCCTTGAGTTCGTGTCATTGACAATTGAGTGCATATCTGACCAGTTGAGGCCCAAAGAGCATCCAAGTGAGGTTTAATGTTTACCACCTTCAGCAAGGCTTGTAGATTCCCATCATGGCTCTGGGTTTATGGAACCACACTTCTTATCACAAATGTGACTGCTTCCATAGCTTCACATCAGTATTCTATTTTCACATAATAATGATGAATGACAACATGACAAAGAATTTCTAATATTCATTTATTCCAAATCTATTTCTGAGCACCCATTAAGTGTCTGTTACTCTAATAGGCAGATGGTACCCAGTGGTGAGCAGTGAGAACAATCTCCTGGCCCTCATGGAGTCTGCATGCCTCCTGGGGAGACAGTTGCATCAATAATATTGTGCAAAGGAGTGATGAGGCCAACATTTAACTGGAAGATGACAGAAGTTGCCATCATGTGATAGCTCAGTCTTTTTTTTTTTAAATCTGTTAATGCACAAAGCATACGTTTTGCAGAGAAAAGGATGTTTTAAGTATGCTTCTGAACAGTATTCAAGAGGGAAAATTGTTCAAAATTGAACAAACAAAACTCAAGGACCGCCTGTGTGTAATTAGGAATTCTTTTCTCTTCTTCCAAGAACTTTCTTTGTCAGAAAATTCTGCAAGTATTTTCTTATCTTAGATAAAGTGGAACAAACAAAACTCAAGGACCACCCAGGGCTGCTCCTTCCACCACTTTCCATGGTTCTTGATGGCATTTTCTCCTCTGTTGCCCCAGCCGGAAATGTTGACATCACCCTAGGTTCTGCCTTCCATTCACCCTCCATCCAAACAGCTCCTCAGCCACATCCATTCCACCGGAACTGTCTTCTCCTGTATCCGCGGCTTCCCTCTCCAGCCCACTGCTGCCACTCAGAGAAAGGGGTTCCGCTCGAGCCCCAGGCCCGGGGAGACTGCCCCGCCTTCCCGCCTGAGGTTGCAGCCCGGCCCTGGCTCCCTGGTCATCCATCCCTTAGAACCCTCATCCAGCCGCTTCACGCTTCACTCTGCTGAGTGCTGTGGGTTAGAGGGCAGAAGCCAGTAAGCTCTTGGGGCAGAGAAGACAGCCCAGTGTGGGGAGGTGACCATAAGCCCGGAGGGAAGAAAGTAGGGAAGGGGAGAGAAAGAAAAAGGACAGGCTGTGAGAGAGAAAGTGCAGGTGTGAGGAGGGAAAGCGAAAGTCACCGCGGGGAGGGAGAAAGTAAAAGTGGGCGAGAAAGAAAGTAAAAATGAGTGAGAGAGAGAAAGAAAAAGCATATATATATGGGAGAGAGAAAGAGAAAGGAAAGTTGAACGAGAGAGAAAGCACAAGTGGGTGTGAGAAGGTGAAAGTGTGAGTGAAAGAAAGTAAAACAGGTGGAGAGAAAGGAAAGTGTGGGAGGGAGACACAGGAAGCAGGGGTGTGTGAGGAGGACTGCCAGGGCGTGTGGGAGGGAGGGGGGTCCGCGGGGAGGGACAGGGACAGGGTGAGAGAGAAAGTGAAAGTGAATGGGGGGGAGAGAGCCAGCGTGAAAAGTCCAGGGAGGCTGTGGCTCTGAAGATGAGAGGAAAGGGGTGAGGGAGAGTGAGGGAAAAGAGAGACAGGACAGGAGACGAGAGAGACGGGCAGGCTGACGTCGCATCCCGGGACCACGTGTGCTCCGAGTCCCTTCCCGCAGTGTTCCTCCGGCTGCCGGCTCTCCCCGGCAGCTCTGTCTGGGCCTTTCTGGGTTTCTGTTCCCTCAGACTGGACTCACACAGTATCAGAAGCAAGAGCCATGTGCACCTGGAGTTGTGTCCTACAGAGGATCTGTTAAAAGGGGCTTCTGGGCAGGTCAGATTTGAAGCCTTCACAATTTATGACTTGGGATAGGGGTGGTAGATTTTGCTTAGAGATGAGTCATTTCTAGATACCAGTCGCCCCTCCAAGGAACCTTTCCTACTGTTGGGACCCCAGCACCTAGGTAAGGAAATCCAGGTTGTTGGAGGCCCACTGAGATGGGTTATCCTGGAGAAAAGCAAGGACTATAATACCAGCCTAACTGGGTTTGACTTTCAACCCATATTTCTTAAGGAGGTGCTAGTTGGTTTACTACTCAGCCCCTGCCCCAGTTAGGCTATATGTGTAGACGGACTCACTGGTTCAAGGATGAGCATCAGTGCATGTGGACACTGGCCGAGTAGAGATACAAAAATAGACACGCGAACAGCTTGCATTTGTACACATGATCTTCCTCCTGTGTGCCTTCTGTTGCTATTGACTGGCTTCAGACTGGAGGTGGGATGTAGGGGCAAGTCATTATTCTTTAGGGGCGGGAGCAAGTATAAATGTCAAAGCCAAAGTGCAATATTGAAACATATGCCACAGAAAGAAACCGTGTCAAACTGGACTTACTGATGAACGCCCAAGTAGAACGCATTACATAAATATAATGCACTAGCATTTTTTAAAAAGAAAAATAGTCTTCAGTGTTGCAGGCTATTTCAGTACTTGAGACTACATTTTTAATACGAAAAAAATAGAGTTGGATTGAATTTAAAAGGTTTGTGGTTTTCTGCAAAGGGGTTTCTGTAAGTAGACTAGATTTCTTTTTTTTAATTTATCATTGGCTTGTGCATGGTAATGTTTAGTTAATTTCATATTGTTTTCAAGTCAGGAGTTCTCCCCCTGCCTCATTTATTCCTTTGACAATCAGTTTCTAAGGACCTTCTATATGCCAGCTGAGTGTTTGGCATAGAAAAAACAGAAAGAATTAATATATAGCCCCTGCTTTAGTGTGTACTATAAGCATTAGTGCTAAATTCTGATATGTCATTGGAGTAGTCCCAAGTGCTTGCACATCCCTTGACTTTCTCCAAAAGCTGTAGGTTGCCCTACATTCCGTAGTTTAGGTCTTAATTCCTGTTCATTCAGAACATGACAGGCAGAGACATCCTTCCATAGACGTGCCCTGTTGTTCATTACATTCTCTTGATTGCTTCTGAAATATCTCTGGGACTTCTCCCTTCGTCTGTACAGGCATCCCCCCTCACGCCTTTGACATCAGTCACCCCTTGTTCTTACTTTAGACACAGACTCCTAACACAGTTTACTTCCCCCTCTCAACACTTCTGACTTATCTTTTTTTTTTCCTTCTTAAACCAGAATATAATTTCCTCTTGGTTTAGCAGAGTAAGACATTTTCTACAGAATAATTGAGAAAAGTTTAAAGAAGCAAAAGTAATTAGCAATTCCACCACTCAGGATTGGTCCTGATAATAATCCATTCTGTTTTCTACATTTTTTCCTCCCATGTGGATATTTCCCTCCAAAATTGTGATCATAGTGTGTGAAGTTCCCAGTACACTATTTTTATAGTTAAAATAGATCAAATTGTTCTCCACATTGTGAATATTGTTCTGAAACACCATATAGTGATGGAATAATGTACTATTTTATGGAGAACCTGATTACAATGGACCTTAGTTAGTTACCAAATAGAGGTTGTTTTAGGATTTCCCCTTATTTTCACTACTGTTAAATATTTGATGAGTGGCATCTATGTCTTACATTATTAACTTATTATTTAATATAAAGGCCAAGAAATTGAATTACTAAGTCAAATTGTGTTGAATACAGCCACCATTGGATTTTATCATTTTTTGGTTCATCTTGGCCAATAACAAGAACAAAATGTATCCTTTATTTATGATTGTCCTTAGTTAATAGTGATGCTGCACATATGCCATCAGTCATTTTAATATCTTTTCTAAATGCAGGCAGTCCATTTACAGAGATCTGTTTATGTCCTTTGCCCACTTGTCAAAAACTTCCCTGATTGTCTTTTATTGATTGATTTATAAAGATCTTTACATATAAAATAGAAGCATATTGTTTCATATGTTACAAATATCATCCCTACCTTTAATATTTATTGTGTTTTAGATCTGCAGAGGAATTTACTTATAATGTTTATTACTAAATATGCTAATTACAAAAGTAAGTGCACATTCAAGCCAGAGAACTTAGGAAGAAACAGAAATGCAGAAAGGCAGAAAAACCCACCAGAGCTGAGCGATCTTGTCTTTATAGTCAATATGTTTTCTGTATTATGTAAATATGATATTCTACTGTAGGTACATTTCTGTAGCTTTTTTCATATATATATATATATGTATATGTTTCACAATTTATTATGATAGCGAATATTCTGTTATAATAATTGTCTTTAATAACTTGAATAGCTTATTCTATGTAGGTCTTTATTTCACAAATCCAAGAGTTTACTAATTGCCAAGCACCGTGCTAGCACTGGGAATACAGCTGTGAACAAAATCAGCACATTCTCTGTGGTCTGGACAAAGAGTTTCAGCAGAGCTAGCTAGGTGTTACAGAGGAGACATACAGCAGGTATGTGTACATCTATGTTTATAATCATCTTGGGGAGTCATGGAAAGCTACGTAAAGGAAGTGTATTAGTCAGGGTTCTGCTGGAAAACAGACTCAAAGGGTGATATATATTTATATAATAAGGAATTAATTCATGGAATTATGGAGACTGACCATGATAGCTAATGGTATAGTTCTAGTCTGAAGGCCCACAGGCTCAAGACCTAGGAAGACGTAGTGTTTCAGTTCCAGCCCACAGGGAGGATAAGAATTGTGTCCCCTCTTGAAGGCAATCAGGCAGGAGGAATTTACTCTTACTCAGAGCAGGGTCAGCCTTTTTGCTCTGTTTAGACCTTCAACTGCCTGGCTGAGGCCCACCCATGTTAGGGAGGGCAATCCGCTTTACTCAGTCTGTTGATTTGAATGTGAAGCATATCCAAAATCATCCTCACAGAAACATTCAGTACAGTGCTTGATCACAGATCTGGGCACCCCGAGACCCAGTCAAGTAGAGACACATAAAATTAACCATCACAGAAGGTGATCAGTGTTTCATTTGGAGCCTGAAGAATAAGCATGACCAGATTGGGGAGGTACAGATGTGCTTCCTGGGCAGTGAAAAGACCCTAAGGTGGGGATGAGCTCTGTACATCCGAGGGCCTGAAGGAAAACCAGGTGCCACATCAGTGAGGTGAGGATGTAGACATTGACCGATGGATGCCTGGTCCTGGAGGGGCTCCGGGCCACAGTGATGAATTTGGATTTCCTTTAAATACAGTGGGTAGTGTCTAGGGTACTTTCAGTAGAGAAGTGACATGATGTGATTTTTGTGTTTGAAAAATCCCTTAGGCTCCTGTGTGGAGAATGCACTGGTGGACATGAACAGAGGGGAAGTGGGGAGGCCAGGGAGGAGGCTTATGCAGAGATGGTAGTGAATTATAACTGGAGTGTTACAAGAGCAGATGAAGACACGTTTGGTGGATTCCAGGGGTTTTGGACTTGGCATTTGTCTGGCTGTAGCCCGTAAAATGGAGGATGAAATCAAAGCTGGCTCTGAAGTTTCTGACTTGAGAAACTGAGAGGTTGGTGGTCACCAGGGCCAAGATGGAAGCACCAGAGGTGTACAAATTGGAGAGAGGCTGGGGAGTTCATTTCTGGGACACGTGCCTGAGGGGACACCCAAGTAGAGATGGTAAACAGGCAATGAGGCTGTAGGTGAGGAGCCCAAAGAAAAGGTCTGGTCAACAGACGTCAACTTATGCATCAGGATACTTCTGTTTAGTGGGTACTTTCTCTGTGCCAGGACTAGCCTAGGACCCTGACATGGATTAGCTAACTTTAGCCCCCAAAAGCTGAGGAGATCAATATAGTTATTGCCCCATTTTATGGGTTAAGACACTGAGGCAGAGAGAGGTTAAGTAATCAGTTGAAGGTCACAATGTGTGCAGAGCAGAGTATTGAATCTATGTAGTCTATCTCCCATGCCCTTGCCTGAGACAACTGTCTGTCCTGGCTCCTTGCACTAGCACAGAGCAATGTAGTATAGTGGGTCTCAAACATTAATGTGCATCATAGTCTTTGGGAGGACTTGTTAAAATACGGATTGCTGGGCCCCATCCCGAGAGTTTTGGATTCAGTAGATCTGGAATGGGGCCCAAGACTTTACATTTCTAACAAGTGCCCGGGTGATGCCAATGATGCTGGTCCAGAGCCTCACTTTGAGAAGTGCCAGCATGGGAAAGGCCTGAGGAATGCCATTGTTTAATGAGAAGATACAGGAAACACAGCAAGGAAAGGGCACTGGCAATAATGGGCTTGGAAGGAGGGTATTTCAGGAGAGAAGGGGTCAGGTGTATAGACTGCTGCTGGGGTGTCAGGTGCGCTAAGGACCAGGAGTGTACCTTGAATTTAGTGACAGAGGCCATTGATGACTGTGGGCTCAGTAGGACTTAGGGATCGAATGAAGCCTGGTATGGATTTGGGACAGAATGGGATGTCGTGAAGAAGTGGAAATAAGTTTAAGGAACTCTTTTGGAAAGAGATTTTATTTGAGCTGGGCTGCCTTTGAATTTTTATGTTATTTCCAATTTTCCATTATTATACCATTTCAGAGAGCATTGTTACACACGCATCAATGTAGATGCATATTTTTTTTCAGATAAATTCCTAAAACTAGAGTTGCTGAGTGAAAAATTATTCCTGTTATTGAGGTTTTAGCTATAGATATAGAATACAGAGGGCCAATCTGACCTGTAAAATGGACTGTACCGGTAGCCAAGGGAGTTCTTTATTGGCCTGTCCACTCACCAATACCTGGCATTATTTTTCATTTTAATCCATGACAATATCATATATCAAAAATCATGTTGTTTTAATTTTTAGTTCTTCGATACTTGAAGTGGAATAAGTTTTTGTGTTTGCTGGCTACTTGTATTTCTTCTTTGGTAAGTTACAAATTCAGCTCCCTAGCCCATTTTTCTTTGGAGGCACTCATCTTTTTTCTTATTGATTTGCTAGAACACTTTATGTATTAGCAGCATCAATCTTGGTTGGTTCTGTGTATGGCAAATATTTCCCCACTTAGGTATATATTTTTGGGTGTCTTAAGTCTTTGGTACTGAGGAAATATTATCTTTCTTATCTTTAAGTTTATCCATATTTAATGGTTTTGCCTTTGCAAGCTTCCAGTGCAGACGGATTTCATAAATATTTACCTAAATTGTGGTGTCATTTTAAAATTTGTTTTTGTACTGAGAGTTTTATTCCATCTGGCATTTATTTAGGGGCAAGGCAGGCTATTTTTCATATATTTAACCAATTATGCCCGTGCATACTAATGAATAATCTAACATCATTTTGCTGCTTTGAAATGGCACCTTTAGATTCTGAATTTTTATTTATATTTGTGTTTGCTTCTAGACATTACTCTACGCTCTCTGTTTCTTCTGTAGCTACAGCCAGCGTCTCTCCCAATCAGGGTTAAGGAAGCATTGTTCTTTCATAGCTGATTCCTAGGGTGTCTAAAATCTCTCAAGAAGCTGATTTGAAAGTTATGCTTTTCTTTTGTTCTTTTGTTATTATAGTCTCATATCCATTATGAATCCAGAGAAAGAATACCTTCAAGTTTTTTGGCTCTTGTAGGTTTTCCCATATTTATTCACTTAATCATTTACACAAGAAACAGAGAGGTTGTTGAAGAGAATTGTCTAGATATTAGAGAAGAATTATGCACAGCGATGCTGGAGTTACAGATTGATGCTGATATATGAGGAGCATCCTTCTCATGTACATGTGATAACGAAGGTTTGAGACCAGTCAGGTTACCTAGGAATGGAACGGTGCTAAATAATAGAAGAGGTTTAAAAATGGAACTTTGGGAAACCCAAAAAGTAAGACAGGCCCAGAAAAACAAAAAGCACTCAAATATATGGGTACAGAGGTCAGAACAGTGTTCATCTAAGAAAGCCAAGATAAGAGAGAGTTTCCAGGCGGCAAACCTAGGCAGCCAGGTCCCCTTTCAACCAGGAAGGCAATAGAAGTTTTCTCAGGGAGTTCAGGGAGCTGACTGCGGGTTAACAAGTTAGAAGTCGCCCATGCATAGTTTGAACCCTGATTCAGACTTCTTTCTATCACAGATGCAGACAAGAGCACCAAAAGCTGGCTTATTACACGAGATGAGCATTGACTAACACATTTGCATAAGGGGAAAATGCACTTAGTCAAACAAACAACACACACAAAAAAATCTCTGTTTAGCCATCCATTTCAAATTTTTATAGAAAATTGTGTAGGCAGCATCAATTATGCTTGGGCAAATTTAGACTAATTAATGGGTTGACTAAGATAATTATTGAAATTTGTCTATGGATGAAAAGAGGAAAGATGAACCATTTAAATTGCTTTTTGTGTGTGCCTGATGACTATTTCTAAAAGAATGAGCCCACTGGGAAGTGTATGAAATGGGAGTGGCCCAGCTCTTTGCAGGCTATGATGATAGAGTAACAAGGCAGATGTTTTAATCAACACACCAGGATTAATGCCTTAAAAAGTCTAATATGCATAAATGCATATAACATACACCTTACATAAGGAAATGTATAATTTACTGAGGGTCAGCCATGTGTAAGAATTCTTCCAGATGTTTTATATATGTGTTTTTTTAATAGGTGGAAGGTAATCGTCACCCCCAATTTACATATGAGGCTGCTGAAGCCCAGGGAGGTTAAATCGGTCCCCAATTTATACATCCTGTAAGGGAGGACCTAAGTCCAGTCCCAGTGCTCACACTCTGAGCTCTCTCTCTCCAAAGCCTCCCTGGGTGGTGATTTATTTGTTGCAATGAGAAGGCCCTTGCTCACTGAGAAATGCCTTCAAAACCAAGTGTTTGTCCTCTGGTGTGTTCTTGTTTCCTTCCAGTCACACTAACATTTTTGAAGAACATTTTCTGGATTTTCTTTTTTCCTCCTGCAGAACCAAGCTTGGGCATCCTATAGTGGATGAAGCTTGGCTGCACGTTGGAGCAGTTCCAAAATGGAAAGTTCAAGATGCTAGGAGCCAGCATGGCCCCTCAGAACCAGTCTGAGTTTGCACCTGGGCAGGAGACTGCAGGGTTCAACGGGGAGTGACTAGGCTTTGTATCAGGCAGACAGCTGGCTCTGCCATTTCCTCACTGCGTGGTCCTGGGCAGGCCTTCTGCTCTTTGATTCATCTGATGGAGACCCAACTCAAAACATCTTAACCAAAAGGAGAACTTTAAGGCTCATGTCACTAAAAAGTTTAAGGGTAGGATTTGCCTCATGTCTCTCTTCTATTTTCTCCTTCTCTCTTCCTCTCCTTCCCCTTCTCACTCACATCATTGCTTTTCTCTTTACTATCTTCATTTGCCAGGGACTCCCTTTAAGAAATTGGGAAGGTTGTCCAGAGATAACCTCCCGTCACAGACACACAGACTCAAAGGAGACTGCCCTTGCTGAAGTCACATACCTACTCTTGTGCCAGGAAAGTTGGGAAGGTGATTAGAAACCCACCAGGACAACATGGAGAGGAGAGTAACAATTCACAAAAGCAAGGGGTGTACAGAAGACAAAACAGTAGATAGCTGTCCACTAATGGAACCGCCATCTCTACATCTACAGAATGGGCTTGAGATTTATCTTGTAAAATTGGTTGTGAGTGTAATGGATCATAAATGGGAAGAGCTTTGCACATACTAATTATTCTATAAATGACTCCTATAATTTTTTCAATTTTAGACCAACCCATAGCACCCCCTTCCCCAAAATTACAAAATATCAAAACCATTTACAACTCATTCCTGTTTTTAATTTGAGGCAAACAGGCTGGTCTTTGTCTAGGCACTTCTGGCAAAATTCAGAATTATTCATTTAGTGACTTAATGAGATAGGTCCTTGAGACAGAAATGAATCAGAGGTGGGGGGCAGGGTATGGTGCAGTGGTAGAGTGCATGCTTAGCATGCATGAGGTCCTGGGTTCAGTCCCTGGTACCTCCATTTAAAATAAATAAATAAATAAACCTAATTACCCCTTCCAAACAGCAACAACAATAACAACAACAAAAAAAGTAGGGGGAAAAAAGAGTAAAAAGACATTATAAAGAAATGAAGCAGGGTGGAGCTCTGCCCTTGGGACTGTCCTGACCTAGTAATCACAAGTTTTCTCCAGTGGGCTGAAATACCTTAGGTGTGTCTGACCAATGGGGGAGAAGGCAGGGGTCCCAGCTAGCTATTGGAAGTTGCATATCATGTAAGTCACAATTTTTCCTTTCCATTCTGCAGCTGTGATGAAGGACTACTACTGCAGGAAATGCCTTTACACAGAAGAATAGGTGGGCACCTCTTCCCATGGATAATTTTACAATATTTGTTCCATATTTATTTTATAGAAGTAAGATGAAACTGACTTTCCTTTTGACCTCTAGTTCAGGAAGTTGAGTTAATGATATGCCTTCATTTATGACGTCTAATCACACTGGTCTGTAAAAGCCCCCTGTCTTATTTATTTGGTCACTCTCTTTTCCCACCACCCCCCTCACCCCCACTGCCTTTTTAATGCATTTAATTTACGTTCTTTAGTGTGTGTTCTGGAAAAATACAGTTTATTATTTTGGTATTTTACATTTATACAAATGAAGCATTTATAGCTTATTCTGTTTCATCCTTTTTTTCAATCCGCATTGTATGTTTAAAATCTCATCTGAGTTAGTGTATGTACATTTCACCCATTACTTCTAACCTTTGCATTGTATTCTCTACTTTTCTTGTCCACTCCCCCAGCTCGGCTCCATATCACCCCACCACATACGACATACTGATACACTTCTACTCAGAGCTCTGTGAGACATTCTTTGAACTGTAAATCAAGGTTTTAATTTCTGGACCATAGATTGTATTAGTTGACTATGTACTGAAGATTGTTTTTAAAATGGCTACACCAGTCTGTGCTCCCCGTATCCCCACAATTCTGTCCTTATTTAGCACTTACCTAGCTTTCTTAATATTTTTGCCAGTCTGTTAGATGTAAATGACAGTTAAATGATTTTATTTTTCATTTCTCTCATCACTAATGAGTTTAAGCATCAAGTCAATGCTTATTAGCATTTTGGACTTCCTCTTGTATATTGTCTATTCATATAACTTCTGCTTGTTTTTTAGGGGAAGGATTCCTGTCTTTTCTATTAAATTTTCAGGAGGTGAATTTATATTCTAGATATTATTCAATTGTCAGTTTTAAACATTGCAAGTATCTTTTCCTAATCCATGTTCTGTCTGTTTTTATTGAACATAAATCCATAATTTTTATATAATGAAATTCCTCAATGCTTTGTGATGTGTTCCTCCAAGGTTTTCAAATGTACTTCACCCTTAAATTGAAAAGGTATTCTTCTATAGTTTTTTTCTATTATCTTTATTGTTTTACTTTTCATGTTTTGGCATTTGATCCATTTGGAATCTACCTTTGTATATTATGTTTCATTTTTCTCTGTAGAGTGAGCCAGTATTTCCAACCATTTATTAATCTGTCCACTGCTTATTCACTGATGTGCAATTTAACCTTTATTATATAATACGTTTTTATGTTTTCAATGGTCTATCTCAGAGCTTGCTGTTAAATTCTATTATAACCATGCCATTTTAATCTGTCTCAGTATTAGATAGGGCAGGCTTTTGTGTTCCACCTTAGCTAGTCATGGACTTTTATTCTTTCTTATAAATTTTAAACTGTTTATCTAGTTCATAAAAGAACCCAATTTGAATTTTTATGAGAGTGCATTGAGTTTGTAGATTAATTTAATGAAAAATTGGCATATTGGTTATATCATTTCATCCTTTCCAAGAACATGGAATGCTTGGTATTTTCAGTTTTTCCATGCCCTTTATTAGATTTTTTAAAGCTGTCTTCATATGTGTCTCGTGAGTTCTTTGTTAATTCTTAGATATATTCTAGTTTTTGCTGCCATAGTATGTGATATCTTTTTTGTTACGTTTTTTAGTTATAAAGGGTGTTGAAATATGCTATTGATTTTTTCTAAGTTGATACTCTATCTGGCTACCTAGTAAAACTTTTATTTATTCTATTATTTATTGATGGTGTTACATTTTCTGTCTGTATGATTGTAATATCTGCAAATAATGGAAATTATATCTCTTTCCTTCTAATTTTTATACTTTAGCCTGTGGTTTCCCTCTTTCTTTGATAAACAGAACCAGTGACAGTGGATATCTTTGTCTTGTTCCCAATCTTAAGAAGAAAGTTTCTAAAGTTTCTCAAAAATATGTTCTATTTACTGTCGGTTTTTGATATACAACCTACACCAAGTTAATGAATGTTACCTTTTATTCTTTGCTTACTTAGAGTTTTTAATCAAAAGTAGAAGTTGAGCTTTATGAGTTTTTTTATTTTTCCTGTCACTTGGGATAATTTTATGATTTCTCTCTTTCAATCTGTTCTGAGACTCTAATTGCTTTTCTATTAAGAAAAATCACGTACCTATTTCCTTATGTGTAAAATAATTTGTTACCTGCTATGAATGTGCAGTCTTTAACTAAATTTTTAAATTTTTTCATTTTACTGTATTTCTGCAACACATACGTAGAGAGCTTGAGTCACATTAATTAAGGGAGTGAACAAATTCTGTGAAGATAAGTACATAGGATCATTCAAAATTAATTTTGTCTCTTGATTTCCATGTCAGCCAAGTATTTTCTGCTTTTCTGAACTTCTTGCTTACTCTCTAACACCTACCTAAGATAGCATACTTAAAAGTTTTAAATTAATTTAGCATGTTGTAGTTTTCTAAATAAGTGATAATGGCAGGGAGGGTAGAGCTCAGTGGTAGAGGGCATGCTTAGCATGCATGAGGTCCTGGGTTCAATCCCCAGTACCTCCATTTAAAAATAAATAAATACATACATGCATGCATACATGCATACATACGTACTACATTTCTGAGGCTCAAAATTCAAAAAGCACAAAAGGGTATACATACACTAACAGTAACTTTCCCTTCAATCTATGTCCCTCAGCTACAGTCTCCTTCCCTGCAGCTGATCAACATGCAGAGTTGCTAAGTGGAGAAATATTCATGCACATACAAGCAAATATGCACACGTAGCCTCCCAGCACCTTCTTTCATAAACAAAGATATTAATAGACCTACTCTTTAGCATCTTGCTTTACCCGCTTACCAGTATAGCTTGGAAATTATTCAGTTACATAAAGAGCTTTTTACAGCCGTTGATCATGGTATGGATGTAACTTAATGGATTGACATTTTTGTACTAATAAATTTATAAACAGTTTGCAGTCATTTGTTTTATAAACATTATTTCATGTTTGTGAGTATATTAGTCGGAAAGATTCTTAGAAGTAAAATTGTTGGTCCCAAGGTGTTTGCAGATATAATTTTCGTAGATTTGCCAAATTATCTTCTCCATAGAGATTGTATAATGTTGCAGTTTTTACAGAAAAACATAAAAGCACTTGTTTTCTCTACATTCTCACCAACAAAGTACATTACACCCAATTTTTTTTTTACTTCTCCAATATAATATTTGAAAATCGTAACTCAGAAAAATATTATTTTATATGTCTGGAATTGTAAATTAATTTGAGAATCTTTTCAGGTGTTTAAGAGTCACGTATATTTTTCTTCCCTGGGAACTATCTCCTGTGCCCATTTTTCTGTCATTGTTCCTGATCTTGTGGATTTGTAGTAGTTCTTTCTGTATTAGGAAAACTATGAGCTATAATTTGTTGCAATTTAAAGTCTGTTAACTTTGCTTTCTAGTGATTTTTTTTCATGCAGATTTATTTTTATTTGTATTTTTTAATGTTGTTATTAGCCTTTCCTCTTACGGCTTCTGGATCTTATGTCATACTTGGGCCTCCCCCACTCCAAGTTTATAAATTTTAAAAAAGTCTCTTCTGTTACTGTTATGGTTTCATCTTTTGCATTAAACATTTGATTCTCTGATCCATCTGAATTTTACCTTCCTGTAAAGTATGGATTCAATTGCATTTTTCTTCCCCGAGTGGCCACCCAGCACTATTTACTAAATAATTTATCTCTGTTTCCATTGATTTCTGTGCCACCTTAATCATATTCTAAACCCATGGTGTATTTTGAGCTACTTCTGTATTTTTGTATGTATTCCTTTTGTCTGCTAGTGTACCAGAATCATACAGCTCTATTTACTGAAACTTAAAATATGCTTTAATATCTCGGAGAGCGACCGTACCCCTCCGGCCTCTCTTCACCCCATCGTAATGCTCTATCCTTTCAGAGTTATCTGATACTGTAGGTTGTTCATTTCTCCTGTGAAATGGAGAATCCTCTTATTGGCGTTTTTACTGGGATTACATTAAATTTGAATTAACCTAGGGAGTGTTGACATCACATTGTGCAACTTTCTTTGTATTTTAAAGTTTTGATCCAAGATGTCCATGCACGTAGTCAAATTGTTCTTCAGGGTATTTTAGGAGTAGGTTTAGCCCCCCACCCACTAGCAAGCACTTTTCACCTGCTTGTGAGTGAGTTAACCCTGTATTTCTAAATTAGCAACTTCTATTAATACTTGTAATTTTTCCACTTTACCGAATCTATTAACTTCTCACCAAGGAAGATGATTCAGCTTTCCCTGCTCCCCCCTCCACTAACACTCACACAGGCGGCCTTTCCACCCACCTGCCCCAGCCTTCCAATCAAATTATATCCTAATTTTGGTTAGATCAACATTCAGCATTTACAGTATTTTGACCATGTAAATGCCATTCAAAACTGAGCCATGCAGTAAATTGTGATTATTTTCCCTTCCCTCACAACTATTATGTTTTCCCTGAAGCTAACATTTGCCTTGTTTATGGTTTGTTTGCTTCATTTTTATGTTTTTATTACTAATTCAGCCCAAACTCTCTGCCAGTTATCTAAAGCTCTTTTCAGAATATTCAGATGCTTGTTATTTTTTTTTAAAAAGTCATCCTCCTACAGAAAGCTCTCCCAGAGCCTCTGGCCTGTTTAATTCTACTGTTTTACTCTCTCTGCCTGGCGCACAGCTGTCACCCCAGGATCTCTGCATTCCTGTGTCACTGGTCCCATAGCCTCTGACTCCCTTTTTCTTGTTTTATTGCCTTGTCTTGAAGGAGTACTTCCCTTAGTAGCTTCCTAAGGAAGTGTCCCCAAGAGGTCAATAGTGAAGTCCTTACATAGGCAGCTGTTGACTAAATTAGTGATTTGACCAGAAATAATTTCCTTCCAATGGAAGGCATTGTTCCATTGTATTCCAGCATCCAGCAGGGCTTTTGAGAAGACTAAAGCCATTCTGATTCCTGGTAATGACCTGCTCCCTATTCCCTGCCCAAACTTGTAGGCTGTTATCAATGTCTCAGAATTCTAAAATTTCACAATTGCATGCCTTAATGTGGATCAATTTTTATCCATTTTGGTCGGGCACATGGTGCACTATTTCTGGCAATACACGTCTTTTACTTCTAGGAAATTTTCTTGAACTCTTTTGCTGATGATTCCTTCCCTTTATCTTCTTGGCGTCCTTTTTCTGGAACTTTAGTATGTGTTTGTTGGAACTGTTGGATTGTTTTTGTTATTTTCCAAATCTTTGGCTTTAAAAAAAAATTATTTAAAGGTTTATTGTGTGCCAGGCAGGAATTGCTTTAGGTATATTAACTAATTTAATCTTCCGTAGAACCCTATGATTTAGATACTTTAACTTCCCTTATTTTCTCTCTTTTTTTTCCTTTTCCTTTTTTGGGGGAGAGTGTAATTAGGGTTATTTATTTATTTTTTAATGGTGGTACTGGGGATTGAACCCAGGACCTTGTGCATGCTAAGCACCCAGTCTACCAGTTTGAGCTATACCTTCCCCACCTCCGCCAAATCTTTGGCTTTTTTCTCTATGCTTTTCAAGAGATTTCCTCAGCTTCATCTTCTAACCCTTCTATTGAATTTAATATATACTACCATATCTTTCATTTCTAAGGGCTCTTTCTTGTTTTTGGAATGTTCCTTTTTTCCTGACATTTTGTTTACAGTCTTATAATATGTTCTCTTATCTCTCTGGGGATGTTAATAATAGTTTTGTTTTTTAATTCATCTTCATCCCTGAATAGTCCACTTCTTCTAAACTGCTTTGTTCTACTTGTCTTGATCTTTCTCTCTCATAGTTGGTGCATTCCCCAGATATCTGAATCTGGTGAGAAATGTTGAAACTAAGACAAGTCTGGTGGGAGGGGGGTTGACTAGAGAGCAGTGAAAGAAAGAGATGTATTGAAGTTGATCACTGATCCAAGCAGGGGAAGATAAAGAAAGGGATGGTGATTCCTTAGTTTTGGATTCACTGAGATCAGAAACACACAGTAAGAACAGCAGAGTTAGGAGGAAACAGTTTAGTGTGGGAAATGCTGAGTTTGAATTTCCTGTGGCATATGGCTTTTTTTCACCTGATAAAAAGTTGGGTGAGTATAACCAATCCTGTGTCTGATATTTTCACATAATTCCCTGGTAATGCAAAGTGCATTCTCCCTAAATCTACACCCTTGAGACCAGAACCACAGTAAGCATGCACCCAGCCCGGAGATGCAGGGATAATCAGTTGGCAAATTCTGAACCTTGTGGAATGCCACCCAGTGTGATTAGGATCTGAGGACACAGCAGTGAGAACGGCATAGGATCTGACCCTGGGCTTTTATTGCCAGTGAAAGGCCAGTCCCATAGTGTTGATAAAATAGAATTTGTGCGTATCACTGTGTGCTACCAGAGGAGGAGAATTAGAGATAACTCCATGGGTTAGCAACTTCTGGACGTTTTAGTGGGAAGTGAATAGTTTAGCAAAAGGCAGTGAAGAGCCAGGAGGATAACAGAGTGGAAGTACAGAAGGGTCTAACATTGGGGAGGGGCGTGGAGGAGGGAGGAGGGCAGGAAGAGATTTTGTGCCGCAGGAGACAGCACTGGATGTGACGGACTACTGTCAGTGGAGTAGCCCAGACGAGTAGCTAGCGATCTCTCTCATTCTGATGCACAGCATCCTCACGATTCATGAGAGGAATAAATGAGAACGTCAGGATGTCCCTATGGAGGTCAGTTGTCTCGCCCTCTCTGTACTGAGCAGTAATGCTCCCAGTGATGGCACAGGTTAGTCCCCATGTGGCTTGATGTGTAATATTTTTGAGTGGCCAATTAATTCTGCTAATCACATTAGTGACAATTAGCAAGATGCTCCTCTGATTAGGGGACTGTTGTCAAGAGGCTCTTACACACTTGCTTTTGCTGAAAAAATAAGTCTTCTCTTTGCAGAGCCTGTTAATTTCTGCTAAAAGGGGACATGAGATTTAGCCCAAAAGAACTCACCTCTTCACCCTCTCTCCAACCACTGATGACTCTTGAAAAGGAAGAGACAATCTGATACTCAGTTAACCTTGCTCAGATTTTATGAAAGACTGGGAGGTGGAACCTTGATGCAGCGTGTCCTGTTGGGCACCTTGGAACCATTCACTGGGAAGGCAGTGGACCGTGGGGATCTCAAGCTAGACTCTAGCTGGACATGTTCCTGCACTGAACCCTGGCTCCAGAATTTACTAGCTGTGGAACCTCAAACAGACTTGTATTTGTTTTGTTGTTTTGTTTTGCAGTTCTTTTTTTTTTTTAATCTCTGTGATTCACTTCCCTCATTTGTAAAATGAGAGCTGTAATGGCACCCACTTCATAGGGACATTGTGGAAATCAAATGTCAAAGCATTTAAATGTTAGAATGATGCCCGGTACATAGTTAATGCCCAGTCAACATTTTCATTATGACTGTTGATTCAGGAATCTATTGGGAGAATCAGAGTCTTTGGATCGTCAGGCCGCACGCGTGGGGATTTATGGTGGTGAGCTGGACCCACATCTGGTCGTTTGGTTGTTCTCCCCACTTAGTTTCAGGCATCCATAAAGAGTAAGCTGTTATGTGTGAAGTCCAAGCATGGCACCCTGCAGAGTAAAAGTGTGTCGATCTGTCTGCTTTCCACCCTGAACTGTAATGCAGTAAAAACAGAGAGAACATCTGTCTTGTCCCCTGGTGCGTCCCCAGTACCTAGCATAGTGCCCGGGATACGGGCAATGCTCAGACTTGTTGAATGAATGAAGAGATGGAGAGAGAACTGAACTTGGAAGCAGACAATCAGTTTTCAGTCCTGAGTTTGTGCCTTACTAAAGGGGCAAATTACTTACGCTGAACCTTACTTTCATTATTAGCATAGTGAAGATGATTGTTCCTATTTCAGTTTAAAATAAAAAAGGTGGCAGACAAAAATTCGAAAAGATATACATAAGCTTAGTTACTGACTTATTTTGAAAGGAAATGAATACTCAGAGTTAGCACCTAATGCGTTATGATTATTGTTGCAATTATTAGTACTATTTTACCCTTGTAAGTACATAAATCACATGTGGATATAGATTCACCTTATGAAAAATTGGAACAGATTAGATAATACAAGTCCACTTGGACATGTGGCCCTCCCCCAGTGATTCAAAGGTACCATGCTTACCAGTATAAAAGGCTTAATCCAATGCATTTCATACTAACATGTGTATCTTTAAAGCCTATTGTCATGTTTGAGTTTTTTTCACCTAAGATATTTGATTATATTCTAGAATTTACTTTCTGTTCCCCACTTACCTCTGCTTCTTGGAGAATATTCCACGTAAGGTATGTACCATAGTTACTCAGTCCTTAGTCCATCAGTAGACAGTCTGGTTGGCTGTACAATTTTGCCATCACCAAAATAAATTCCTTAATGACCCTCCCCTAACCTGCTTCTTGGGGCACAGGGTGTTTCTGCTGGGCAGCTGTGTGGAAGTGATGTTTCAGATTTTGCTAGGTCTTACCCAGTTGCTCTCCTCAGTGGCTCTACAAATTGATGCTGCCAGCCACTGGTGTGAAAGACTGTTACCCATCCCTCCCGTCTCATGAGCACTCGAACCTACAGGAATATTTTCATTTGTGCCAACCTGTTAGGCCGCAAGTGGTATCACGTCTGCCCAACTAGTGGGGAAGCTGAGCATCATCTCATGTGCTGTGACAGAGGCTCTGTGCACGTCATCCTTTAGTCCTGAGACAGCCCAATGAGTGAACTGTCACCATCTTCATTTTTCTAATGCGTAGCTGGAGGCCTGTAAGAGTGGTAGCATCCTCACAGCCCACGAGGGTAAAAAGTGTCCCCACGCGGGAGTTCAGTGTCCCCTAGCAGGTGTGCTAAGGCAGAGTGAAGAAGGGTCAGGAGGGAGTGGAGAATACAGGTCACGGGTGAGGATACTGGAGTTGGGTAGCCTGAGGTTTGTTCCTGGAGTTCCCACATTGCCAGCTGTCTGCCATTGGCTGAGTCATTTAATCTCCTGGGAAAATCAAGTTTTGACTTCTGTGAAATCAGAGTAAGATTTATCTCATGGGATTGCTGTAAGGATTAAAGATAACATGTAAGGCATAGGCAGCTTTTGGAGCATGAGCTGCTCTTTTGCTTTGAAAAAGAAAACCTGCCTGGCCTGTGAGAAGCTATTGCTTATGAAGTGGCTGAGTGGTGACATGCTTGGGTTCCTGCCCTGATCAGAGCTCTCAGGTTCTGCGTCATGAGGCTTTTGTTTTGGCCTTAAGCCCAGTCCAGGAAGTTAATTCTTTTCCTCTAAGAGAGCTTGTGAGGAATAACTAGACTGGCTACTCTTAGTGAGTCCCCATAGCCTCCTGTTGATAGACAGGGTAGGTATCTATCTGTACGCCCAGTTTACGGACAGGATCCCCAAGACTCAGGGGGATGGAGTGACTTCTGACAGTCCCTGCTGTCTGCGTGGAACCCTGATGGCCTTGGAGAGGGCACTGGGTCTTCAGCACCCAGCCCTTTCTGAATCAAGCCCACTTCAAAACTTGTCTTCCCTGGGGACCCCAAAGAGGTGCCTTCCATTTCTTTATGCAGAGCACCATCACCGCTGGGACCTTTCCCCAGCATCGCTACCTAGTCCCACCAGCCCCTCACTCTCTCTGCTACCTGCCTTGGCCATCAGCCCGTCTTCTCCCCTGAAGTTTAGCACTGACAGTAGCTGCCAATGCAGCTACATTTTTATTGAGTGCTAAATGTGTGCCAGGGAGTTTGCACGTAGCTCCTTATTTACTAGCCGTGTGATCTGGGGCAGCTTCATTAACCATCGTTTTTCCTCTTTTCTCCTCTGCACAGTGGGGATTGACAGCAGGGCTCGCCGCACATGGGTGATAGGGAGATTCAGTGAGATGGTCCACATGGGATAGTCAGCACCGGGTGCGTCGTGAGTGCTCGACAAACGCTAACCAAGCTTGATGTGTTCCTTCTGTCCCCACACCACCTTACGCTGTAGGCGTGACAATGAGCGCATCTTACAGAGGAAGCAGTTGAGGCAGAATGATCACAAGGCAGCCAGTAAGTAGGGAAGCAGGTGTCACACCAGGTGCAGAGGGTAAACCGCTGCAGAGTGAGGACAGCACGGCTCTCGGCACCGGAGGCACTGACGATAAGGCCGACTGAGACGTGGCCCGGGTTGTGTGTGTGTGGTGTCTCTAGCACCGTGGTTCTGCATCTTGTCCTTGATGTCTTTGTCATGCAAGATGCCGTCCTTGTGGAAATCCACACGCACGCTCCACTAGTTCTGTTTGCCAAGGACTCAGAAGAACTCTCAGGGCTGGACACTGGTGTGGTGAAAACTCCCAAGGAAGGGGCAGTAAAGGCAGTAGCAGGCTCAAATACTGGAAAATTCAAGCAAAGAGAGCACCCCTGACTTCTTCCCCTGGCCCTTACCATCACTGGTCTGCAGGGAGGAAACGCAGACTCCTGTCTGCCCATCTTCTGTTTCCCAGGTGGGTCTAGCCCACCCTCTCCTGACCTGCTTCCCCAGTCAGGTGACCTTGTCTTCCCTCAGTGCTGTATGTGGGTCTCTGTGGAAACTGCAGACATGATCAGAGAGGCAGCCAGCTGGACAGAGCGGTCGCGAGGTTGGCAGCATGCATTAGAGGGTGGACACACTTGCAGCGTCTGTTCAGCAGGAGAAGGCAGCTGACGCTCAGGGGACATTTCTGCCACACCTTGTGCAACTTCACTAGTTCACCTGCACAACAGCCATCACCCTCGATTTACAGAAAGGTTGAAGGCTGAGGGAGACCACGTTCCTTCTCACATGTAAGCAGGGAAGCTGGGACGATGAGCGCACACACACGGAGCATCCTCCATGACCCGGATAGTATCAGGCACCTTAAACATGTGTGTATTAAGTCATTTACTCCTCACAATACCCACCTGAGGTGGGTGCTATTATAATCACCCCCATTTTACAGAGGAGGGAGCTGAGACTCTGAGAGGTGACTTGCTTAAGTTGACATAGCAGTAATGGCAGAGCCAGAATATCAACCAGAATCCGTTCTCTTAAGCATCATGCTCACTATATAGACAGGCAAGTGCACATCCAAAGCCAAACTCACCACCTTTCATGTCCCAGCCTCAAACCTCTGCCTGTTTCCAGGCCGCTGATGGACTGACAGGCATCACACCTCCCTCTTCAGAAAGAAGAGTAAGATCCTTGAGAGGGACACCTGCTGAAGGACCCCTGCGGCTGGGAGCCGCAGTACCTCTTTTGATGACCTAGTCCTGCAAAGGAGCACTGAGTTTGTGGAACAAGCCAGCCCAAATTCCTCCGCTTGATTTTCTGGAATCAAATTAGGCTGGTGAATAGGCCAGTGGCGTTTTCATCAATTTCTCAGCCTTCCCTGGGAACTGAGCCTGATTTCTTTGGCCTCCCGCAATGCTGCCTGCTGTTTACTGAGCAGACCAGCTCCCGGAACCAGCTCCACTTTAGCAATGCAGCAGGGCAACGTGGTGGAGGGAAGATTACAGGTATTAGAGGCCATTTAGGATCATTTAGAATCGAGCTGTTTTCTGAGCAGGCAATTAATCCAGTTGCATTAAAGGGAGTTGCTGGAGCTCCTCCACCTCTCCCTGCTTTAAGAGGGGGATTTGGGAGGCTTCTATTAAATGAATTTTGTAGCTAGATCTGGGGATCAATGGGGCATCATTTTGGGGGGTAGAGGTGGGGGCCTCTCTCCCCAGAGCTATAGGTGTGTTTTGGGAAGGATGAGAAGTCTGTGTTAAAAGACTGGGTTTATACCTGGGGCCCATGGCTGGCCAAGCTCTTGCACCTCCCAGGGTCTCCGGACAGAAGTTGGAGGGGGGTGGTCCTCAGGTCTGGGGAGATGGTCGGGGGCCCAAAGCAGCAAATACACATCCTCAGGACCTTCTCCTTTATGTAGGATGGAACTGGCCTCAGCTGGCTGTAGTCCTTTATAGAAAGGTGTGACTGGATCCCTGACTGGCCAGAGTTCTTCCATTCATGGAAAGCCTGCTGTGTGCTGAGCACTTGTGCACCCATTATCTCAGCCTTACAAACAATCCTATGAGGTAGGAACCATATAAATGGGAACTGAGGCTCAAAGAACTTAAGGAACTTGGAACTTGAACTGACGAGCAGCTGATGGTGGTTGGCCATCTGTACCCTAGCTTCCTCTGTGATTCTGTATCCAGGAGGCTCCGTTCCCATCCAGGCATGAGACAGACGAGGGATCACATAGCAGGGCCTCCTCTCTTCCCCACCCCAGCCTTGTGCGTGGTACATAACAAACCAGGTTATGCCCCCTATAACTCTGTCACCACTTACGTACCACAGTGAAATTGTTAGTCTGGGCATCTGATTTCTCACCAGGCTCCCGTGGGGATAAGGGCCCCATCGTGCTCGCCTTTCTAGCACAGCAGCATCTGGCCGACCGGCAAAAGCACTGCTGCTCAGATAACACATGCTCGGCTGAGTCGCTTCCCTTTTCTGTATCTCAGTTTCCTTTTCGGTAAAATTAGAGGGCTACACTGCAGGCTGAGGTCTAGGGGCCCCTCCATCTCTGATGTGCTGTGAACGTCTGCATCTGCAGGGCTGTTGGAGGCTAGGCAGCATCTATCCAAAGACCGTCTCCTCAGTGTGAGCATGTACTGCGCGGGGGCACTGGGAATCCTTGCTTCTGCGTTCGGTCTCTCACAGGTGGCGCTGTTCTTGAGCATCCACCCATAGTCTGGATTCCGCTGACAGCCACTTGCTCTCAGGCGTGGCCATATTCCAAAATGAAAGTGCCAGGAGCGGGAATCAAGAGGGCCTGGTAGCTAGGAGGCATTGACTACGTATTTGCTAAGTGGCTACCTGAGAATGGCTGTTGACTTCCTTGTTAAGGTTCCCTGCAGTGAGTCAGGCACACCTGCTCTCCCAAAGTAAAAGTGATCAGTCAGTGAGAAGGTAATCAATTTTTAGAAATCCCACTTCTTTTTTCCATTTCTGGTGAAGCTCTTTTGACTATTCATAATCCCTTTTAACAAAGTAGACTGCCCTTTGTCCACCACCACTTCCCACTGGTAAATTCTCAATTTTCTGTTATCTTTGTTCTGTTCTTCTGAACAGCAAAGAAGATACACTCATTGCAAAATGCTAACATTTCAGAACATCTCAGCCTAGTTTAAACAGAGAAAGTTTTACCCCAGAAGAAAATCACTGCTGCCACTTCAGCATCTGTTAGTGCCTCCTTAACTTTCAGATTTTAAGTTATCAAGGTTCCTAGAGTCCAAAAAAAAAAAAAAAAAAAAAAACATTTCAAACCAAAGGTGGGTCAAGTCTATATGCCACCAACCAGGGGGCAGTAGGAGTTATACTTGGTCTTAGCTATCAAGCACATGTGTTGTTTTTTTTTTTAAACAATCTGACTGTATTTATAAAATTGAAAAACTTTAATCAGAATTTTTCCAACTGCAGTTTGCTGGTCATCAATTATGTGATTAACATGACTTGTGGACATTCATTTATAGCTTATATAAATATGCATACCTTTGGTTATGATTTTTTATTGAAGTATAGTCATTTTACAATGTTGTGTCCATTTCTAGGGCACAGCATAGTATCTCAGTCATACATGTACGTACACATATTCCCTTTCATATTCTCTTTCATGATAGGTTACTACAAGATATTGAGTATTGAGTATAGCTCCCTGTGCTACACAGTAGAAGCCTGTTGTCTATCTATTTTGTGTATAGTAGTTAGTATCTGCACACCTTGAGCTCCCAATTTATCCCTTCCTTTTGAAGGTGTGGGACACTGTGCTGGGCACTGTGTCATAGGGGAGATTCTAGGGCCGTGTTTCTCCAAGTGTGTTCCATGGGTCACTGGTATCAAATTTATCTTGTGAAGTTTGTTCTTTTTTTCTTGTTTAAAAAGCAAGTACTTGGGCTCTACCCCAGTTCTACCAAGTCAGAAGCAGTGCTGTGGACACCTGATTTGTGATACTGCTAACTTCATTGCCTGACTCCCACCCTCTGTTCCCCTTACACTTGGCCTCAGCTGACAACTTGCGGTGATGATTGGATAAGCCAATGGGTCAGAAAAAAGCCTTGGTCCAAAGGAACCTTGTTCTACAGGGAAAGCACGGACATCCTCACAAGCATAAGGGGGAAGACAAAGTCGGTGACACTACCCTCAGGGACTTCCACTTTCCTTTCCCAATTTATCCTCATTAATTCCTCTTCTCCCTACTAATCTGACCCCAAAAGTCATCTCTATGAAGCGTTCCCTGAGATCTCCAGGCTAAGGGGGCGGCGCTCTCTTCCGTGCTCACACAGCAGTTTACATGTCACTCACATACAGCACTTAGCGTTCTGTGCTGTGATTGTCCATGCCTCGCCCTCCCATTGTGCTCTGCATCCTTATGGAGGGGTGTCGTGTCGCACAGTGCCTGGCTTGGAGCAGGTATCAATAACTGAGGAGTGAAGGGCTGGGTTAGTGAGAGAGGGTTCATAGGAGTTCACAGGTGGGTCCCCACATTCTGTAAAAGAAGGTGATCCTGGAAGGTGTGGGCTCCCTCCAAAATTATCAGTGACCCACGTCCAGTCTCTCATTGAATCTGTGTCAACTGCCTCATCAGCCTATGCACAAGAGCTTTCTTTTCTCAAGAGGTATGAAATCAATTAATGGCTAGAAGCAAGCAGCAAGTCCATAGCCTGGTAAACTCATCCAGAATCAACATAGCTCAATCTAGCCAGCAGGCTGGATGTGCTCCTGGACAGTGAAGGCTTCTGGCAACATTCTCTGATCGACACCTGGTAAAGAAATGGAGGGGGAAGAAAGCACAGAGCTGAGGAGTGGGGGAGAGGAGCGGAATAAACTCAGCTCACAGTAGCCCAGGGACTAATATTTTAATAAAAGGTCTGTTCCCTTCCCAAATAACAAACCCATCAAGCCATCTTTTGGCCCTAACAAGTCGCTCAGAAGTAAAGGTAATTTCTTTAAGATTTAAAAATTTACTGAGAGCTGGGCATCCAGAGAGTATTTCCACACTTGATAGTAACTTCTACCAGCAGTGGGTCCCTCTTTCTCCCATTCTTCCCTCTGCAATTTTGGCCATTCTTGTCTCACAGGCATCACAGAACTCAGCAGACATTGGCGGTCACAGGGCCTCCTCTCCCATGCTCTTCACTGAGGCTCTTAAACCTCAGGGTGCCCTTTCTCACCTTGGCCAAACAGAGCCTTTAACTAACATTCTCTTTGGGGTTCTGCCCTTCCTCTTTGGAATTCAGCAGTTGTAGTCCACAAGCCTTTACTGAGGACCTCGAGGGTGCCAGCCACTGTGCTAGACACTGTCTAATCTGGACCAGGGTTATGCACTGGAACTGGAGTAAATAAATTTAGAATTTAAAAAAGGTCAGTTCTGTTTCACAAAGAGGGTTATAAACCTCACCTAACTTCTTTCTACAAGAGCTGGGCCTGGCAGGAAGTATAAAAGGATTCAAAAAGACAGTTGTGACAAAATGATGAGTGACAGGACCATAAATGGATAGTGGCTGGGTTTTATGAGAAAAAAAAATTAGAGCACAAAGCCGACAGGTGAGATGTACTTTCTAAGAGCAAAAGGTCAATTTTTTTTTTAAAATAAGAGTGTCTCAGAAAAGTCCAGGATAAATGGCCACAGTTCTGTAATGTTAAGACTGTATAACCTTAAAATGCAATTGATTTTATATCTCTGTGTTCATCTTTTTTAGATATTTTAAACTGTGATTTTAGAGGAATCAGAGAATAAACTGTTTGACGTGACTTTTCAGAATTTGCACATAACTGTAATAAGGGCTACTTGTAGCACTGCTCATCGTGAGGATGAAACTTGGAGTCATATGTAACATACATACGTATGATTCATCTGAGGCCCAGAGCCCAGGTATCCGTGCCAGGGGCATGAAGTGGTAAGGGAGACAAAAACGTCCTTGGTTCCAGGCACGTGGATTTGAGTTTAAGAGCTCTTGTCTTTGACATAAAATACTTAATCATTCATTTGCTCATTCATCTGTACATACTCACTGGATGTCTACAATATGCCAGGCACTGTGTCGGGTGCCAGGCGTATAGTCCTGAGCGTAAACAAAGACGTGATGCTATTATTAGAACATGTGCAGTAGGGTTCATTGGCCTGCTGTGAGGTCTGTGAAGGCTGCCCAAATGAATGAAAGTTCTGAAGGGTGAGTAGAAGTTACAAGGCCAAATGTGAAGGAAAGATATTCTAGGTGAGGAACTAAGTGTACAAAGGCCCCGTGGCTGGAAGAAGCGTGCCACATTCCGGTGCCAGTAAGAAGGCCAGTTTGAGTAATGGTTCAAAGTCAAAGGGGCAACAGAGCCAGATCATGGGCCTACCCGACCAAGTGAAAGATTCTGCCTCTGGCTTAAGCACGGTAGAAAACCACTGAAGGATTTTAAGTAAGAGAGTGACACAGTTTTGCATTTTAAAATATGCTATGTTCTACTAGCTAGAACTTGGAATTCATTTTTTTCATAGAAATAACTTAATAAATGGTAGTTCTGTGAAGCCAGAATAATACCATTAGCACAATGTCTCCAGCTAAACAATCTATTGAAAAGCTGGCCTTGGTTGCCAACTACCATTTATAACTTGGTTTCTATAAGAAAATGCATTCCAAACTCCAGACAACCTAATTACCAATGACATTTTGTGGGACAACTTATAATCTACTTAGACTTGTGAAAAGCGTCCAACATTTTCCATATCAAAGGTTGCTAAGAAAGGTGAGTAACAGACTTCTGATTTTAAGATGGCAGAGTAAAGATCCTTCTGCCCCCTTGTGCTGCTCAGAAATTACCCTTCCATAAAAAGAAGAGCCAGAAGAAAAGGAAGGGTAAGCCTTATGGTAAGACTAGGAAGACTCTATCATGCTGGACAGTAACTATGGGCAAGGCTGTCGTGTGCTGATCCAGGGTGTGATCAGGGACTGGGGGAAGATATCTGTGGCTGCAGACCTCAAACAAGGTCGGCGGACAACTTGTGACATTGGTAGTGTACCCTAAGGGGCAAACTCAGTAGCCTCTTTGATGTCAGTGTCAGGAGCAGGGTACACAGGAGTGAGAACAATCTTAGCTACAAGCTGGTACCACAGAGAGGCAATGAAGGAATGACTCAGTAAAAAGCCAAGGAGACAGTCTGCTGTGCATCAGGGTAGAAAGGACTGAACTTCGTGGCATTGACTTTCGCTGGGTAACATGATAATGTTCATAGCCAGCCTGGCACCATATAAGGGGTTTTACTATGAATTGGGGAGAAGTCCTGCTAGCTTAGACATGGCCCTGCCCCATTTCTAATAAAATCTTCTACAAATAGCTAATGCAAGTAAAACTCAACTCAGTCAAAGATTGGTAATAATACTCATTTTAAAAGGAACTAGTGCAAGTTCTGTACAAAGATAGTACAATAAAACTGAGGAAAGGAACTGGGAAAAAGGCAAGTAAACACACACACACACACACACAC